>NC_043702.1:125792364-125967869 GCF_006229205.1 Suricata suricatta | reverse complement strand
AAAGGAGAAAGGAATATAAGGAGTAAAATTTAAAGGAATTAAGTAAAGAAAAAGGAAAAAAAAGGGTAATAATGACAAAGAAATAAGTACGAAACTAGTGAAGAAAGAAAAATTTTTGTTATATATTAAAAAAACAACCAAAACAAAGCAAAACAAACAAACAAAAAAACCCCCGAAGAAATATAAAAAAAAAAAAAAAGCAAGCAGCAGCTCCCCCTGGTGGATAGGCTTGGTTTGATGGAGTAAGTCTTGGAGTCTGTTCTCAGAGGCTCCGCCCCTGCCTGAGGCGAAATGAGCAGCAGGAGGTGAAGTGCGCACCTTCACAGACTCTATTGCGGAGTCCCCACCCCCAGTCCGGGTCGCGATTGCAATGGGGGAAAGGAAAAAAACAAAAAGCAAAAAACTGAGTCTCTCTTAGTTTCCAATAGCTTTGCTCAAGACGCTGTTCGCTGCTGGAAATGTGCTGGGAGCTCCTACATTCTAAGCGCGCGCCTGGGGCCTCCACCCGCCACGACTCTTTGTTGGGGGTCCCGTCGGTGTGCGCCCTATTTTTTCCCTGTGGGGACCTGGAATTCGCGCAGTCCGTGCAGGGGGCGAGGTGTGCCGTGGAAATGCGGTCCGTGGTCCCGTTCCCAAAACCAAGTTCGAATTGCTGGCGCCCGGCGCAGTCGCCGCTCCCACCACTTCCCGCTGCGGCGCACGCCTCTCCAGGGCAGCTGCTTCTCACAGCCACAGGCGCTTCTGATTCTCCGCTGAGATAGTGTAGGGCTGGAGGCTGTTCCTTCTCGCGCGTCACCCCGGTTCGGGATTCCGGCTACCCAGCAGTTATTTATGGAGTGGGTTTCTGTCTCCACGCGCAGCCAAGCGTTCTATACCTCTTCCCCAGAGACAGCTCCATGAGCGCGTTCCGACTCTGTCTCTTCCCTTTGTCTCCTGGGCGCTGTGCGCTTGCGCCACGTTGGGCTGGGGATCTTACCTCCCCTGCCCGTCCCGGGCTGGCCCGTCCTCGGATCTCCCCCGTTCGCCCCCACTCACTCAGGTATCCTTGAGCTTCTATTCCTTCTGGAGTTCGTATTTTCTCCTTCCGCTCTCGCAGATGAACGTAGTATCCTTCTCAGTTCGAAAAACGGTGTGGAGGGAGTTTACAGAGCTCCCTTCTCCGCCATCTTCCAATATCTGTATTTTTTTTTAATTTTTTAAATGTTTTATTTATTTTTGAGACAGAGAGACAGCACGAGACGGGGAGGGGCGGGCAGAGAGAGAAGGAGACACAGAACCGGAAGCAGGCTCCAGGCTTCGAGCTAACTGTCAGCACAGAGCCCGACGCGGGGCTCAAACCCACTAACGTGAGATCTGACCTGAGCCAAAGTCGGAGGCTTAACCGACTGAGCCACCCAGGCACCCCCCAGCTATGTTTTTTTGATTGACTAACTTCATTTTAATAATCTTAAAAATTTTTTCTTCCTTTTTTTTAATGTTTATTTTGTTTTTGAGAGCGAGCGAGCGAGCAAGCAAGAAGGGGAAGGGCAGAGAAAGGGGAATAGAGGATCTGAGGCAGGCTCTTGGCTGTCAGCAGTGAGCCGATGTGGGGCTCGAAGTTATACACTTGGAGATCATGACCTGAGCCACAGTCAGATGCTCAACCCATGGAGCCACCCAGGCTCCCCCTAAAAATCTGTTAATAAAAGTTGAAATGCAGGCTCATGTTCCAGAATTACTCATGCAAATAGCTTAAATCTCTAGTAAGATGAAAATGGTTAAATATATTGTTGAATGTGATTTAGTGTTTAAAATGTTAGCATCTTAATGGCATGGGAAAAGGTTATGATGCAGTGGCTAAGATATCAAAGATTAAACATTATTGTAAACATGTTTTATTTTTATTTTTTTTTAACATTTATTTTTGAGAGATAGATCATGAGCAGGGAAGGGACAGAGAGAGTGAGACACACACACACAGAATCGGAAGCAGGCTCCAGGCTCTGAGCTGCCAGCACACAGCCTGACGTGGGCCTTGAACCCATGAACTGTGAGATCATGACTTAGGCTGAAGTCGGACGCTCAACCGACTGAGCCACCTAGGTACCCCAAATATGTTTTTAAAAATGCTTAAGGGACGCCTAGGTGGCTCAGTTAGTTAAGAGTCTGAGTTTGAATCAGATCATGAACTCAAGATTTTGAGTTCAGGTACTGCCCTAACACTGTGGAGCCTGCTTGGGACTGGCTCTCTCTCTCTCTGCCTACACCAATAAATAAACCTCAAAAAAGATGAGAAAAAATACTTAAAAATTTTTTTAAATGCTTAAGAGGGAGGGAAATGTTAAAATGCTAACTTGTGATTGTTGTGGGGAGGTGGGATTTCACCTTTGTGAAACTAATTTTTATTTTTAAAATGAGGTTAGCAGTGGACATGCTGACATTAATTACTAACAGATGAGGTAATTGGAAAGTATTTGGCTGTCTTATATTTTTATTAAGTCACATCATCATTTTTGTTCCTTTGTATCTTAATAAAGTCTATTTGAAGCCATTCCTTGTTGCATTAAAGAAGTACAGCGTTGTGTTTTCTTAGTTATTAAGTCTCTACATTTACTTTTTTAACATACAACTTTCAGCTCTTTTTTCATCCCTGCAATCCCTATTAGTGCTTAGTTTTCTTGGAATTATTTTCCAAGTGTAAAGTTATTTTATGATCGTGGTGATGCCAGTGTGGTTTAATTTAGGCTTTCCCCCCTCTCTCTTTTGTCTGCAGCAACTGGAACAGATCCAGAAGGAGCTGAGTGTTTTGGAAGAGGATATTAAAAGAGTGGAAGTAAGAGATCAAGAATTTCTCACATCTCTAACAATTTTCAGTTCTGTGAAATCGTCCCTTTTCCTTTAAATTACTGCATTGAATATATGGGATATGTTTCCATTATATAGAAAGTAACAGATGTTACTTTAATTTTAATTCAGACTGGATTTTTATAGAAAACACATTCTGAACACTTTTTGATAAAATGTGTTCTAAATTTGGTTTCACTGTTTGACTGCCATAATTATTCTTGGGTAGATTAAAAAAAATAATTTTCTTGGTATGCTATCATAGTAACTTAAATCAACTCCCACAAACCCCTCAATTATCATTAAAATGATGTCACAATTCTTTATTAAGTAAATAATTCTTTACATATCTACCATGCTAAGGTTGATTTACAAAGAGTTATGAGAACACGTGAACAACAATTAGGCACATACAGTCTAATAGAGTTTAGTATGGAAATCCATGGGACAATCTTTTGGAGGCTCATAGGCTATTATGATGTGAGGTTATTCTCTGCAGCTACATTTACATTTAGTGTATGTTTTAAATTGTTCACATGTGTAATTTTCTTTTGCTGATATGCAGAACATGTTAAATGATCTTGAGTTTAATATTTTGTGGAAATTCAGTATCCCATGTGACATTCCTAACTGGTTACTCCTATGTTTATGTACCTTGGTTGGCTATATGATTGAACTGAGCTTGGATCAAACAGAAATAATTCTACCTGATTATGTATCTTTAGTGGCATTTTAAAATTTGCTGCTTTTCCATTAATCAAAAGAGCACATAAAAAAAGACCTGATTGTGGGTATGAGTTAGAGGTGCATAATTTATGCAATAATAGTTGATTAGGAGGCTTCTTCCTCTAAGTTAATGAGTTAGAATTTAAGTCATTATTTTAAAAAGCTAATATCTGAGTCAAGAGCACAGTTACTTTTCTTAATATTTGCAGAGATATTTTTAAAGTAGACACATCCTATTTTTCTGTACTTTAGAGAGCCGAACCTAATGATCCAGTTACCATACTGTCATATGGATCTTAATATTAGTCAGTAGGTTCTCACTCAGATTAATGACTGGCTCGTTCCCTGTTCACATCATATACTGTATGTCTCATTTGAAATATTTACATTTGGCCTTTTCTGCATTTGGTGACTTCTGTAGTGATGAACAAATTTATTAAAGACTTTCGAGGGCTCCCCCCCCCCCCCGCCCACTGTTTTAATTTATTGTAGAGAGGGAGAGAGACAGCATGAGCAAGGGAGGGTCAGAGAGAGAGGGAGGCACAGAATCTGAAGACAGGCTCCAGACTCTGAGCTAGCCATCAGCACAGAGCCTGATGCAGGGCTCGAATCTATGAACCATCAGATCATGACCTGAGCCGAAGCTGGATGCTTAACCGACAGAGCCACCCAGGTGCCCCTCAAGTTCTTTAAGAATGTGTACCATAGAAAGGCTATCTCTTAACTTTTTAAATATTCTTACTTTGGTATTCTGAGGAGACGAAGCTTTGAGAAATTTGGATGTTGAGACAAAATGGACTAATAAAACCTGGGATTGGAAAGGAATATAATCGATCTCATTTTGATTTATGCATCTTCTGTTTGGAGTGTCTGCTCTAACTCAGATAATTGTGCTTTCAGGAAATGAGCGGCTTGTACTCCCCTGTCAGTGAGGATAGCACGGTGCCTCAGTTTGAAGCTCCTTCTCCATCACACAGGTACAAAGCTTCAAACTTGTAATTACTTAGGATTTATGTTGCAAAATGCACATATGGTACTAGTCCTTGGAAGCCTTTTCTGTGTAATGTGCAAAACCCCTGAGAAATTACTTTTGGTCATGATCTAGAAATGAGATTCAGATGGCCCATCTGTTTCTCTAATGCTTTGAATTTTCATGCCATGAACGTTAGCAGAATAAAGTAATATTATGAATTCACTGTTGGATTAACAGTTTGGTGAGTTTCGTAAAATAATAGTAGCTTCAAATATCTTGTGAATTAAAATCAGATGACCTTAAAAACCAATAATTTGAGAACATGAAATGGTAGGTAATGTTAGGGGAAAAAATGTATGAAGTAAAACCTTGGGCTTTCCCCCTAACCTGTTGAATTTTCTTGGGCACATTACTTTCCCCGGATTGAAAATGAGGGCATTAAATCTGTTATTTAGATCTCCCTGGTATTTTCTTCATAACACTGCATTGTTAATTTGTCTTCCCTTTTATATACTGTGTTAGATCAGGGATTGGATTGGATTTGCTTGTGCTGGTTTCCCTGGGTTTTAGAGCAGCAGTAGTGACTGGCCTTGTTCAGTAAGTATTTGTGAAATAGAGCGAATGTCACTGGTTCCTTCTGGCTTTAAAGTTCTAGTTGATGAACTATGTACTACCTACAATTTAAATTTGAACTTTTTGGCTTGAATTGTTCAAAGTAAGAGCAATTGTACATGTTTTTAACTTGCCAGTCCACTTAGGATAGTGGTCCAGCAGAAGCTTCTCAGACAGTTCTAGGGTAATATCGGGCTGTTCATTGCTGGTGTAAGAGATTACACTAACCTTCAAAACCTCTGTCAGTTCAGGAAAGGGCTGGTGTATCTGATTTGCTATGATATACTGAGAAAGGGGCACAGGGAACATTCTAATTAATGAAGGTTCCTGGGATGTTGGATATTTTTCTCTTTAAGCATTTATGGAGAATCCTTGTGAGTTCAGGTTGATTCTGGACTCACTTTAGCTATGTCATTCAATTTTTTTCCATTGCATTCTATTTTCATTAAAACACTTGGGAATGATTCAGTCTGTAGGATATTGTTATCATTAAGTTTAATGTTCACTTTCTGAAATATATGGGATCTTTGTCAGTGGGATATTATGTGAGTGTATGCGGGTAAGGGACAGCTTTTCAACCCTTTGATTATTATAGATGTATCTTGATTCTGGGAGGTTTGGAATGGGAGAGGCTGGGAAGATGAAGGAATATATGGTAGCCCTGTTTTGGATATAAGGATAACTGAATATAAGCATAGAAGTTTCTGGGCTATTCCCATTTTCCATTTCTGCTATTTACTGTCTCCACTACCCAAGTCCTAGCATATATTTTCCACTCCCAGATTCTTTACTTTGATATTTTTGGAGTGCTTTCTCTGCTCTCTTTGCTTTTAAAGCCTTTTCTGAGGTTATTTAAGATAACTGGGTTTTTGTAACACTTAAGATTTGTGGTGCCTGTATGATCTGATAATGAAAAATTTCTCCTGTGTGAATTATAATTGTATTGTAAACTATTTCCCCTCACTGGAAAGTAGTAGTGGAATATAAACTAGTTAAACACAGCACTTAGCCTAACACACAGGGACTTTTAGCTAGTTTTAGTGGCAAATCAGTCTTGTCAGTCTTGTTTTTTTGAGCTTGTTCTTTTGTTTTTGAAATTCTACCAAGCAAGTAGAATTCCAGAATCAGTCAAGCAGTAGATTCAGACCTGTGCTTTCAGATATTTTCTGTCATACTTGCTTCATACATCTGCCAACAATAAGTTTTTCCCTGAGGAAACTCCTCGTACAAAGAAAACTTTAAAATGAATTGCACTTTTGCTTTTCTTTTTCAACTTTAGGAATGATTATGGAATTACAGACATTTTAAAAGGCAGTATAAACATTACGTTCATATAGTTTCTCTGTGCACTGTGTAACTACAACATTCCTAATCATCTACAATTTAAAAGGTGCCTGGGTGGCTCAGTCAGTGAAGCGTCTGACTTCAGCTCAGGTCATGATCTCATAGTTCATGGGTTCGAGCCCCACGTTAGGCTCCATGCTGACAGCTTTGAGCCTGGAGCCTGCTTCGGATTCTGTGTTTCCTTCTCTCTCTGACGCCCCTCCTCATAACTCTGTGTCTCTCTCTCTCTCTCTCTCGAAAATAAATTAAATGTTAAAAAATTTGTTTTATAAAGGACAATTAATAAGGGTATTGGGGTATTTATAATATATAATGAGAGAGAGAGAGAAGGAGGGTGTGTGTGAGCAGGGGAGGTGAGAGGGGGACAGAGGCTCTGAAGCAGGCTCTGCGCTGACAGCAGAGAACCTGATGTGGAGCTTGAACCCACACCGTGAGATCATGACCTGAGCCAAAGACAGACACTTAACTGACTGAGCCACCCAGGCACCCCTGCACGTGCGTGCGTGCGCGCACACACACACACGCGCGCACACACACACACACACACACACACACTTTAAAGAGAAGAATTAAAGAGATTTCTTTTGCAGATTTGTCTTTTATAGTCCTATATATAGCAATATATTTTTCCTGGTAATAAGACTAAGATCTGATAGAAAATAAATTTTAAACTTTGTAGTCATTTTTAATAAAATGCCATTTAAAGCCTATAATTTCAAATCTTTTACAAATTTATTTTTATTAAAAATTTTTATGAGCACTGGGTGTTCTCTGGAAACCAATTTGAGATAAAGTACATTAAAATTTTTTTAAGTTTTTTTTTTTTTTTTGAGTGGAGAGACAGAGGCACTGGGAGTGGGGCAGAGAGAGAGAGAGAGAGAGAGAGAGAGAGAGAGAGAGAGAATCTCAAGCAGGCTCTGTGCTGAGAGCACAGAGCACATCTCAGCACAGAGCCTGATGTGGGGCTTGAACCCATGAAATTATGACCTGAGCCAAAACCAAGAGTTCAACACTTAACCAACTGACCCACCCAGGCACCCCTACAAACTGATTTTTAAATACATATTTGACATGTAGTGTTATTATCTCACTATACAACACTGATGTATCAGTTTTTCAAAGAAATCTGAAATATAATATAAAATATACCTAGAAGTTGTTCTGTTCTGTTGACCTCTAAATATGCAGCTACGTCATTTTGTTAATCTTTATACAAACGCTAAGGGGTTAGATTTCATTAGTAAAAGGAACAGAGAGATTTTGAATTCCTGTTTCCTCCTGTTTAGCCCTATTAGTCTCTGGATGGAGCACGCTAAAAGTAGCATATGATCTTTTCTTACCAGTGAACGACTCTGTGCAAGGACAGTAATCACTGATTATATTTTATGTAAAGAAACCCATTACAAGACTGTGTTCTTTAGTTTGTAGCCTAAGTGCTTTGAAGGCTCTTTCTTGTATAATTGAGCCTTACTGTAGGAACAGTTAAGGATATGAGGAATTAAGATTTGCCTTTTTTTTTTAAAGACTACTGTGAAGACCGTTCCATCTGATTTATTGTATTTTTTTTTAATGTGAGACTGTATGGCTAATTTTGTATTAACAGAGGGAAGGACTTATTGAATGTCTACCATTTTTCTGGCTTTATAAAATTGAGAACATTCTTATTTAAATCTCCCATTTCTCTGAAGTCTCCTCCTTACTTAATAGGTGGAGAAATTAGAGGGCAAATAAGGCCATTGGTAACTTGCCCAGAGTCATTTAGCTGCTCAAGGGTAAAATTCAAACCCACTGTCTGCCCTTAACAGTGCCTCTCATATTGTGGCACCTGGGTGGCTCAGTTGGTTAAGTGTCTGACTTTGGCTCAGGTCGTGATCTCATGATTAATGAGTTCAGGCCCCATGCCTGCTTTAGCTTCTGTGTTTCCAACTCTATATGTCCCTTCCCCACTAGTGCTGTGCCTCTCAAAAATAAGTATAAAAAAGTTAACAAAGAATGTCTCATAACTTTTGAGGTTATTCAAATAATAAAGTAAATAATGATTTTGTGTATTTGTGTAGAGAGAACAGTCTTTTTTTAATGTTTATTTATTTTTGAGAAAGCGAGCGAGCGAGGAGGGGAGAGGCAGAGACTGAGAGTGAGAGAGAGAATCTGAAGCAGGTTCCAGGCTCCGAGCTGTCAGCCCTGAGCCTGATGCGGGGTTCAAACTCAAAAATCATGAGACATGACCTGAGTCTAAGTCAGGGACTTAACCGACTGAGCCATCCAGGTGCCCCTTAGAACTGTCTTAATCACTACCTTCACTTCCTTAAATTTCATTAGGGTAGATAAGAATACAAGCATTTTTTATAGTAGTATTAGGGAAGATTTTTTTAATGTAAATAACTGGTTTATCATGGTTGGTGTATGTTTTGCCATTTTCCTATGTTAATGGTCTTCATAGGCTAATTTATTTAAAGATGAGAAGGATGTAGGAGTGATGAAGTGAAAAGACAGAAATGGTAAGATAGAACTAATACGAAGAAAAAGTTTCAGAGCTTTTTGTAGCATTAGGTAGGAAAATGCACACAGGTTATAACCAAATAAAAAGAACTGAGGCAGAAAGCCAATGATGTTTTGATTGGGGTAGAGAAAACTAGTGAATAGGTTTTAGACTGTGAGAAAAAGAGTATTGGTATTTTACAACTTATTCCATTCCTCTGGTAATTTTCTTTCACATGAGATGATCATCCTAACATTTGGGACCTGGAAGGGACTCTCAATAATCTCAAAATCGCTCATGCCCCCTCACCTCACTTTGTAGACAGGGAAACGCAGCGGTCATAAAGGATGTGTCTGAGGGCACATAGCTCTTCAGTGGCGTGATGATATCCCTGCACTGTAACTTTTTTTTTTAATGTTTTTTTTTTTTTTTTAATTCTTGATACAGAGAGAGACAGAGCATGAGAGGGGGAGGGGCACAGAGAGAGGGAGACACAGAATTAGAAGCAGGCTCCAGGCTCTGAGCTAGTGGTCAGCACAGAGCCTGACGTGGGGCTTGAAACCACGAACGTGAGATCTGACCTGAGCCCAAGCTGGAGGCTTAACCGACTGAGCCACCCAGGCGCCCCTCTGCACTGTAACTTGTGTTTGCTTGTGCTCTTTTCCTGATGTTCCATACAGCTTATTAACCTTCTGAAGATGAAATGGAGGGGTGCCTAGGTGGCTCAGTTGGTTAGCCTGACTTCAGCTCAGGTCATGATCTCACAGTCTGTGAGCTCGAGCCCTGCACTGGGCTGTGTGCTGACAGCTCAGAGCCTGGAGCCTGCTTTGAAATCTCTGTCTCCCTCTCTCTCTCTGCCCCTCCCCTGCTCGCACTCTGTCTCTCAAAAATAAAAATTAACATTAAAAAATAGATGAAATGGAAACAGATACATTTGGGTATGCACCTGTTTTGTGATTATTTCATAGTGACATTCTTTCACGTTCTGTTTAAGTGGTGTGGTCAAGGGGTAAACTGTTTAAATATTTCCTGATGTTTTGTTTATGGGTTATGTGTTTATTTGATATCTAAGTTGTTGGCAGTAAATATTTCCTTTCCTTAGAAACCAGAAACATTGGATTTTGATACAATATATTTTAGATTTGCTTTTTCTGTTGCTAGAATGACATAAACACTGAAATCATATTTCTCTCTCTTCATTTTGCAGTAGTATAATTGATTCCACAGAATTCAGCCAACCTCCTGGCTTCAGTGGCGGCTCTCAGGTATGTATTTAACAGTTTGTTTTAGTGGTGCACTGAATATAATCACCAGAGTTGTAAAATCATAGATTAGCTTACAGGAATGTCCTGTCACGCGCGTAGCTGTTTTGAATGCTGTGGTGCCGGTTAGGACTTGGGGACCTCTGGTGCAAAAGCTGCTATTTATATCTGCACCAGCGATAAGTTAAACATTTTTAAAAATTCAGTGGTAATAACGTCAGACCTCGAGAGGAGGGAAGTACTGTAAGAGGAAATGGTGAATAATCAGCACATTGTTTCTCTCTGGGATAATTTAGTTATAACTATTGATGAGTTATTCATGATGTTGAAATGTCAAGGTTTTCTGTGAAAAGCGAACTACATATTTGAGTATGCTGGAGTGCAGCTTCACCTCTTTTCTAGTTGTATGATTGTTTACTTTTACTCTCTCCATCTGTAACTTGGGGATGCCGATGTTTGCCAAATGTAATTTTGAGGCTGGACTTTTAAAAACTTTTTATATTGAAATAATTTCATACTTAGAGAAAAGTAACCAAAATGATAAGAATTCCATTGCATCCTTTATCCAGATTATCCAAATGTTAGCACTTGATTACATTTGTTTTCTCATTCTCATTTTCTTTTGCTTATGCACACATACATGTTTTTCTCTGTGTTGTTTGAATCAGGTATGTTCATAATGATTCTTTACCTCTAAATACTTCAGTATGTATTTCCTAAAAACAAGGGTATCGTCTTAGGTAATCACAACATAATAGTAAAATTCACAATACAATGCTAGTATCCAATCCCTGTGTCTTACTCAGATTTTACAAATGTCCTAATATTATCCTTCATAGGATAAGGGAAACATTGAGGTGTTTTAAAATACATATTCATTTGGGGCACCTGGTGGCTCAGTTGGTTAAGCTTCTGACTCTTGGTTTTGGCTCAGGTTATGATCTCATGGTTCATGAGTTTGAGCCCTACATTAGGCTCTGTGCTGACAGCTCAGAGACTTTTTGGGGTTCTCTCTCTTTCTTTCTCTGCCCCTCCCCCGCTCTCTCTCTCAAAAATAAATAAACTTATATAAAATTGTAAATGCATGTTCATTTGAATATTCACTTTATGCGTCATGTGGTTATTTTTATCAAAGGGAAAAGAATTCTTTTGGATTATGCAGCTTTGGTTTGTGTTTTTCTTTTCCCGCTACTTAGATGACCACCTCTTACTTTCATAGTTAGTATAACTGCTCTGCACATCCTGCGTTATCTTCATTTGCATGCATGTATTTGGCCTATCCTTTTTTTTTTTTTAAATGGTAAGTTCATAGATTGGTTCCCATCTGTTCTATTTTTTTTTTAATTAAGTTTATTTATTTTGAGAGAGAGAGAGCACATAATCAGTGGAGGGAAGAGAGAGAGGGAGGGAGAAGAGAGAAGCCCAAGCAGCTTCTGCACTGCTCAGCATAGGGTTCAGTCCCACAAACTGTGAGATCAGGACCTGAGCTGAAATTAAGAGTCAGGCTCTTAACCTGTTGAGCCTCCCAGGTGCCCTGGTGTGCCTTTCTTTATTTTTCTCCCCTCCCCTCCCCTCCCCTCCCCTCCCCTCCCCATCTGTTTCCTTCCTTTCTTCCTTCCTTCCTTCCTTCCTTCCTTCTTTCTTTCTTAAAAAAAAAAATGTTTATTTTTGAGAGAGACAGAGCATGAGTAGAGGAGGGGCAGAGAGGGAGACACAGAATCTGAAGCAGGTTCCCTGCTCTGAGCTATCAGCACAGAGCCTGATGTGGGGCTTGAAACCATTAATTGTAAGATCATGACCTGGCCAAAGTTGGAGCCTTAAGTCAGGCTGTTAATCTGCTGAGCCACCCAGGTGCCCCTGCATCTGTTCCTGAACAGCCATGAAAACTTGGGTCTGGTTGTTTTTATAAGACATAATGGGATATACCAGGACAAATTTTAAAGTGTTAAGTTGAAATACACCCTAAAAATGAGAGGGAACAGCAGTCTCTGAATCTGGAAACAGGCTTTGCATTCACAGTGGATCTTTATGTTCTCCTTTTCAGTATAGTCTCACAAAACATCAACGTGAGATACATCCCTCTGTGACTGTGATGAAACAAAAAAATAAGATCACTTCATAAACTATCTAAGCATGTACAAAAACAAAGTCACTGCAAGCCACAGAAATACCAAAGACCCCCCTGTTCTTGCTAATATGAGCAACTGCTGTTGCTCTCCTAATTGCAATCTTAGTTTTACTGTGGTCTTCTATTCTTTTAGGTAATATGTTAAGAGGCTCAATCACAGATTTATTCCCACTTTTGACAATATCCAGTCCAGAGCCCTGCCCTAAACACTTAACATGAGCCTATATTTTATAAGTTGTCTCTTACCCATAATGTGCTGTATTCTTAGCTGCAGTGAGTAATAAAACTTGTTCAACTAAAGGTATGTGTTTGACTGCAGAGTACTGACAGTCTCTTCATAAAGGAATAAGAAAACATTTTCTAGTATTGCCGTCTGCATAATATTTATTTAGAATTTCTCACAGTGGGTTAGAAACAATAGAACTTGATTCTGGGTGGAAAAGAAAAGCACTCAGAATAATGTTTTGTTGTTTTAATTTTTAGAGCAGCACTCAAATGATTCTCACGTAATAAAGGTAACCTCTGGTTTGAGGCGGTATGCTGAGCCGGTCAGCCAGCATATTAATCTCTCCAACTTTCACTCACAAGAAACCCTGTTGACCAATTAGTATCCTCACACTGAAAACTTACAAGGAATTTATAGAGGGTTAACAAAAACACGTAAGAAGGCTGCCTAATGTGAGTCACAATGTGCACAGTAAACGTGTGCCTAAGGGTGACATAAGCTGGCTCTCCCAGACGACTCCAGCCTTAGCATCTGCTGGAGGACGGGGAAGTGTTGAAGTAGAAATCCTACTGGAGTTTGTGGGATAGAGTGGACAGGACCTAGTATGAAGTGTACCCTTCATTTCGAGCTATCCTCTTCATAAGAGACAGACCTAAAGCAAATGGACACAAAAATAGATTGAAAATAGTGGAATTGTTGAGGATGAGGCTGGCAAATGTAAGAATTCTAATGAATACAGTAAAACTAAAACTAAAACAACAACGAAAGAGAAGTGTATACTAAAATAGGATTCAGGAGAGGAAGCACGAAAGACAGATACAGGTTTTCACATAAGGAAAAGATATGTTCCCCAAAGCAGTAGTAATTTGTGTGACATAATATAAACATTGGAATTTATATAAAGCAGAAATTGTTATAATTTTTAGAAAATTGATTAAAACTTAAACATAGTGGAAGACTTTGAAGTATGCCTCAAGAATTAATTGAAGTAGTAATATAAATCATTTTATATAACACTTGCTTTGTACTTAACTATTCATGGACATTAAAGTACTTTACATGTATTAACCACCTAAATTTTCAGAACTTGCCTATGAATTAAGTATTATTACTATAATATTTACTGAGGAAGAAAGTGAGGCACAGGGAAGTCAAGGAGGTTGCCCAAGACAATGTAACTAGTAAGAGATTTTAACCCAGGCATTATGGCCTTAGAGCCTGTGCTTTTAAAAAAGCTCATTTATTTGACCAATAGTTTTTTGTTTTGTTGATTTTGATTTTGTTGTTTTTAGTACCTGCTATTTACTAGACACGATTACAGGCTCTGGGGATACATTATTGAACAAACACAACATAAAGATCGCTGCTGTAACCAAGCTTCCAATCTAGTTGGAGAGGTGCTAATAGTCATAAAAGTAGACTTCCTTTAAACAAAGTGGGGGTGAGGGAGCAAGCCCATGTGAGTGCCTCTGGGATTCCCACCTTCTAGGCAAAGGGTTAACAAGTAAATGAGCCCTGAAGTAGGAGCATGCCTCACAGTTTAGATTTCCCTTGTAGCTGGAGTGGAGTAGTCAAGGGGGAGAAAAGTAGAAATGAGATAAAACTTAACAGAGGCCACTTGGTGCATGGCCACTATAAAGACTCTGGATTTTTGTTTGGCTTTGTTTTTGAATGAGATCAACTTAAGCTTGGTTTAATAGGTACCTGTTTCACTTTATACTTTGCATCAAAGGGTATACATTATTGATAATAGTCTTGGATCATTTAGAAAAATGAATTAATTCTAAAACAGGATAAATTGTATCCTCTATATTCTATAAATCAGAACTCTAAGTAAAAAGATTAATGAGACAGATAATCAGGAAGAGAGACTAGGCTCTTCTGAATACCTTTGTGTCAAAGAGTAGTTCCAGATGCTGCTACAGGCAATTCAAAAAATAATGGTAGTGAAAATACTACAGATCAGAATTTATGAAATGTGGTCAGAATTGTCCTCAAGAATTTGTATCATTAAATGGATTCACTTTTAGATGAGAATGAAAACTAATGAACTGGACATTCAACTCGAAGCTGGGAAAATGTTAAGATGGTGACTGTAGAGGGACAAATAAACGGCTCATATAAAATGTTTGAATATGAATTGAAACTGACTTATAATATATAGTAGATTAATTCAGACAGTGCTTATACATGCTAGTAAAAATGAGTCTTTAAAATTTTTTTTTTTAAATGTTCATTTATTTTTGAGAGAGACAGCATGAGTGGGAGAGGGACAGTGAGAGGGAGATGCAGCATCTGAAGCAGGTGCTAGGCTCTGAGCTGTCAGCACAGAGCCCCACGCAGGGCTTGGACTTCCAAACTGTCAGATCATGACCTGAGCTGAAGTTGGATGCTTAACAACTAAGCTGTCTGGTGGTGCCCTGGTAAAAATGAGTCTTAAGGAAATAATAGAATTTTCAAGAAAAGTTAAAATACTGAAAAAGATTAAAGCAATTTTAGAACAATTCGATTAGACCAGTTGCTGTAACTATTAAATTTTTTTTCAATGTTTTTATTTATTTTTGAGAGAGAGACACAGAGACAGAGTGTGGGTTGTGGAGGGGTAGAGAGAAAGGGAGACATAGAATCAGAAACAGGCTCCACGCTCTGAGCTGTCAGCACAGAGGCTGATGTGGAGCTCAAACCCACGAACTGTGAGATCATGACTAAAGTCAGACGCTTAAATGTCTAAGTCACACAGGAGCCCCTGGGAATTATAAATTTAACAAAAAACTCATTCCCAATGAATGGGATTAAATTGAAAAGAGAATTACTTGAAAAAATATTCCATTTCACGTATGTAATATAAACTAATGGCCAAGTTGGGGTACAAAACAAATGAAATCTTCAAAAGATGAATAAAATCAGTGTTTGTACAGTGAAAGAAATATTAGGGTACCAAATTTCCTTATCAGTTTCACCAAGAGAACACTCCTCTAACTGGAGTTCTGTGACTCCCTCTCTCTCTGCCCCTCTCCTGCTCACACTCTGTCTCTGGTCTCTCAAAAATGAATAAAATAAAAAGTTAAAATTTAAAATTGGCCATAATTTACAGGCTGACACTAAATGATGTTTTTGCATAACCATCAAGTTTAGTTTGCTCTGTTATCTTGATAGCATGCCTATTAACTTTGTAGCATTATATAAGAATTTTTTACTTTTAAAAAGTGACCAAATAAAATACTGGCATGCTTCTGTTTTCTTCTGTGGTAAAATTTAATTATCTTTTAGTTTAGTAAATGTGGCCATTTTCATTTAGAGGTAATCTAGATAAACACAAGTGATGAGCATTTCCTTTTGATTTTTAGCTGTATTTATTTATATTCTACATCTAAGTATAGAGCTTATCCTGAACACATTCACTTTGAAGATTTGCCCTATAGATTATCTACAACCATTTCATGTTCTCAAATATCTGTCCCCTCACAGCACATTTCCGTTCATTTATATTGATGTTATTTATAAATTTAATAATTAATGTGTATATGAAAATGAGGTAAGTGATGTATTTGTACCAACAATTATGAAGCAACCTAATTTTGAATGGATTAGAAAGTTGTACTGAAAAAATAAATTCAAGAAAAGCTAAGAGTAGCAAGATAATTGTGGAAACTTATCTAGTTGTGTAAAAACTAGAAAACAGACTGTTTTGACTGCTTCTTTTTTTTATATGTCGTATTCTTAATTTTTTGTTACTGTATCATTCCCATGTTTCAGACTAAAGTCTCTTCTGTGTGTTCATTGAGCAGATCACTTTTTATTTTTTATTTATTTAAAAAAAATTTTAATGTTCATTTTTAAGAGAGAGAGCTTGCAGGTGGGGGAAGGGCAAAAAGAGAACGAGAACGAGAGCAAGTGACAGTGAGAGAGAGAGAGAGAGAGAGAGAGAGAGAGAGAGAGAGGAACAGAGGATCTGAAGTGGGCTCTCTGCTGACAGCAGAGCCCAATGTGGGGCTCAAATTTGTGATCTGATAGATTATGTGACCTAAGCCTAAGACATATGCCAGAGTAGATTACCTTTTTAAAAAATCTAAATTGTTCTCAGAATTTATAAAAATTATGTTGGTATATAGAAAGGACTGTATTTCATGAATGTGTAAATTCGGGGCATAATTACAATAAAAGAAATGGTATGAACTGAGCTGTTAGGTTAATTACTAGAACATTAATGGTACCATTCAAATTACCCATGTGCTTTTCTCTAACAAATTCCATCACTTTTCCTCATGTCCAGAGCTAACCACTTTTCTTTTTTTCTTTTTAAATTTAAAGAAATTTTTAATGTTTATTTTTCAGAGAGAGAGAGAGAGAGAGAGAGAGAGAGACAGAGCATGAGTGGGGGAGGGGCAGAGAGTGAGGGAGACTGAGGCTCTGAAGCAGGCAGAGATCTGAAAACAGTAGAGAGCCTGATGTGGGGCCATGAGATCATAACCTGAGCTGAAGTTGGACACTTAACCAACTTACCCCTGGGTGCCTCTCATGATAAATGTAGTCTTAATCTGTCCTTCAGCTATTTCATAGATCTTCCCACCTGCCTCCCCTCTGGTAGCCATCAGTTAAGAGTCTGTTTTTCAGGGGTACCTGAGTGTCTCAGGTCATGACCTCATGGTTTGTGAGTTCAAGCCCTGCATCGGACTCTGTGCTGACAGCTCAGAGCCCAGAGCCTGCTTTAGATTCTCTGTCTCCCCCTTTCTTTCTCTGTTCTTCCCCCACTCATGCTCTCTCTCTCTCTCTCTCTCTCTCTCTCTCAAATTAAAAAAATAAGAGTCTGTTTTTCAGTTTTTATCTTTTTTCTTTGTTCATTTGTTTTCTAAATGCAACATATGAGTGAAATCCTAGTATATTTGTCATTTTTTGACTTAATTTACTTAGCATTATCCTCTAGATCCATCCATGTTGTTGCAAATGGCAAGATTTTGTTCTTTCTCATGGCTGAATAATCTGGGGTGTGTGTGTGTGTGTTTGTGTGTGTGTGGTATACACACCACATCTTCTTTATTCATTTATCCATGGACATTTGGGCTGCTTCCATAATTTGGCCATTGCGAATAATGTAGTAAATATAGAATACATGTATCTTTTTGAATTAGTGTTTTCATCTTCTTTGGGCAAATACTCAGTAGTGGGATTACTGGATCATATGGTAATTCTATTTTTTAATTTTCTTAGGAACCTCCTTTCTGTTTTCACAATGGCTGCACCATTGTGCATTCTCAGCAGCAGTGCAAGATGGTTCCTTTTTTCTCCACGTCCTTGTCAACACTTGCTGTTTTTTATTTTAGCCATTCTGGCAGTGTGAGGTGACATCTCATTGTGGTTTTGATTTGCTTTTCCCTGATGATCAGTGATGTTGAGCATTATTTTCATTAAACCTAATATCTTCGTTACCTCCTGAACAACATAAGTGCTCCAAAATGGAAACTTTCTTCACTCTTCTGATTTATATGCTATTTTTTAGGGTATTTATTCTGTCATATTAAGCCCTATGATTTTTATATTAAACTTAATGCTACAAATAACATTTAAAATCACTTATTTGGTTACAGATTTTCTTGCTTCTTTTCATTTTCTGTGTCAGGCCTTCCAGTTTATGTTACTGAATTTTTTTAAGTATACAATTCCTCAATTTTTATAAAAAATGGCTTATAAACAGTAGTCTTTGTTTTTATTCACATGAAGAATCATTTTGCTCACTTAGTTGCAGGACACATTTGTCAGGGTCTGAATTGTAGATTGGAGTTCTTAGTTTTTCAACCTTTTGAGGATAACCAAAGTTCACTTCTTTAGTGTGTTTTATTGCTCTTAAGTACTATTTTTCCTGTTTAATCGTTCATCCTGTGAGGCTAGTTATCTTTTCTGTTTGTCTGAATTTAAGATCATTTTGCTTTTGGAACAAAAACACAGTTTTGCCTTACTGTGTCTAATTATAAATTTCTTTTAAATTATCCTACTTGGTAGGGATAATTTCTTTGTATTCATGTCTGTTTTCAGTTTTGGACAGTTGTCAACATGCGTTCTTCAAATAGTTCTTCTTCAGTCTCTTACAGTTTTCAGGGTCTCCTGAGTGCCCATAGTTTCAACTTTAGTATCCTTATATGTTTCTTAACCTGTTTCAAGTCTGTTTCAAATTTTCTGTGTTCTTATCTTTTATCCTTAATTCTGGTTAATTCTTTTAGATTTACCTTCCAGTTCTCAAGTTCTCTCTCAGTCTCTGAATCTCAGTTTTAGTGATTTTGTCTTTTGTAGGAAATTGTCTCAAAGTGTTGTCCTCTTCGTCTATCCCCTCTTCTGCACCGTTATATGTTGCTTAATATCACCTCTTGCTTAACATCACCTCTCTGACTTCCACTTCCTGTTTGGTTATATGTTTGTTATGTCTTCAGAACGTGTCCTAACTTTCTTGTGATCCAAGCACCACTTTTAAGTATGGTTTTTCCCTGCCATCTAGTTTTAGCAGGGGTTCACTTTAGAGGGTTGTGTTCAAGGTAGTACCTTAATGTTTCTTAATACATTTATAGTTGTTGGTGAACTTGTGTCATCTCACACGCTCGTTATGTGTCTCCTCTGTTTATGTGCCTCGGGCATAATAGATGATAACCATTTGTGCAAACAGTTGTCTTATCCTTTCATTTTAACATGGTATAGGCAGTATTATATATTTAGAACTATAGATTTTTGGTTTTTTAATAGATTTATATGCCTGTATATTTCACGTTTGCTGTCTATCTGAATTCATTATTTGGATGTTCTAATGTATATATCACACTATTTAGTACATAACATACTATACCTTACTGCTCCTTAACTTAATAATCAGCATTATTATATATTCTGACAACCAAGGACTGTCTGTATTATTTAAAGAGTAGAGGACTGCAATATAGGGATGATGAAAAAGGATTTAGTTTTCTTACAATTTCTGCATGTTAAAATTCTCAAAATTCTAAAATTTAGCATGGCAGTTATAACGGATTCTATCTTCATTTAACTTGGGGAGTTGAAATAAACTTATTCTTGTAAAATTGGCCTTTAGAGCCTATTTGCATTTAGTTCTTTTTTTTTTTTTTTTTTTGCTAGAAGGTAGGAGTTTTATAGTAAATTGTTTTCTACAAACCCAGGACCTATCGTGGCTAGGACCCCCTGCTTACCCCCTCCTTCCCACCCCCACCATACGGCCCATCTGTATGCATTTGGTGATCCCCAGAGCTCCCTCCTCTCCAGTCTTTTGTCTGCCCAGTCCCTCTCCCTACCTGTGTACCTCCCTGTTCTCCGAGGTATGTGGCTAGACTCCCCTCCCTTATGTAGTACAAGGGTTCCCCAGGTCCTGGGCTGAGAGGCAGGACCAGACTCCAGCTCTTCCCCTGGCTCCAGAACCCCTGAGCCTATTTGTATTTTACAATAAAAATGGAAAAATATGGTCTAAAAGCTATGAGTACTTACCATTTGTGATTATTTAAATGTGCTAAAATTTCAAATATTTAGATACTCTGCAGAAAAAGACTATCATTTGTTGTAAGTTACAAGTGTCTGTTCTTGTTCCTACTTTAGACAAAGAAACAGCCTTGGTATAACAGCACATTAGCATCAAGAAGAAAACGGCTCACTGCTCATTTTGAAGACTTGGAACAATGTTACTTTTCTACAAGGATGTCTCGTATATCAGGTACAAATTCTGGACTTCTTAAAATATATCAAATTCCCACTTCAGATCCATTTCTAGCTTCTTATGCTGGATTTATGTAAAGTCCTATTTATAAAGCAAAAGGGTGTATTTTCGACATAGTCTACCAGTGTGTTGTGAAGGTTCTTAGAGATCTTAAAGAACATTGCTTTCCCGTAGCTATTTTTATTCTTTTTCTCTCTTTGGGAATTTTATTTTTACCAGGGTTTTTTTTTTTTTTTTTTTTTTTTGGTGAGAGAGAGAGAGCATGAGCTGGAGAGGGGCAGAAGGGGAGAGAGAGAGAGAGAAAGAAAGAACGAAAGAACAAACGAACCTTAAGCAGATTCCATGTTCAGCCCTGAGCCTGAAGCAGGTGGCCTTATCCCACAACCCTGGGATCATGACCTGAGCCAAAATGAAGAGTGGCATGCTCAACTGACTGAGCCACACAGGCACGCCTATTTGGGAAGTAGTTCAACTTTATAAAGTTAAGAAAAAAAATCAGCCATGAATATGTTGCTAGGGAAAAAAAAATTAGTTGCCTCCTATTAAGCATCATTAGGTTCTAAGCACTGTCCTTTGTGTTAAGAATAAAAAGATGAAAGAACTAATTTCTGTTGTCAGGGCATATTATGAATTCAGGGGGGAAAGCAACAGGTAGATAATTCTATGTGATACTGTATGTTCTCTAAGTATGTTAGGGGAATAGAGAAGAATATCCACTAATCCAGCTGGGAGTGGAAAATACAGGCCACGTTGAAAATGGGGTAGTGGAAGGGAATGGTCATTGTAGGGATTTTAGAGGAGTTGTGTTTAGTCAAAGTTGTATTTAGAATTCATTAGCTAAATAAGGTAATTAGAAACATGTTCAAAGTAGAGGCAATAACTTATGCAAACTCATGGACATGATAGCATAGTATATTTTCATTGCTTTCAAAAAGTAATATCGTTTTGCCTTTTGAGCTGTAACTTTTCTCAGTGTCTTGGCTCACCACCAGTGATGTAGGGACATTAATAGCAACCCAGTTTTGTTTTTTTTTTTTAAAAGATTTAAAGGCGATATACCTATAAAATTTAAAATACAATACTTGGTATAAGTTAGGTGCTCAGGTAACTGGTGTCAAATTAGTAATACATCTGATCAGAATTAGGACCAGCGAGGAAAAAAATGTGTGATATTTAATTAGTTGTTAAAAATTTGGCCTTTTTTCTTGAATAGGCATATTTGTATTAAAATCTACATATTGCTTAGAACCTTTAGACAAATTTGCCTTAGGATTGGTGATGGAGGAAAAAGGAGATTTACATAGCATGTTTCCTATGAAGTCTACAAGGGAGCCAAGCTTTGTTTATAAGTGTGTGAAGTTCATGGTCAACAGTTTTTATAAGATGAAAACTTTCATTGTATTGCCTAGGAATTGAGAGCCTTATTAAGCCCTGTAAGAGTCTATAAACTGTAATAGGAAGCTGTTATATTGACAGTGATCTGAGGGGCCCCTTGATGGCTCAGTCAGTTAAGTGTCTGACTTCAGGTCATGATCTCACGATTTGGGAGTTTGAACCCTCTGTAGGGCTCTGTGCTGACAGCTCGGAGCCTGGAGCCTGCTTCGGATTCTGTGTCTCCCTCTCTCTTCCCCTTCCCTGCTCATGCTCTGTCTCTCTCTTTCAAAAATAAACTTTGAAAAAAAGGTTAAAAGAAAAAAAAGGTCTGAGGCCTACATTCTGATTGGTAGAGGGTTCATACTAACCCTTTTCGGTGATATTTTTTGGTATGATACTGAAATACAGCCACAGGCAAATGGTAGACATTTAAAAGAAAAAAGCAGTCTGGGAAAGAGATTAAGGAAGCTCTTAATGGGGAAGTAATTAATAATTTTTAAGTAGTTAGCAGCACAGGTGTACTATGGCATAGTAAAGGTAGAATCACAGACCTGCTTATTTGGAGGATGTCAGCCGGAAGGTGGAATACATTAAAAACCAGGAGGAAGATTATATTTTCATTCTTGTGGGTATGGCTGTATTATACTTAAAACATGATTCTAGGAACCTCAAGTTTATCTTACCAAATTTTCACATTGCGTACACATAACATGTTGCTGAAATGAAGTTCCTCCTAGTGTCCTTGACTGTGAAGCAGAAATTTTAACTTCTGCATGATGAGTACTTGGTGTTTGATTGTCCTTTTATATATTTTCAAATGAGATCCACTGCCCTTTCTGACTTAATTTTCAACTCTGAAAGTGAGAGATGAAGATTAGGAGATTAATGCCTTGGCCTCTTAGTTGTAATTGAATGAGAAGGTAAATTATAAGGTATTAGAGAAGGAAGATGCTGAACACACGTTCACAAACTAATCTGTAATTAGAGGAGCCAAAGTAATATGTTAGCATATATGTGCAGTTGTTGATCATAAACCTACCAAGCAAATAAAATCCCACCATTTTTTAACCAGATAAAGTGAAATGTAATCCTTATACTTTCCGATACTAACATAACTATTTTTAGTGTTTTCTTTATAACTTCTATTAGAAGTAGGTGTTACTGAATAGGTATGATAGTCAGAGAAGATCAGCCACCTGGGAAAGGATTCTGACCTTCAACAGAATATATCCTCTTGAATGCTTGTGAATTTTATGTACTTTGGGATTGGTGTCAAAATATGAAAGAATATTTTTACATTAAAGCAGTATTTAAACCATATCTAAGGTGGCTTTCCAGTAACTATTTATTATATTGAATACTCAGTTATATGTAAAAAGAAAACCAATTAGCTGTTACATACAAACCACTTTGTTGTACAGTTGATTTGTTTTATTGCAGTAACCCATGTTTTATTTCTAATCTCTGAATTTATGGAGAATAACTTTTGTGGAGTAGGAGCATTATTTTAGTAACATGATATTGCTTGCTAATTGGGTTCCTTTGCTGTTTTTAGAATGGAAACACTACAAAATTGGAACTTTTGGATATAGGTTGTTAGATGGATTTGCTATGTTAACGTTTAAATCTTTAAAATGTAAAATATCAAGGACAGAAGCTTAGCATCAGAGACAAGCAATTGTTTTTCATTGTAGTAAGTGTTAGATAAATGTCTTCCTGTCTACAGTTATCTTCAAGATAACCTAGTATCTCCAGATGAACAGAATCAAGTCTATAGTGTCTATTCTATAGTGTGGTGACTCTTTAGACTTCATGATTCTTACATCTTAATTTCATTATGCCAACTGTTATTTTCAGGGACCTTTAAGAAGGGGAAATCATGAAAGTTTCCCTTTGAAAAAGTTGTGTGACTGTTTATGTGTATGAATAAGAATAAGAAGAAGGTATGAACACAGTGTTGTAACTTCTTATTTCAGATTTCAATTAGGAAGCTAACCTAAGTAATCGGGTGTTTTAATTCTTCCTTTTTTCAAGACGAAAATACAAGTCGTAAAACAGTTTTGAAAAATAATGATTTTGGGGTGCGCCTGGGTGGCTCAGTTGGTTCAGCATCTGATTTTATCTCAGATCATGATCTCATGGTTTGTGGGTTTAAGCCTGATGATGGGCTCTCCACTGACAGTGCAGAGCCTGTTTTGGATTCTCTCTTCCCCTTCTTCTGCCCCTCACACTCTTGTTCTCTCTCAGAAATAAATAAACTTAAAAAAAAAAAAAGAAAAAATGATTTCTTTTTTTTGTTCATGCTTTCACTGTAGGCTTATTTCTAGATTGGAGAATAGATAGATGGATTCTCAGTCTTTCATGAGATCATATTGTGATTTAAATTCCACATGATTATGAATAGTTTATTGAAATGGGCTTTACTCAAAGTATTTATATAGTGTCCTATTGGATGGAATTAATGTTTTCCTATTCTATCAAGATATTTGAGTGAAAGTATTCTGTTTATTTTTGAGAATAATTGATACGTTGCAGTTTCTACTCCCTTTTCGTAATTGGATTTGAGACACTTCAAAGAATGATGTAAACAAATATCTCACTTGCATTTTACTTAAGAAACAATTACTTTCTTAATCTAAATTTTGTTATAAATTGTTTTGATAGCAAGTAAATGTGGGCATGTAGATGTATCCTTGTAAACATGTTCCTTCAAAATTACAAATAGACGGTCCAGTGTCTCTCCACCCTCACTTTCTCCATTGATAAGGGATTTTTGTTTTAATAAAAGATTAAACTTCTCTTGATCAGAGGTACTTTTTTGTCTTTGGTTCTCCAAGAAATTACTGCTTAAAAGAGAATTTACAGTATGTTTTTATTGGTGTCAAAAGAGACATTGTCTTTCAAAGAACTACTTAGTAATTTTTATTAAAGTTGAAAGATTGGCTAAACTATTTGTGCATATTAGTGTTTCTAAATACTTCAGAATTATATTTAAAATATAATTTTTAATATGTGTGTACTGCTCTTTGACTTTCATTACACTTCAATTAATTTATTTTTGTTTTCTTCATATAGATGATAGTCGAACTGCAAGCCAATTGGATGAATTTCAGGAATGCTTGTCTAAGTTTACTCGATATAATTCAGTACGACCTTTGGCTACATTGTCTTATGCTAGTGATCTCTATAATGGTTCCAGCATAGTCTCTAGGTGAGTACTGGGCAGCACTCTCTACTGTTTACTTTTATAAGAGTTTCTAGAATTTAATTTGATAAATAGTTACAGTGTTTTAGTTAAGTGTATTCTGAAGTCAGGTTGCCTGCCAATTTTAGTTCTGTGGTCTTGGGGGCAAGTTTCTGAATCTCCTTAGTTGTCAATGCCTTCATTTTTATTTATTTTTATTTTTATTTTTTTATAGTTTATTGTCAAGTTGGTTTCCATAAAACACCCAGGGCTTATCCCCACAAGTGCCCTCCTCCATGCCCATCACTCCCCTTCCCCTTTTCCCCTCCTACTTCAGCCCTCAGTTTGTTTTCAGTATTCAGGAGTCTCTCCTGATTTGCTTCCCTCTCCCTATTTTTCCCCCTCCCCTCCCCCATGATCCTCTGTTAAGTTTCTTCTGTTATACTTAGGAGTGAAAACATATGATATCTGTCCTTCTCTGCCTGCCTTACATCACTTAGCATGACACCCTTGAGTTCCATCCACATTGCCACGATTGGCCAGATTTCATTCTTTGTCATTGCCATGTAGTATTCCATTGTGTGTGTGTATATATATATATATATATATATATATATATACACACCACATCTTCTTGATTCATTAGTCAGTTGATGGACATTTAGACTCTTTCCATGTTTTGGCTATTGTTGAAAGTGCTGCCATGAACATTGGGGTACATGTGCCCCCATGTATCAGCACTTCTTTATCCCTTGGATATTTAAATCCCTAGCAGTGCTATTGCTGGGTCATAGGGGAGTTCTATTGATAGTTTTTTGAGGAACCTCCACACTGTTTTCGAGTGGCTGCTCCACTTTACATTCCCACCAAAAGTGTAGGAGGGTGCCTGTTTCTCCACATCCTCGCCAGCATCTGTAGTCTCCTGTTTTGTTCATTTTAGCCACTGTGACTGGTGTGAGATGGTATCCCACTGTGGTTATCATTTGTATTTCCCTATGATGAGTGATGTTGAACATTTTTTCATATGTCTGTTTGCCATCTGGATGTCTTCTTTGCAGAAGTGTCTATTCATGTCTTTTGCCCATTTCTTCAGTGGGTTATTTATTTTTTGGGTGTTGAGTTTGATAAGTTCTCTATAGATTTTGGATAGTAACCCTTTATTTATATGTCGTTTGCAACTATCTTCTCCCATTCTGTTGGTTTAATTTTGCTGATTGTGTCCTTCACTGTGCAGAAGCCTTTTATTTTAATGAGGTCCCAATAGTTCATTTTTGCTTTGTTTTCTCTTTACTCCAGAAATGTGTTGAGTAAGTAATTGCTGCGGTGGGGGTCAAATAGGTTTTTCTTGCTTTCTCCTCTAGGATTTTGATGGCTTCCTCTCTCAGGTTAGGTCTTCCATCCATTTTTGAGTTTATTTTTGTATATGATATAAGAAAGCAGTCCAGGTTCATTCTTCTGCATGTTACTGTCTGATTTTCCCAGCACCATTTGCTAAAGAGACTGTCTTTATTCTGTTGGATATTCTTTCCTGTCAAAGATGAGTTGGCCATATGTTTGTGGGTCCATTTCTGGGATCTCTATTCTGTTCCATTGATCAGAGTGTCTGTTCTGGTGCCAGTACCATACCGTCTTGGTGATTACAGCTTTGTAATACAGCTTGATATCTGGGATTGTGATGCCTCCAGCTTCGGTTTTCTTTTTCAAGATTACTTTGGCTATTTGGAGTCTTTTCTGTTCCACACAAATCTTAGGATTGTTTGTTCTAGCTCTGTAAAGAGTGCTGGAGTTATTTTGGTGTTATTTTGATAGGGATTGCCATTCTTTAAAATTTTTTAATAAAAATGTCTAATATACATTAAAATAGAATGGAATAATAATTTTGCACAATAGCCATCTTCCAGAGTTTGCAGTGATCCAGTTGCTTCATTTATACTTTTTGTTCTTTGGTTAATTGTTTTGAAACAAATTTCAGATGCTATGTCATTTCATTCAGCCTTGCATCCTTAAGAATATCTATGTCCCAGAATATTGATACATACTTTTTCATTTGCGTGACTGAGATTTTTATTAATGTGTAAGAATATTGACTTTGAAATACAAGCTGTTAGTTGAAGAGACTTGCCGTAACCCTTTACTGTATTTTAGCTGGTAGTTTAACTTAGTAACTGATAAGATAATCATATGTTCAGTTTTTTTCTATGTGTTGACAATATGAGGAATGATTTTGAAATGATTAAAATTTGAAAATACAGTAGATTGTGGAGTTTATTTAAGTAA
The DNA here is from genome assembly GCF_006229205.1 of Suricata suricatta. Lineage (NCBI taxonomy): Eukaryota > Metazoa > Chordata > Mammalia > Carnivora > Herpestidae > Suricata > Suricata suricatta. Next base: position 125,940,756 of record NC_043702.1, on the reverse strand, counting down.
TTACTTAAATGAGTGAGTGTATAACAAAAATCCATTAATCCCTTAATGTTGGCTAGGCCAAGAATATAACCGTGAGTAGGCTAGATATCGATGCTTATATTTAGGAAAGCTTTCAGCTTATTTCAGTGCCTTTATAGAAACAATATAAGAAAAGTTTCTGAAACACAACCTTGAATTAACAGTGTAACACTATTATTAAACTCTTCGTGTAAGAACGTATAATATATGTTTTTAAAAGCTTAAGAAATGTAGCTTGAATGTGAAATGGCAAAAAAAAAAAACTATGGAAGTTTATAATATTGGCCTGATAATGTATACATTTAACTATAATTATGTGGCTCTATTCAACTAAAAATATAATGGAAATATAAAATGCAGTACAAGTATAAAGCAAAATATAATGTTTTCTTATAATATAAATTAATCTCCCTTAACATTGTAAATTCATCTGCATCGTGTTGTCTTCTCCATTAAACACGGAACAAAGGATGCCTGGGTGGTCCATTGGGCGTCTGACTTCAGCTCGGGTCATGATCTGTCTCATGGTTCGTCACTTTCAGCTCCACGTGGAGCTCTGTGCTGACAGCTCAGAGCCTGGAGCCTCTTTCAGATCCTCTGTCTCCCTCTCTGTCCCTGCCCTTCTCAGACTGTCTCTTTCAAAAATCAATAAATAAATATTTAAAAAAAGAACAAAAATCAAAAACAAAATATAAATTTCCTTCTTAACTTTATATTTAGGAAGCAACATTTCTAGTTAGAAAATTTAGAATTGGTTATACATTTCTAGGTATTCAAATAAGAGAAATCCATTTTTCATTATTCTTGAAAGCCATTTTAGCTTGATTTTAATATAATGCTTTTTTTTTAATTGCTATTAAATCTTGGTCATATGAAGACATTATGTCAGAGTGCTGTGCTTTCTGAGGCAGAAGTTCCTGAATACTTAAATGAGATTTCAGTTTGGGAATACCACTTATTGAAAGTGACATTCGTTATATTAAAATATTCCAGACGTTGGTGCCTGGATGGCTCAGTCAGTTAAGTGTTCGATTCTTGATTTCAGCTCAGGTCATTTCGGCCCACATGGGTCTCTGCACTGATAGGGTAGAGACTATTTAGGATTTCCTCTCTCCCTCTCTTTCTGTCCCTCCTCTGCTCATGTTCTTGCTCTCTCTTTCAAAATAAATAAATACATAAATTAAAAAAGATGTTCAGTTAAAAATTTAAAAGCTACCTTTTGTTGTTTCATCTTAAAAGAACATCTGTCTTTTTACTTACATTGAATTAACATTTCTGAAAATTTTCTAAATTTGCAGATTTATAAGGCAGGACAGATGAAGACTAGTAGGTAGCAACAAGGAAAGCAGCGTCCAAAGAAACTTTTGAAAGTTTCACAGTCCTGGTGACCTTTTTTTTTTTTTTTTTTTTTTTTTTGCTTTTCCTACTTTCTCATATTCATAGGCATCACTGATAATAAATTCACTTTAAAGGATTTTAATTTCTCATGATAGGAAATTTTGATGAAGAATTTCTTTTGGGAAAAGAGAGACATTTTAGAGATGACAAATAATGTTGCATTATTTCATTACATTGTATAAAAAATCATTCTTACTGTAAAATTGCATGAAATATATCTAGTGTTGGTCATTCTCTGCAGTGAGAATCTCACTGAGAGAAAAAGAAACTTGCTTTTTTAAGCCTTTTCCTTTGCTTATGGATCATGTTGGGTTATTTAGTGTCATACATATAATTCCACAAGGTGGCAGCATTTGTTTACTCTGACAGTATGTCGACTATTAGATAGTAGACAAGGTATGGAAATTAATGACTTATAGGGAAGTTCATTCTCATGAATACTAGATGGTCCTAAGCTATTCTTTCCTAATGGAAAGAATAGAAACTCATTTTACAATTTACAGTAAAATATCAGGTGGCCACTACAGAGGAATGGTTTGAAACTACATTGTTTGAACTTACTGAATACTTAGCAGTGGCTGTTTCTTGAATTCTTGGTTTGAATTTTACATACCTAGATTGTTATGGTTAAAACTGTTATCCATTCCATCTGTAGTTTAGAGGCTATGGTAACATTTTTACTAAGGTTTTCTCAAATTTTTGAAATAGAATTACAGCAGACATTAGTACATTTATGGGAAGAAAATGGTTATGTATTGTGGCCTTTATTGCTGTCACTAACCTGGTAATGTACGCAACATTTGGTTCCTTTTTTTAAAGTGACCTTTTAAAGTACTTTACATGACATTGTAAGTATTTCACTAACTCCTTTAATTTTTATATCAAACCTATGTAATAAAACATTGTAATTCATCCCATTGTACAGATTAGGAATTGTGGTAGAGAGATATTGTCTAAGTTGACAAAGTTGAGCACAATGATAGAACTAAGATTTGAACTGAGATATTCTGCCTTCTGAGTTCTACTGTGCTCTTAGTCCCTTCAGGATCTGTTGAAACACTGTACTTATGAGAATAAAAGGAATTAATTCTTTCAAGATTCTCATACTTGGTTTCTTTGTTACTTTCTTATCTAATTTGGCCTTAATAATAAACATTCTTTTGAGTTTTAATTTGATGTATATATTACATTAAATGCTGCTCTTGCCATAGCTTGAAACTATTCATGTTAAACATTTATTTTTTGTAATAACCAGTTATAAGGTTAGTTTTTCCTAAATTTCATTATTTAATGACAGTTTGTGCTGATCCAGGTTTAGGGTAATCTTTAATACATTCTGTATTGTAGTAGAATGCTACGAGTTTTTAATTTTTTCTCAAAAACAGATCTCCAGGTAATTAAATGACTTGTTTTCTAAGAAAACATTATGGCGTTTTAGGACTGATAATGAACTTCCTCTTTTCTTTCAGAATATATTTTTGTTAGTGTCCTACAAGTTATTGGGCTATCTGGGGTCAAGGAGAAATGAAAGGAATTGAGAATCCAGAGGAAAGGATTTCTTTTGGCTCAGGCCGAATCTTTTATTGTTTTGTTTTATATATTTTTTAAAGTCTTTCTGTTTATTTTGAAAGAGAGAGTGTGTGCAGGAGAGGGGCAGAGAGAGAGAGAGAGAGAGAGAGAGAGAGAGAGAGAGGGAGAGAATGAATGAATGAGTGAATGAATCCCAAGCCGGCTCCATGCTGTCATTGCAGAGCCTGACATGGGGCTCCATCTCCCCAACCGTGAGATCATAATCTGAGCCAAAATCCAGAGTCAGATGCTTAACTGACAGAGCAACCCAGGAGCCCCAGGCCCAATCTTTTAAAGCAAGAATTTAAAAAACTGTGTTCTAGGCTTGAAGTTTCCTGAGGAAAGAGGTCTGATCGGCCTTAAGTCCAGCTGACTCCCCATTTCTGGCAAATGTTAGGTGCTTAGTAGTAAATACTTGTTGAATGAATACATGAATGACTGGAAAACTCCTTTGCCTGCTCTGGGAGGATCAGGAGGCCTCTAGCAGTTGTCCACCTTAAATTGCTTTTCTTTTTCTTTTTTTAATTTTTAAAAAATGTTTTATTTATTTTTGATACAGAGAGAGACAGAGCATGAGAGGGGGAGGGGCAGAGAGAGAAGGAGACACGGAACCGGAAGCAGCCTCCAGGCTCTGAGCTAGCCGTCAGCACAGAGCCTGACGTGGGGCCCAAACCCACGAACGTGAGATCTGACCTGAGCCAAAGTTGGAGGCTTAACTGACTGAGCCACCCAGGTGCCCCTTAACTTGCTTTTCTTTATTTGCTTGCTGATAAGTGTTTCTTTGAAGAAAGTATCCCTAACCTAAAAAAGGGGTTTGTAAATCACCATCAACACACGGCAGAAAAATAGTGTTAACAACTTAAAATACAGAAGTCCAGGGCTGTCAGCAAGTGCTGATGAGTTTTCTGTATCTGTGAGTATTTAAGATACAGGTGAAGAGTGAGATACAAACAGTCCAAGCCTACTTCCCAAAGCTGCTACATCCTTTCCTTTCCTCATAGCCCCTCCCTAAAAATTCCCTGTTCTCAATTCTTTGTTTCTCTGTTTTCCTGTGCCATTACTTAGACTTAAGCTTGCCGGTGGTACAGAGTGAAACCATAAACTCAAGTCATTTTATACTTATTACCTCAAAGAAAGTGTTAACTGGGAGAGTATTAGAGGTTTTGGTAGACTGGTAAAAGTTTGTCATGGTTGCCTGCAACAGAGGTTTAGAATAAGAATATTGCCTTTTATGATAAAATTACTTAAACCTGGAAAAGAGTAGAGTTTGTTAACCTGATGACTCTCTTCAGATAATCAAAGTACAAGAATTAGAAGGGTTCTATTTAGTATCCAAGAGATACAAGTAGGACTAATGGCTGGAAGCTACATCTTAAGGTTAGCCTGCGGAAGACCTTTGTAGGCAGCATTGTGCGGAAGTGGGTGGGCCTCACAGGCCGTTGTCATATGCTCTTAGAACTTTAAAAGCAAGCTGTAGGGTTGTTTTTTCTTTAACACAAAATCTTTCTTCAGTCCTGGAGTCAGTTATTAAATTCACCTATATTTGTCTAGAATAATTATTCTTGTTTTAATTTTTAAAAATTGTATCTATGCATATCAAGTACTGTAAGTGCTGATAATACACATAAAAATTGATGTACAGATTAGTGGAGAGACAAACCTTTAAGCCAACATATAGAATAAAGCATTGTAAGTGCTATGAAAATATCTGCTGGCTGCAGTATGAAGAGTGGGTTTGAGAGAAGGAAGAATGGAAGCTGGGAGATCAGAGATGTAGGTAATTTGGAATTGTCCTGGCAGCACATGATGATGGTCTGTGGTCTGTGCTGGGAGGGAGTCAGTGGAGCTTGGATAAAGAAATCTTTAATGATTTAAGAATTAGGGTAGACAAAGCACAATGACTGGTAGATATAGTCCTTGAAGGAGAGGATGATAACTTCCAGGTTTTTGGTTTGAGTAACTGGGCAGAAAAATACGGTGTTATTTACAGAGACAGAGACCCTGGAGGAAGAGCAGGTTTGAGGGCAATGAGGCGCATGGAAGGTAACCAGGTAGAGATTGTTGCATAGACTTGCTAGCTGCACAGAGAAGAGATTTGTACTGTTAATAATGGACACCACGGTTATAGATTGATGGAGCTCCAGCATTTAAAGATCAGGTAGATGAGGAGGAACCAGTAAAGCCAACAAAGGAGGTTTTTAGATAAGAATGAAAACCAGGAGAGTATATTGTCCTGCAAACAAGTCCGCAGGGTTAGATCAGGGGCAGAATTGGATCCAAAGTAAAATGAGACTTTTTGTCTTGATTAGGAGGGAAGACACTTCCTGGAGAAGAGAACAGATGCAAAGGCAGGCAGGTTTGTAGCTGAGTGACAGGGGGTGAAGGAGCTTTTCTCTGAGAGTTTGCTTTTCTCATGTCATCGCAGAGTGATAGGTAGAAGGTGTGGTTGGTGTTTATGTTTGTAGAAGAAAGAGATACCAGATGATGAAAAGGGTAAGATTCGTGGACCTGGAAATTTACACTGAAAATTGAACAAGATAATAGAAAGAGGCAAAAAGGAATGGAATCAGCTGTATGCAGGTGGAGAGTGAGGGGTTGTAGGAATAGTGGGCCAGCGAGGGCGAGTATTGTAGAGATTGTGGTCAGAGAATTATTTGTGTCTTTGGCTCAGAATACCTTTCCATCGTGGTACTTGCAGCTCTGGGTAATTTACCTGGGATCTAGTGGGCACATGTGCTTGTTGACTCAATTGGAGCATAGGCTTAAATGCTAGATAGAAAATAAGTAATAAATACTTGTGAGATTCAGATAAAGTGCCGAGGGAATTGACTAAAGAGGGAGTTCACTTTAGCCATTGACTTTCAGGTTCCTAGGGGTATTTGAAATGGTGCTTTCAAGGTTTTTCTTCTGAATTTCTATAGATTATTCTTCCTGTATTTGATCCTTAAGATTGAAAGCGACATTAATATGTTTTCTTCTATTTCTTCACTGTGTTCAAAACTATGTCTTTTGTAACTTCTTGCAGGAGTTTGTGGTGGAAGTAGTAATTTTTGTTAAAGTCTGGGCTAACCTTGTCCTTGGTTACATTAAACAAAATGATGCTCATTTTGCACCTTCTTTGGATAAATTATGGAGAGGAAGTAAGGAAATATAATTATTCACACATATCAAATTATATAGATTTCTTTTATAGAAGAAGGTCTTAAATCTTTACTAATTTATAAAGAAGACCAATTTTGTGGTTTTTGTTTTTTTGGTTTTTTTTTTTTTTTGGGTGGTATGGTTGATACACAATGCTATGTAGTTTAAAAATTTTTTTAATGTTTATTGTTGAGAGAGAGACACAGAGTTTGAACAGGAGCAGGGACAGAGAGAGAGGGAGACATAGAAACAGGCTCCAGGCTCTGAGCTGTCAGCACAGTGCCCCACACAGGGCTTGAACTCATGGACCATGAAATCATGACCTGACCTGAAGGCAGATGCTCAACCGACTGAGCTGCCCAGGCGCCCCTATATAGTTTTAGGTATATGGCATAGTGATTTCACCACTTGATTTTTTATGCTTTGCTCACCACAAGTGTAGCTACCATCTGTCACCATACAGTGCTATTATAACACCACTGACTGTATTTCCTGTGCTGTCCCTTTCATTCCTTGACATACTCATTTTATACCTGGAAGCTGGTGCCTCCCTCTTCCCTTCCCCCATCAGTTTGTTCTCTATATTTATGGCTCTGTTTCTACTTGTTATTGTTTAGATTCTACATATAAGTGAAACCACATGGTATTTGTCTTTCTCTGTCTGACTTTTTTCATGTAACATACTACTGTCTAGATCCATCCATGTTATTGTAAATGGCAAGCTCTCATTTCTTTATGGCTAATATTCCGTTGTATATACATATAACACCACATCTTCTTTATCCATTCGTCTATGAATGGACATTTGGATTGCTTCTATATCTTGGCTATTGTAAATGATGCTGTAATAAACATAGGGGTGCCTGTATCTTTTCAAATTAGTGTTTTCATTTTCTTTGGGTACATCATAGTAGAATTATTGGGTTGTATAGTATTTCTGCTTTTTAATTTTTTTGAGGAACTGCCATACGGTTTTCTGCAGTGGCTGCACAGTTGGCATTCCCACCAGGAGTACATGCAGGCTCTTTTTCTCCACATCCTCACCAATACTTGTTATTTCTTGTTTTTTATTCTAGCTGACCTGACAGATGCAAAGTGGTATCATTGGTAGTTTTGATTTGCATATTTCCCTGATGATGAGTGATGTTGATGGTCTTTTCATGTGTCTGTTGGCCATCTGTATGTCTTTGGGAAAATGTCTATTTATGTTCTCTGCCTATTGTTAATTGAATTTTTTTTTTTTTTTAGTGCTAAGTTATAGAAGTTCTTCATACATTTTGGATATTAAACTGTTGAAGATAACATTTGCAACTATCTTCTCTCATTCAGCGGGTTGTCTTTTTATTTTGTGATGGTGTCCTTCCCTGGGCAAAAGTTTTTTATTTTCATGTAGTCCCAATAGTTTATTTTTCCTTTGGCTTCCTTGCCTGAGGAGACATTTCTAGAAAAATGTTGCTAAGGCCAATGTCAAAGAGATTACTGCCTGTGTTTTCTTCTGGGAGTTTTATGGCTTCAGGGCTCACATTTAGGTCTTTAATCTATTTTGAGTTTATTTTCATGTGTGGTGTGAAAAAGTGGTACAGTTTCATTCTTCTGCATGTAGCCGTCCAGTTTTCCTAGCACTATTTATAAAGAAGATCAATTTGAATGAGTTAAAATCTTGTATAGTCAAAAAAAAATAATTTTCTTTTGGCTAGCTAAGCTAATTAAGAAATAGTTTCAACTTAATCCTGATTAAATGAGATGAAAGGGGAACTTATTTGAATTATTCTGGCATTTTGTGTGGTACATTGTAGTTACCAAGTAAATGTCAGGCCGTATTTTTACTGTTTCAGATTTACTAATGTGCTCTAAGGACAGTAGTTCTCAAACTTTAGTAGCCTTCAGATACTGCCAGAGGGCTTGTTAAAACATGCGTTTCTGGGCCTTGCTCCAGGAGTTTCTGATTCAGTAAGCTGTGCTAGGGCCAAGAATTTGCATTTCTAATACTTTGCCAGGTGTTCCTGATGTTACCAGTCTGTGCCCACACTCTGAGAATACTGTCTTAGGTTAAGAGCTTTTCTTTTCTTTTTTTTTTTGTAATGTTTTATTTTTGAGACAGAGAGAGATAGAGCATGAGAGGGGGAGGGACAGAGAGACAGGCAGAATCTGAAGACAGGCTTCAGGCACTGAGCTTTCAGCCCAGAGCCCAATGCGGGGCTCGAACCCATGAACGTGAGATCATGACTTGAGCTGAAGTTCGACTTAACCGACTGAGCCACCCAGGCACCCCAAGAGCTTTTTAAAAGAAGAAATTTACTTCTAATAGGACATATTTATAATTTTAATTCTCTAGTAAAGGATCATAATTATTTATACTTTTTTAGTTAGTGAATAGGGTAAAAAACCATTTAGTTTATTGAGTTTTCTAGTTAATAAGCTTAATGGGTTGCAAAATGTACCACAATTATTCCTTCTGTTCTTGGGAGAGTTGGGTGGGGCTGGGTGGGGGACCAGCTTCTAACCAGCTATCCTCAGGACAGCAGTGTTAAGCACGCAGCTTATTTGCTTTGTCTCTTGCACAATGATAGGGAAATTCTAGCTTAGAAAACTCAGAACAAAGAAGTATCTTGATTTCTCTCAAAGTTTTAGTCATTTTCGTGAAAGAATTACGTAGTGAAAATTGAGATTGGGCTCTTTAATACATAAAGTATTGCTATTGCATGCTGATAATTAACCTACAAAGTTGAGTTCTTAAAAGGAAACTTGCTCTTACTCTGCTGAAGAACCATCTTACTTTGCCACAGAAGTAAGCCATTGGACTGCTAGGAATTAGGGTACACATTTGGAGAGACATTTTGAACGTTTTAAAATTGGAAACTCTGTCCTACAGTTTAGTCTCATTCTTCCACTATCGACTTAATTAGAATTATGTAGGGGAGGAAAAATCCTTTTTCTCCTACCCTTCTAAATTTTTCACTGGGACCCCATAACAGAGAGGTTAACAAGAGAAAAACAGAGTTTATTAATATGTGTATTCCATATGTACATGGGAGATACCTAGGAAAATGTGTAACTCAAATGTCTTAGAACTCTGGCTGATGTTGGATCTCTAACAAAGAACAAAAAATCTGTAGAGAAATGAAAGGATAAAGAAAAACAGTTTTAGATTTCCAAGGGCAGCATGTTATGGGAAGGTAAATATACTGGAAAGAACTGATTGCACAGAATTTGTTTGCAGGTGCCTTTTGTGCCATCTCTGGGTTTATATGCTGCTTTTAGGAAGTAAAGGGGGGGGAGGGGGAGGGTAGAGATTGCTCTCCTGCATTTGCTGCTGCTTAATTGCCTTTAGCTCAAAATAGTTTTTATGTCAAAGAGGCATAGTTTGGGGTGACATATTCTGGTTCCCTTCAGATAAAAAACAATCTGTTTTATCATCACTGGTGTGAGTTTAGTAGCACTTCATTTGACTGCTACTTAAAAATAACTATAATATCAGTATACGTAAAACTTAATCTTGTGTAAGAGTGTTTTATAATATATTTGACAAAGTACCATCATTTGCCTTTCAGTGTATTGTCATTTACCCCAACTGTAGTAATTTGCCTGTATATTGCCTCCGTCAGATATATTCACACCTTTAAAACTTTTTAGGTAAGCTAGGATGTTACTCTAATTTCTCTAGCTGCTATTCACAGCAGAGAGTTTCATATTATGCAAACACTTCACCTATACAAAATTTAATCTCTGTCAATCTCATCAGACTGAAGCACAGTCAGGTATCACGGCTAAAATAAAAAAAACCAAAAAGGCTTTAGAACAAAATAAATCCACCAAATTAGTAACTAAAGCTCAAATATTAACAAATGGCTCTTTTCTTGAATTATTTTAGGCCTATTGATTTATTACATATATGGTTCCTGAAATCTTAGTTTTATCGGGTTTGTGTCTCTTCAAAGTATAAAAGGAAGAGAGATTGCAATAGATGGGGTGAAGAAGTGATGGCTACCAGCTTGACAAAGGGGAAGAAATGATGAAGCTGCAAATTGGAGCTAATCAGTAAAGCAGTTTGGATCCATTTAATATGAGTTCAAGTGGTTTGGCATATCTTAATAGACCTCGGAATCATTGAGATGTAATAGAGTATGGTAACTAATATTGGCAGGGGTATTCACAATCCTGTGCTCAGTAAGTTAGTATAAAGGTAGTAAAAAATGTGTTACATTTGACAGATTATACTCAGAGGGGATCAAATTTGGTTCCAAAAGTCACTTACCTAATTTTTATTAGCACTTACTGTGTCTTAGAGCAGTAGATAGTTGTGTCCAGAAAATGCTATTGTATCTATTAGTTTTTAGAAATAGTTTTAAATATATAAATGTAATGTGAAAAACTTGCACATTTCTAATTACTTAAAAAATGTTTTACTTGTACGTTTCAACCTTTGCATTGGTTTTATTTATACAGAAGGAAAGAAACATTGTGAATGAGAAAAATACTGTATTTTTTGCCTAGTATAGCAGTTGACAGACCATGGCACATTTGGGTCAAATTTGGTCCAGCCTTTTGGTCACTTGAGTGACCCAGGGGCTAAAAATGGTTTTTATCTTCTTAATTGGTTGAAAAAAATCAAAAAAATAATAATAATATAAGATGTGTAGTAACATGACTTATGAAAATTTTATGAAATTCAAATTTCATTGTGTCCATAAATTAAATTTTATTGGAACACAGTCATGATTGTTCCTTTACATATTGTTTGTTGGCTGATTTTATACTATAACGGCAGAGTTGAGTATTTTTGAGGATCTGCCCAGTTCCTCTGGCCCATTTACTGCCTCTTGACCTAGCAGTATTGTTTAGGCTCTAAGGATATACGGCTACATTTGATTAAAGTTCTGTCATATTTTTGGGTATCAGTGTATCTTATGAAAGAAATGGCTTTTGTCAGATTTTTTGATCTTCTTGTGACGATTGGCCAACTGTTTTATATGCTACGTCATTGCTTAATACAAATAACCCATCACCGTCCTGTCTATGGTAAGCACTTCATCATCAGTTGAATGACTGCTACAAATTTGTAGTCCTTACCTAATAACAAATTCTGGTTCATTCAGCGGAAAATTTTTTATTTGTGTTTTTAAAAAATTGTTTATCAAGTAGAGCTGAAAAATGCCTTGAAATATGACAAAAGCTTGTACTATGATTAGGAGATTTAGCTATGTCATACTAATCCTGAAACAGAGATGCCTTTCTACCACTAGTGATGTTTTAAATTGTGTTGGTAGCATAAAAGCTATAAAACTATTTTTTGATCTGTGCTTGAGAGATACTAATTTGTGGTTATATTATTTACAAATTTAAATGTAGAATTGCCAATTATACAGTTTTTAGGTTACCTGTAGTGAAGTACAGTATACATACAATAGTAGTATTGAGTTTTAATTTTTATAATTGTATAAACTACAATAAAAATACAGAATATTTCAAAAAATTTTATTTCCTCTTACTCTGCAGTTAATTCCACCACTTCCTCCAAACTCCTGTCCAGGCCACTATTTATCTGCCATTACCATAAGAAGAGTTTAGTCATTTTCTAATTTTTTTAAATGCAGTCTTACAGTATGTGCTCTTTGTATCTAACTTCTTCAGCTCAACATGTTTTTGAAATTCATCCATGTTGTTGCCTCTATCAGTAGGTGCAGTTACATAGTTAATTATTTAACAATATTCCATTTTATGACTATTCCACAACTTGCTTATTCTTTCATGTGTTGATGGACATTTGAGTTGTTTCCAGTTTTTATTATTATGAATAAAGCTACTGTGAATATTCACACACAAGCCATTTTGGATATTCATATTCATACTTATTCCTTTTGGGTAAACACCTGGCATTGAAATTGCTGGGTTGTATGATCAGTTTGTGTTTAACATTTTGAGAAACCGCTAAACTGTTCTTAAAGTGATTGAGTTATTTTAACATTCCAGCAGTGTAAGAGTTCTAGTTGTTCTGGATCCTCAAAAATTCTTGGCATTGTCAGGCTTTTGATTAGTGGGTTTGTACTAATATTTTCTTTTTGTTTTACTCTGCATTTCTGTTACAACTAATGGTGTTTAATGTGCTTATTGGCCATCTGTGTATCCTTGATGAAGCATCTATTCAAATGTTTTGCCTATCATTAAAAAATCAGATCTTACTATCATTGAATAATGAGAGTTTTTTATGTGATCTAGATGCAAGTTCTTTGTCAGATTTATGTATTGATAGTATTTTCTCCCAGTCTGTGGCATGCCCTTTTATTAATATGTGTTTCAAATGACATAAGTATTTGGGGCGCTTGTGTAACTCAGTCCATTAAGTGTCCAACTCTTTTTTTTTATTAAAAAATTTTTTTTAATGTTTTATTTATTTTTGATACAGACAGAGACAGAGCATGAGAAGGGGAGGGGCAGAGAGAGAAGGAGACACAGAACCAGAAGCAGGCTCCAGGCTCTGAGCTAGCTGTCAGCACAGAGCCTGACACGGGGCTTGAACCCACGAATGTGAGATCTGACCTGAGCCAAAGTCGGACGCTTAACCGACTGAGCCACCCAGGTGCCCCTTAAGTGTCCAACTCTTGATTTTGACTCAGGTAATGGTGTCACAGTTCATGGGTTCAAGTCCTGCATTGGGCTCCGCAGTGCCAGTGCCACGCCTGCTTGGGATATTCTCTCTCTCTCTCTCTCTCTCTCTCTCTCTCTCTCTCTCCCTCCCTCCCTCCCTCCCTCTCCCTCTCCCTCTCCCTCCCTCTCCCTCTCCCTCCCTCTCCCTCTCCCTCTCCCTCTCCCTCTTCCTCTCCCTCTCTCCCCCTCTCCAACTCGTGCTTTCTCTCTCTCTCAAAATAAATAAGCTTAAAAAAAAAGAAAGACAAATGATATAAGTATTTAATTTTGATGAATTCCATTTCATTAATTTTTTAAATGATTTAAACTTTTGCTGTTTTTATAGAAATGTTTGCTTGCCCCAAATGGTGAAAAGTTTTCTCCTCTTTTCTTCTATAATTTTTATAGTTTTATATACTGAGGCCTATAATCCATTTCAAGTTCATTTTTGTTTAGATTTTAAAGTAAAGGTTGGGATTATATACTTGTTCCAAGCACATTTGTTTAAAAGGTGAACTTTTCCCATTGACATCTATTTTTGAAAATTAATTGAACATGTATATATGAATTTAACTTTTTAATTGAAGTACAATGGACTCACAGTTACATTAGTCTCAGATACACAACATGATTCAACAAGTCTGTACCTTATGCTGTGCTTATCACAAATATATGTGTGCACAAGTTTGTACCATCAGTCATCAACAGCAATTATAATACTATTGACTGTATACTGTGCTGTACCATTAATTTTCTTGACATATTCATTCTATAACTGGAAGCCTATACCTCCCACTCCCCTTCACCCTTTTTACTCATGCTCCCACCTCCCCCAAGCCCCACCCCTCGGCAAGTATCAGGTTTTATTCTCTGTATCATATGAGTCTGTTTCTGCTTTTTGTTTAGTCATTTGTTTTGTTTTTTAGATTCCACATAGAAGTGAAACCATGTGGTATTTTTCTCTGACTTACTTCACTTAACATACTTCTGCCTAGGTCTATCCATGTTGTTCCAGATGGCAAGATCTCATCCTTTTTTTTACAGTTGAGAAGTATTCCATGGTGTGTACACACCACATTTTCTTCATTCATCTATCAATAGATACTTAGGTTGCTTCTACACCTTGCCTGTTATACAGAATGCTGCAGAAACATTTATCTTTTCAAATTAGTCTTTTTGTTTGCTTTGGGTAAATACCCAATACTGGAATTACTATGAATCTACTTCTTGACTCTCTTTTTTCTGATCTGAATGTCTGCTGTTGGGCTAGTACCACATTCTCATTATTATTGTAGTTTTATATTAAGCCTTGCATTCAGGTAATCTAAGTCCACTAGAGCTTTATTATTCTTTTTTAAAGTTGTGTTGGCAGTTCTGAGTCCTTTGCATTTCCATAAAAATTTTAGAACAAGAGCTCTTTATTTTCTGCTGTGATGGTTTGAAAGGATTTATCTAGTAAAAGTCACATTTTCTTTTGTATCTTTCCCTTGAGTGGTTTTGTCTACTTGTTCCTGTGGGAAATATGAGATGGATTTCTGATCTGTTACGTCTACCTGGCTGACTGATATTTGGGGGGACATGCTTTTGTTTCTTGAGAGAGAGAGAGGGCACAAGTGAGTGAGGGACATTGAGAACCTCGGAAGGGTGGGGTGTGGGAGGGTGGTGAGAAGGAGAGAGAAGCAAGACTTACCAAAGTGGTGCTTAGCTCACCCAAGGTGGGGCCCAAACTCACAAACTATGAGATCCTGACCTGTGCTGAAGTCAGATGCTTAACTGCTGAACCACCCAGGCACCTGAGGACACACTTTTATATATTCGTGATGAAATTTCAACTGTAAATTTTCATTCCAGGTTAGTCCTCTGCAGCATAGAATAGCTTCTTAATATCATAGTTCTCTTGTTTCTAATGAAGCATGGCAGTATTGACATTAATGATTAAATATTGTAATTTTATTGGTTGCTCTTTAAATATTACTAGAGGGTACAGAACTGAAAAATGTAATATATTTTTCTACTTTAATTTCAAAAGCAAAGAATTAGAACTTTTGCTTACATATGGATCTTACTACTTTTACTAAATAGAAACTCATTCCAAAGAGGACAAAATATCATCACAGTTTTAGAGACAAAATATGTTTTGTTTTTCCCAACTCCTATTTTTTGTCCTCTAGTAAGTGTTTTTATTTAGTCTTTTTATATATCTTTGACTTCAGAAATTACATTCAGCTTGTCAAATTCCTCTGATAAAAAGCAGTTATCCTAGGAAACAGTTATTAGGTGCATAGAATAGATGTTTTAGGACAGATGAAGAGTCTATAACTAAAGTAAGTATAAATTAGTACTTGCTAGGGACTTAAATGAGAAGAACATGGTAATAAGAATGTTGATCTTAAAGGTCCTCAAGATGCGTTTTTGATATTTACAAGTGTTCCAGGATCTCTTTGTCAGATAGTGTATTTGTTCCAGCTGTTCATGATAACCAGAGAGAATGGAGAAAAAAAATTTTTTTCAAGACAGGGGTCAGTAAATTAAGACTTGTGAATCAATTCTGACCCATTGCTTAGTTTTATATAGCCCACAAGCTAAGAATAGTTTTGTGTTTTTAAAGTACTGAATGAAAAATAATAATTTTTGTGACAGATATATGAAATTCAGATTTCAGTCTCCATAAATAAAGTTTATTGGTACATTGAAACTCTTCTGAAATAAAATTAATAGGTGTTTTTTCCCCAATACACACATTAAAAAAATTATTTCCCTAACTCTAATATAAAGGAAAATAAAAGGAGAATAATTCAAAATAATATATACATCTTAATATGTAAATTCTTTGACTGCATTAGGCAATATAATGAATAGTCAGATACTTGAACCTACTTAAAATGAATAAATTTGGAACATTTGGTGAATATTAGACATGCAAGACTAGTTTGTCTTTATGTATAATGGAATTCATTTCTATGTTCAGATAATTATAGATTTTTCACTTGCAAAAGGATGAGAGGTATAAATATCTTTGAAAAAAATAAATTCTAAGAGAATCAGTATAATCAATCAATAGGACTAGAAGGAGAGCCTAAATAACTTTGTCCTTTGCTCAGAGTAGGGACTTAATAGATACATTGACTCCTTTCTATAGCAGTTCATAAAAGTCATAAAAATAGCCACTAGATAGAAATACTACAGTTCTCATTTATGAGAATAACATGCAGAAAGCAGAAAAATCAGATGGCCAAAGATTGTTTTTAATTGGAAATACATCTGAAACAATATATATCACAAAGTAAAATAACAGCTTTAAAAGCCAACATATGTGATTGATTAAATAGGGTAAGCCTCCCATCAGAAGGGAAATATCTTCACATTAGATCACAATATAAGGAATAAATCTATGCTATATATAAGAGTTAGTTCCTAAGTCTTGGAGCTGTGAATATTGAAAATAAGGTTTAATTCAGGCTAGAAGTCATTAAACCTCAATCTCTTTGTCTCTGTCTCTGTCTCTGTCTCTCACACACACACACACACACACACACACACACACACACACCACTTCCTAATAATAAGAATTCAGTCCATGATGAAGTTTAAATAGTTATAAATATCTTTATAGATTGGAAAACCCCTCTGTTAACTATAAGAGAAAATAAATACATTAGTTGTGTGAAGCTTTAAATTAGATTAGATCTTAGTCCATGACAATTAAGTGGAGCAAAAAATATAGCAATTATAGCAGCCTTAAATAACATTACTAGCAAGTTAGAACACATATACCAACAGGTATAGAGAACATAACTTCTTTTAAACTGTCAATTGAATATCAGAAAAGGTACAGAATCTAAATCATATATAACATCTCAAACAGAAAATTAAAAAAGCATTCTCTGACCACAATACAGTAAGACTGGACACATATAACAAAATTAGAAAACAGGAAAAACCTACCACATGGAAATTTAAAAGCTAAGTTGACAGGCGCATGGATGGCTCAGTTGGTTAAGCATCTGACTTTGGCTCAGGTCATGATCTCACAGTTCATGAGTTCAAGCCCTGCATGGGCTCTCTGCTGTCAGAGCAGAGCTCACTATGGATCCTCTGTTCCCCACCTCTCTCTGCACCTCCCCTACTCTTGTGCATGCTCTCTCATTCTCTCTCTCTCTCTCTCTCTCTCTCCCTCTCTCTCTCTCTCCCTCTCTCCCTCTCTCCCTCTCTCCCTCTCTCCCTCCCTCCCTCCCTCCCTCCCTCAAAATAAACATAAAAACTCTAATTTGGCAACTCTAGGGTCAAAGTGGAAATGAAACCACTTTGATGAAACTTCTAAATAATAGAACTTATGGGACACAGATAATAGTGCTCAAAATAAAATTCCTTGTTTTAACTACTTAACTGATAAGGAAATTGTAAAAATAAGAGCCTAAGTTAGGAAAAGGATGAAATAAACCTAAAGAAAATAGAAGGAAAAAAGAATGAATTATTAAAGACAGAATTATTCCTTTAATGAACTTCTCAGAACAACCAAAAGATGCAGGTTGTTAGTTACCCTAATCAAGTACAACTAGGAGAAACTGTAAATACATAGAATAAAAAATGAAACTGAGGAAATAATTATAGGTACACTGGTAGGAAAAAAATGAGTAAACTACTTTGCTCATGTTTATTGTAAATAAACTTGGGATCTTGGGTGATAAGGATTATTTCCTAGGAAATATGAATGATTCGAACTGATTCTAGAAGAGAACAAAGAATCTACTCAGGATAATTACAATGGGAAAAACAGGGAGAGTTCTCAAACGGAAAATAATGATCCTAACTGGAAATGTGGAAGATCTAAAAGAATTTTAAAAACTGCTGAGGAAACAAAATTTGAATAAAGGCATAACATGCCTAGATGGAAAGACTATGTATCACAAGAATATCACTTTTCCCTGAACAAATTTATAAATTCAACCTGATTGCAAAGAAAGTGCCATCAGGATACATTAGAAATAAGTTAGTGTAAACTTTAAGAATAATATAGTTGCAAAATACCTGGGCAGATTCTGAAGAAAGAGATTAATGAAAGCACACTCATTCCTACAAGATGTCACAACATGTTATGATGAATCAGTAATTAAAACCTTGGTACAAATAAAGAATAGATAATGTGTACAGTCATTTCAAATTCTTGTAAGAATTTAGATATATCACATAAACCACATTTCTAGTAAGTGGGGAAAAGATATTTTTCAGTAAATGGGGCAACTAGGTAATGGTCTGGAAAATATAAGTTTATATCTCTGCTGTCATATTTTAAATAAGTTCCAGATGGAATGAATATCTGAATAGAACAGAAGTGAGACTTGACAATAGTAGAAGAAAACAAGTATTAGGATATAAGCGTTTTTTGAAAATATTTTAACATTTATTAAAAAATTTTTTAAATGTGTTTATTTATGTTTGAGCGTGAGAGAGACAGCATGAGCAGGGGTGGGTCAGCGAGAGAGGGAGACACAGAATCTAAAGACAGGCTCCAGGTTCCAAGCTAGCTGTCAGCACAGAGCCTGACGTGGGGCTGGAACCCATGAACTGTGAGATCATGACCTGAGCCAAAGCTGGATGCTCAACTGACTGAGCACTCAGGCACCCCAACATTTATTTATTTATGAGAGACAGAGGGAGATAGTGTGATCAGGGGAGGGGCAGAGAGAGAGAGAGGGCGACACAGAAGCTGAAGCAGGCTCCAGGCTCTCAGTTGTCAGCACAGAGCGTGATGCGGGGCTGAACCCACTAAGGTGAAATCATGACCTGAACTGAAGTCGGACGCTCAACCGACGGAGCCACCCAGGCACTCCTAGGATATAAGTTAAAAAAAAATCTTACAGATAAAGTAAAGCAGAAGGAAAGAGAGAGTGGAGAGCTACATTTTGAAACAGATTAGACAGATAGCCTTAGTGATAAGCTAACATTTGAGTCAACACTTGAGGATAGTGAGGGAGTATGCCATACATATGTTTGGGAGGAGAGCAGTGCCAGGTTCAGCTACTATCAGATGCATTGGCCCCTGTGGTGGGAATAGATTTGGAAGTTCTTAGGTTTGCAATGGGCCACTATAACTGGAGGACGGGGAGGGGGGCCCCAATCTTTTCATGCTTTGTAATCACTTTGCCTTTTTTTAATGAGGTTGGGTAGGAAGCCATTAAAAGATTTTGAACCAAAGGAGTGATTATTTGACTGTTTGAAAATGGACTCTAAGGGTCAAGTATGGAAGCAGGAATATCCATTTGGAGCCTATTATAATAAGACAGACATGAGATAATGGTAGCTTGGATGAGAGTGGTGGCAGTGAGCTGTTAAGTGATTAGCTTCTGTTCTCTGTTTTGAAGGCTGAACTGAAAGAGGTGCTGTTAATTAATGAGAGAGATGGGTTTAGCTACTAAGATACGGTAGATACTTGGTGGGGAATTCAGAAACTCAGTTTAGGAAGGATTAAGATACCTCTTAGATTAAAATTGAAGCTGCTGAAGTAGGCATGAACCAATAATGTAGAGAGAGGTCTGGTAGCTAAACATTTTAATCATCATCAGTGTATAGATATAAAGTCATAAGACTAGATGAGATCCCCCAGTGAAGACCATGTAGAAAGAAAGAAGAGGAAGAAGGATACTTGTACTCGGTGCTACTTGAGTGTGAAAGTGGAGACAGTAGAAGGAACAAACAGTGAGTGCATACTGTGATGGAGTGGCCATCGAGGTACCAGAAGAAGCAACTCTATTGAGGAGGGAGTGATCCTTTAAGTCAGCTGTTGCTGATATTCAAATAAGAGAATTCAGAGGGGACTATTAGATTTAGCAAACTGAAGGTCATTGTTGACCTTGATAGAGCATTTCTAGTGCTGAAGATGAAAGTTTGGTTCCAATAGGTTAAAGAGAATGGGAAGGGAAGAATT
Source organism: Suricata suricatta (assembly GCF_006229205.1). Taxonomy (NCBI): domain Eukaryota; kingdom Metazoa; phylum Chordata; class Mammalia; order Carnivora; family Herpestidae; genus Suricata; species Suricata suricatta. The sequence goes on along the minus strand of NC_043702.1, from coordinate 125,921,081 downwards.
GGAGTCAGTGAGTATGGATAACTTTGTACAGTTTTGCTATCAAAAAGGAAAGAAATAGGATGGTAGCTAAAATGGAATAAAGATTATAAGAGATGTTTTGTGTTTTTTCTTGAAGAAAACATATTGAAAGGCTTAAGGGAAAGAAGTGGGAGAGTGGAAAATTAAGGATCAAGAGAGGAGGAGAATTGAGAAAGCAATCCCGGGTTAGGGGTGAGCTGAGCTCTAGTACACAGGTAGGCGCGTTGGTCAGGTTGAGGAGCTTCGATCCTTCAGAGTCAGTGGAGAGGTGGCAGAGTGTATCAGAACATATATGCTGGTAAACTGGGGATGTGGTGGTGGGAGCCTTTGGAAATTATCTTCTCACTCTTTTATATTTCTGCTAAACTGCAGAACAAAACAATCTGAAGGTGACTTTATGGGGTAGGAGAAGGGGGAAATTTGAGAAGAATGAAGACATTATGTACCTTTTTTTTTTTTTAACCCAAATGGGAGAATATGTGTACAAGGGAAATTTACCATGAAACTATGCAGTCTTAAGGCCTCACTTGAAAATAGTGATGATGAATTTAAAATGAGACTGGAGAATATGATTGTATACTTTTCTCTCACCATGTTCATCTGTGCCAGTCCAAGTGTACAGTGGGTAGAGAGTTAGATTTAACTAGCATTAGCGTTTTGCCAAGGAAGTTAGATACAAGAAATAAAAATTAAAAGCAGTGGATGAATGTTGTTATATGGGAGGGAGTTCTCTAATTATTGACCACGGAGTTTATGATAGGTAAACAAGAAAGTGGATATACATAAGGGGATCGAGTGATGGTGATGTTAAGATCAGTGAATTTTTAGGTCCCATTGGGTTTGGAGGCTTGAAGGATTTTTAGACACAGGGTCATCTAGCAAGAATGGAGGTGGTTGTTAAAAAGCCATATGTCATAAAGTAAAACTGAGATTATGGAGGAAATGAAGTTCTTAGTAATGAAAAAGTCTAGGGTATGATTCTGGTTGTGTGGAATGTTAACAAAGATCTTTGGAGAAGAAAAAGTCAAGAAACTGATGAGGCTACTGAAGTTAATCATCTGCATAATTATTAAGAAGTTGGACTGGGGCTGGGGTGCCTTGGTGGCTCAGTCGGGTAAGTGTCTGCCTCTTGATTTTGGCTCAGGTCATGATCTCATGGTTCGTGGGTTTGAGCCCTGCACCAGGCTCTGCGTTGACAATGCGTAGCCTGCTTGGGATCCCCTCTCTCCACCCCTCCCCTGCTGTCACACTCACAGGAGTGGCACTCTTTTTCTCTCTCTCAAAATAGATAAATAATTTTTAAAAAATGAAGAAGAAGAAGAAGAAGAAATAGGGCAAGAGTAGATTTGGAAAGAGTGATAGCGAGCTAGAAGTTAAAATTTCCAAGAACTCCTTCCTGCATTGGTATCAGGACGAGGGAGGAGTTGTGTAAATTACAGGAGATTTGTAGCTGGGAGAGAGTGAAAATGGCTGGAAGAAGCTGTGTGTAGCCTGGAGAACACAGACTTCATTTCCAGAACTACTTGAACCATGGAACGTGAAAGGACTTCAAGGGAAGCAGCGTTTTTCAAAAAGCCAGGTTTCAGTTAGATTAAGAAGGTAAAAGTCAGGTCATGATTTCCTAGTTTTTGAGTTTGACCCTTGTGTTGGGCTCTGTGCTGACAGCTCAGAGCGTAGGGTCTGCTTTGGATTTTGTGTCTCCTTCTCTCTGCCCCTACTCCTGCTCATGCTCCTGGTCGCTCGTGCTCTCTCTCACTTGCTCTCTCTCCCCTAAAAATAAACAAACATTAAAAACATAAAATGCATGTAACTTTTGACCTAGCACTTCATATTCTAAGTAAATTTAATAATATTCTTGTATACATGAAAGAAGGACACACTTAGGAGGGTTTTTTTTTGCAACATTACTTAGCAGTGAAAGATTAGAAAGTAATTGGAAAACTAGTTAATTTATGATACATACATATGTTTGAATTCTATACATCCACCGGGGTGGGGGGGGGGAATGAGGTCACCCTAATATGTACTGATATGAAAGGAATATCAAGATACCGTGGAGGGGGCAAGGTGTGAGTCAATATGTATGAATTTCATCCCACATGTTTAATTAATAAAAATATGAACACACAGAGGCTTGTTCATGCACAGGGTACTGCTAGTAGTGTGCATAAACTGGAATTATTGGTTGCCTCCAGGGAGGGTGGTTGGGTGCTTACTTGGCAAGATTCAGAGGAAAACTCTACTTTTCTTTGTGCACGTTTTGAACCATTGCCTGTATACTTATTTTTTAAAAGTTTTAAGAAGGGATTCAGGCCTGTTTATGGTGAATCTTCTGTAATAATTGGGAGTATGGATTTTACATGGTAGTAAATGAGGAGAATTGTGTGAACAGAGCTGTATTTTTGAAAATTTACCTTTTTTATCAGTTCTTCAAATGGATTAGAAAACAGGAAAGGCAGGAGTAGCCGACTCTGTAGAGAAACTATTGCACTAGCCCAGGTTAGTTTTAATGCGTGCCTCATTCATATTTATGTGAATTTCTCAAATGTTGTGTTCTGGTTTTTTAGCATCCTGTTTCCATCAGCTAGGTCAGCATTTGGCAGATAACAGGCATGCTGTGGGGGGGCGGGGGCGGGGGGGAGCACCTGGATGGCTCAGTCACTTGCAGCTCATTATGATCTCACAGTTTGTGAGTTTGAGCCCCATGTTGGGCTCTGCACTGACAGCATGGAGCCTGCTTGGGATCTTCTGTTTTCCTCTCTCTGCCCTTCCCTTGCTTGCCACTTGCTCACTCATGCACTCACTCTCTCTTGCGCTCTCTCTCTCTCTCATGCGCGTGCCGTGCTCTCTCCCATGAACAAACAAACATTAAAAAATAAAACAGGCATGCTGGATATTTGATGGGCGAGACTATTCATGCATCATCCACTTTCTTGCATTAGGCCTCAGTAATCAGTGACTCCTGAATTTCTGTAGCATCTTTCATCCTTATCATTTGGCGTTTGCTGATACTGTATTATAATCTTTCCCAGTAATTACAGATCCTGTGAGACTACATTACTCTTCTTATCTCTCTCTGTTTAACTTGTTGTACAGGATGAATATGTCATTTGTTACTATCATGTATATAATATGTGTAATTATGTTATTGTTATTGTTTATTTTGCCTTTGTATGTGTTATTTGAAGACCAGTCCTTGTGTTCTCATTAAAATGGAAGTTTTGTATAGTGATTGAGAGCATAGACTCTGGAACCAGATGGCTTGAATTTGAATTATCTAGTGAAGTTTGGGCAAATTACTTAACATCAGTATAACTTAGGTTCCTTATGTATACAATGGAGATTTGAAGATCAAATATATTTTATGTGAAGTGCTTAACGCAGTGCTTTATACATAGTATTATGTATGGTATGGAAGGTTTAGCTATTATTATTGATTGATTTGGGAGAAAGTCAATTGAATAACATCAATTCTTATTTATTTACCTGTGTTTGTATTCTTTAAAGATCTGCCTCTTTCCTTTCGTTAAAATGGCCAATTTCTTTGTTTCTTTCAAATAATACCAGCCTCTGTCTCTTGAGGCACACTATCATGGTGATGAATTAGACCTCTAACAACTGTGTTCACTCTACATTTTCTTTTGATAAATCGGATTCTAGTGTTAGGGATATTAATCCACTTTGTTAATATTTGTTTTATAATTGCAAAAACAGTATGGCACGGTGGGAGCACTGAAACAATTCCCTTCTTGGGATAGTGCCATCTTCCAGTGTTTTGCGCCACCTGTACCTGAGGTGTGTGGTGATCAGCTTTCCTGGGCCGTCAGTTGCCTGGAGGCTCGCTCAATCAATGATGGCCCTTTCGAAAAAGCCTACAGCCAGTTTCCTACAACTGAATTAACATTTTACAACTGTTTAAATAAATTACTTTTTAAAAACAGTTGAAACATTCCAAGTATGAAAGAAAAAGACAGTTTATTCCCATGTTTAAAATAAGTCCCCATTGATACTATTTTTCAAACCAAATGTTTGTGTATTTTGAAATTTAAAAAAAATTCTGTGAAACTGAACTCATTATTGCAGTAAACTTTCACAAGCCACTTGCTTTAAGAATTACTGGGGATGAGGTGCCAGGGTGGCTAGGTTGCTTGAGTGTCTGACTATATTTCAGCTCAGGTCACCATCTCACAGTTTGCAGATTTGAGCCCCGCATTGGGCTCTGCCCTGACCGTGGAGCCTGCCTGGGGTTCTCCCGCCCAGCCTCTGCTCAAGTGCTCGCTCACTCTCCCACTCTCTCTCTCAAAATAAATAAATAAATAAACTTAAAAAAGAGTTACTGGTGATGGTATATAGCAGAAATGAATTTTGTATAACAAGCAGAACTTAATACAAAATATTTTGAGTTTAATTGCACAAGCAGGTATGTTTGAATGAATTACTTTTCATTTTGTTTTTGTTTCAGTTTAACTAGTCACTGTTTATTATTTTTGTTTGTGTTATCAGACTTCATAATTAAAGCAGCTGAAATATTGTGCTGTGAAATAAGAGGCCATCCATTTTGGAGTAGCTCTGAAACACTGTCTGTACCTGAAAACTACATTGTTCATTTGAGTTGTTGCATGATATGCTTTTAGAATCTAATTATGTTTGTTTGGGATCAGATATGATTAAATCTATTAAAGCTTGGGAACAAATGATTCAGTGTTTGGAAGGACCTAAATCCTGAGTCTTAGTAATGTGGAAATACCTTTTCTTTTCTTTTCTTTTTTTTTTTTTAAGGCAGCGTTGGTTTCCTTTCCCTTCTATTAGTATTTCCTGGAGGCGCCTGGGTGGCTCAGTCTGTCTCTGACTTAGATTCTGGGTCAGGTCCTGATCTCACAGTTAGTGGAATTGAGCCTGTGTTGGACTTTGCACCTGGCATTACAGAGCCTGCTTGGGATTCTCTCTCCTTCCCTTTGCCCTTTCCCCACTCTCTCACCTGCTATCTTTCACACACACACACACACACACACACACACACACACACACTCAACCCAAGAAAACAACAACTTAAAAAGTTTACTAGGGATAATTTTTTTTTTTACTTTTTGATCAGCATTTCTATTATTGTTTATTATTTTGTTAAATTATGAAGAAACCTCAGTATCCCAGAATATTAAAAAACAATACTATATAGATCCTTGATATCCCAATATTTAAAAAGAAAACATAAGCAGAATGTAAGAAAATAACAATAAAGTCAGAATATAAAGTTAATTTTTTAGCATGAGAGGTAAGAATTAGCTAATGCAGCTAAATAATAGACTTTGTTGAAAAAAGAGAGAGGCATCTTGAATAACAGTGTAGCAACAGAAGAAATAATAGACTTATTAACTTATTTACATCATCAAATCAATTCTTTTGACAGATAACATTTTTATTTATATGACAGTTTTCTCCCTGCAGTGTCTTTGGACTGTTATTTTAATAATCTAGTGTTTAAATTTAGTTTTTCTTAAAAACTAATAGTTTGGGAATGACCTATTATTTTTTTCTGAACAACACTGGAATGCTGTTGATTTATTAGCTATGTCTGTTTGTAGGTGTAGTAAAAGTATTTAGGGGTAATTTAACTAGTGCTTTCTTCCTTGAGGTATTAGCCATACCTAACCTTTTAAGTTAAGGATAGGATTTCGGTTCTGATAACTGTTCTTTGCCAGACACAATAATATTTCTCCTTCAGTGCCATTAGGCTGTGGGTATAAATTGAGTCAGGATCGATGAATAGTCGTATCGATATGGTTATGCTGCATTAGAATCCATAGTGCAGATGACCGCTGAGTCAGCAGTTGGGTTTTGGTGGTTGTACAAATAAATGCCTTGCAGTGCCACTAGTCATATTTTATTCGAGGGAGTATTTGCTGATTTGTGCTATAGTCAGTGACATTGAATGCAAATATTTTAAATACTATAAAATAAAGGGTTTAAAGCTATATTAAAAAGTGAGCATCTCAGAGTGTTTTTGTGCAAAATATTCTGTGTACCTGTTTCTTTTATTCGTCGTTAGCTTAGCGAGCTTTTTACTAAATTGTTAAGTAATCATTAACTGTTCTGTAACAGGATATCACAGGTAACCCAGAATGAAAGGTATGCCATGTCAGTATTTATATGCATTTTATGACTACTTGATATATGCAGAGTATTATATTGTCTTATTCACTTACTAGCTGATTAATTTAAGGCAAATTGCTTCCCCTCCAACCCTTCATTTTCTCATGTGTAAAATGTGGACAAAGATAATACCTATCTCATAAGGTTATTATGGAGATTACATGAATTTATATGTGCAGTGGTTATGCCTAGTGGTCAGTGAATGTTAGCTATTATTGTGCACTTAATTGTAGATCAGTGAGAATTCTTCGTATTTTCGGGCCTTATGGCTAAGCTTATAGAAAAAAATGTTTAACTCGTTGAGAAATAATGGATGTGATGATTCATTTCACATTAGGTTATTTAAATTTCTTGCTGGTCCTATAACACCTTTGTTGAGGTTCCAAGTTAAGTTCTAGAAAGGTGAATAAAGTCTTTTTCCTTTTCTTTGAAGTGTCTTAATTTGAAGCTTGTATAGGATGTCAGTAAGAGAGGAGCAAATTCCCAAAGGAATTCTAAGAAAAAGGAGATTTTTAATTTTTCCTTTGTTTGTGGCATAAGAAATCCATATTGGGGGGCTCATAAATCAGATCATCTTTGGGAGATTAGAAATGGATTTGGGGAACATAATGATAATTTAATGACCATTTTTTATACCTTTGTCATCACCCTTTAATTACTTCTATAATTCAGTGTGTGTACTAATTTATTTATTAAAGTAATATTAAACACTGTGAAATTCTGTCATCCTCACAAAGTGATAGAAGGGAAATAGTTGGAATTTATAAAAAGATTAATTGGTAATTCTCTTTTGACATACTTTTTAATATACCAAACCATTAAATCTTTTGTCACTACTTGTATAATTTAACTTGTTAGCCTTTACAGTTGAGTAAGCTGTAATATGGTTACTAAAGCTATTTGAAAAACATGTCAAGTGTCTAGGAATAAAAGAATGATCTCTAAGCAGAATTGTGTAGCTATGCACAGTTCCCTGCCACTTGTAATTTGATATGTCTTGGTAATGACTTTATCTGGACATAGAGCCTACTCCAATTTGAGGGCATTTCAAGTAGATCCTTTATTCTTGTAGACAGAATGACTTTAGAAATAGAAAAACCTCTGAACTGTTGTCATTGTAAATGTCACAGGGATAGGCAAATAGTCTTCCTGACCAAATATACACTCGCTTCCGTAGCATTGAATTTGACCGGGATTGTGACTATTTTGCAATTGCTGGAGTTACAAAGAAGATTAAAGTCTACGAGTATGGCACAGTCATTCAAGATGCCGTGGATATTCATTACCCTGAAAATGAAATGACCTGCAATTCCAAAATCAGGTACTAAGATTATGTTTTTTGGACACAATATAGCATGTGTATAACAATTAGTATCTGTAATTAGTATGAGTTTGTTGTTTTACCTTTCTGTGAGACTCCTTATTCAAGTCTATTTAAGTTTCACATTATAAGGGTTAGAGTTCATAATGAATGCTCTCCAAACCTGGAATACTGTTAAAGAATGCAGGAAACTGGGAATTACTTCAGATCTATCCCCCCCAAAATCTCAAAGGAATCTTAGAATCTGGAGTTTTTTTAACAAGCTTCCTAAGCAATTCTCAAAAGTGCTGGCTTAAAATGGAATGATACATGGAAAGCGTCTAATAATAAATTTATTTAGAACTTTGAACATTTTCTAATTATATTTTACCTGGATGAATTACATATATAGTATGTGTGTGTATATATGCTCATTTTAATAATGTTAACGATATAGCAAATATTACAGTATTTATCTAATGTATTTGTTACAGCTTTCCTTTTCATCTCCTAATTCATTCCTAAAAATGGTAGACTGATAATTTGTGAGCCTGCTCATTTATTAGTGGTGCTCGTCATTGAGAATCTGTTATAGTTATTTTATTCTAAGTGGAAAGAAAATAACACGAATAAGATATAACTTTATTGAATTCTTATTTGGCAAGCATTGTCCTAAGTATTTTATCTTAAGTAGACTTAACTATGAGATACTGTCTCATTTTTATGTAAAAGGAAGCTGAGGTACAGACAGGTTAATTAACTTGCATAGGATCACACAGCTAGTCTCTGGAGGAGTAAGGATTCAAACAGGTAGTTTTTTAACCTTGTTGTGCCACTTATTTATGAAATGGGGGCCATAATAGTAATACCTGTTTCATAGGATTTTACTTTAAATAAATCCACACAGTGCGCTTAGCACACTACTTGGCCGTTATCAAGATGCCTAGTAAATGTCACTGTAATGAAATGTGGATTAGAGCGTTTACCTTTTATAAACAAGCTTCCTAAGTAACTCTCAGGCACTGGCTTAAAATCGAATGATACAAGGAACGCATCTAATAATAAATTTGCTTAGAACTTTGAACATTTTCCAGTTATCCTTATACCTGTTTTACCTGAGTGAATTACATATGTAATAATATGGCAATATGTTTTGTTATGTTGGAGTAAAAGGAAGAAACTGTTGAAGGCTGGAAGCTATGAGCTAAAGACTGAAAGGATCAGTGTATAAGCACACCTGAAGCAATTTGGAGTGCACAGGTTGTGAAAGGGAACTAAACTACCCCAACCCACAACTGTTAAAGTGACAGATCTAGAATTTGAGCTCAGGTCTATCTAACTCTAAAATTTAGCTCTTTTAGCTCTCTGTATAATTTCTCCCAGAAATCCATTAAGTATATGTAAACATGCAAATGAACTCATAGTTTCTGAAATTTAGCATGAATATAACCAGTAGGGAGCAAAAGACTTTGCTATTTTCATATGCTTTAAAATCATCTAGGTTAATTGCTTTTTTTTAAATAGTTTATTTTTGAGATAGAGAGAGACAGAGCATGAGTGGGGGAGGGGCAGAGAGAGAGGGAGACACAGAATCTGAAACAGGCTCTAGGCTCCAAGCTGTCAGCACAGAACCTGATGCGGGGCTCAAACCCACGGAACTGTGAGATCATGACCTGAGCAGATGTCGGAGGCTTAACCGACTGAGCCACCCAGGCGCCCCAAGATTAATTGCTTTTGAAGTGGCTTTTTCCTTAATATACATTAGCTTTTATCATATGCTTCCTTCACTTATGTGTCTTACCAAAAGCATATAATTTTAGATGCATTCTCACTCAGTTTTGGAGCACTTATAACTTAGAATAGCTGAAATAAATGTTTAAATTATGCTTAATTCTAACTGTTAAAATTCTTTCAATTGGAATTTCAGTCCTAAGCTTGTAAGATTTTTTTTTTTTTTGGTGAATACAGAAACCCAATTCAGTCAGATTAGTTTATTAGTTTATATGATTCAGCACCACTTGATATCGGGGCCTGTCCAATTTGATTAAGTTTCTGTCTTTCGGCTGTGGCATGCTTTGTGTCCTGTTTGCTTTCTGTTTTCATGCATAGATATGCTCAACTCATATATGAAAGGTGGCCACTGGCAGCTTTAGGCTTATGTCCATCTTTCGGCTAGTGATCAGTGTGAATAATGGTAAGGTTCGTGACTTGGCAGTTCAATAGAAAAAGTAGGGAGTTATTTGATGTATTTTTTCCCACATGTGTCGTGGGCAGATTAAGGATTATAAAGTCATGTAGACCATTTTAAAAGGGTTCTAATCTTTCTGAATACATCAGAATTCTTTGTATTTGTTGCTATTTATTTTTACATGAAGTAAGACTTAACTATCTTTCTTTCTTTCTTTCAGCTGTATCAGTTGGAGTAGTTACCACAAGAACCTGTTAGCCAGCAGTGATTATGAAGGCACCGTCATCCTATGGGATGGATTCACAGGACAGAGGTCAAAGGTCTATCAGGTAAATAAGGATACTAGTCACTCGTTTTAAGAATCACATTTTTACTTTCTTAACAGTCATAGGCATTTATGTGCCTTATTTATCATTACAAATTTAAAGCCACTGTTTAGCTTTTTAAAATTAAAAAGCTAATTTAAAATTAGCTTTTTCACCTATATAATACCAAATACTGCTTTTCAGAAGCTTCTCTTCAGACTTGTTTTACATTTATAGAATGTGTCAAGTGAATTTCCAAAAGCAATAAAATATGTAGATCTGAATAGTTTTGGAACCACTTTGCATCTCATTTGTTTTCATAGCCTGTTTTCTCTCCCTTCCACCAGAGTAATACATTGATATCAAACTTTTTGCTTTATTTATTCTAACATCTGTATTCTGTCTGAGACCACTTTGTCTTCCTTCTGTGTCCAGGAGCATGAGAAAAGGTGCTGGAGTGTTGACTTTAATTTGATGGACCCTAAACTCCTGGCTTCAGGTTCTGATGATGCAAAAGGTACAGTCTGAATCTCCTCTCCTTCTTGCCCCCATGTCCTTACCCCCAACTTGATTCCCTTTACTGGCAGGGATACAGATCTTTATTAAAACTTGTAGCAGTCCTTTATGATTATTGTTCTAAGAATAAGCACAAAAATCTGTCTTTTGGAGTGAAAGAAAAATGAATATACTCTATCTTCATTATAGTAGTGTTTTTGGATTCATGTCCCATGGTGACATTTTTATAACCAGTTCTTTTATATATACCATCAAATTGAACTTTTTGCTGAAATATTTAGACGTCTCTGTTTTAAGTTATATTAAATTTCTCTTGTATGCTAAAGTCTTTTAATGAAGTTTATCTTAAGGGAAAGTTCTCCATTTTTCCTGCCATTTTGATTGACCTCTTCTGTTTTTCTTGAATATCCATCTTTACTATTCACTTTTTTCAGTTATCCTTACTTTTGTTTTGGCCTGGTTCTTCTCACCATTAGATTTATAAAGCCCTGTTAATAGATTGGGTTTTTTTTTTTTACATTTATTTATTTTTGAGAGACAGAGCGTGAACAGGGGAGGGGCAGAGAGAGAAAGAGAGACACAGCACAGAACCCAATGCGGGGCTCGAACCCACAAACTGTGAGATCATGACCTGAGCTGAAGTCGGACACTCAACCGACTGAGCCACCCAGGTGCCCCTAGATTTCTTTAACCTTATAGTTAATAAACCTTAATTTTTTTGTCCTCCTTTTTTGCATGTAACTTCTAGACTTGTGATTAGATAGCAGAGATATCTCTAGTGTTGAAAAGTGTATTTCATAATGATAGTGCATGCCCTATTAAAAGGGAAATGTACATGATTGGGTTTCCCCCTAGAAGATCAAAAAGTAGCAAGTTGTTTACCCTTAGTATGCATAGATTGGAATACCTTCCTTCTTGATTGTTTTGAAATTATTCTTGAATTTCTAAATTATTTAGAGCATCATATGACAGTTGATTACTGTAAGTTTGAATACAAAGTTTCACTAATGTTGAATGTTCTTTCTTAAATTATTTTTTTAAATGTTTATTTATTTTTGGGAGAGAGAGAGTGAGCATGAGTAGGGGAGGGGCAGAGAGCAAGGGATACAAAATCTGAAGCAGGCTCCAGGCTCCGAGCTGTCAGCACAGAGCCTGACGCAGAGCTTGAACTCATCAACCATGAGATCATGACCTGAGCCAAAATTGGATGCTCAAGCAACTGAGCCACCCAAGCATGCCTAAATGGTCCTTTTCATAGTATACTGAGGATAGCCTTTATTGAGTTGAATACTTGTATTTTTGTATTGAAGAGTAATATTTATTAAAGGTCTTGACTGGTCACAGTTTTTCTCTGGAAAATAGAAGCCATTTGAAACAAAGTAGGAAACGATTAAAAATTTTTTTTAAATGTTTATTTATTTTTGAGGGAGAGAGAGTGAGAGAGTGTAAGCTGGGTAGGGGCAGAGAGAGATGGAGACACAGAATCTGAAGCAGGCTCCAAGTTCTGAGCTGTCAGCACAGAGCCCAGTGTGGGGCTTCAACTCACAAACTGACATTGTGACATGAGCTGAAGTTGGGTGCTCAACTGACTGAGCCACCCAGGTGCCCCAGTAGGAAAGGAGTTTTAAAGTTATTTATTCATGTTAAATTGTATTAAAATATACGTAACATGAAGTTAACTATTTAAGTGTAGTTAAACCATTTAACTATTCTTAAGTGTAGTTTTCAGTGGCATTAAGTACATTCATGATGTTGCAATCATCACCAGCATTAGCCCATAGAACTTTTGTCAAACCTTCAAACTGAGACTCTCTACTCATTAAACATAGCTTCCCATTTCCCCATTACCCAGCCCCTGGCAGCCACCTTTCTTCTTTCTGTCTCTATCAGTTTGACTACTCGTAACTACCTCTTATGAGTGGAATCATGCAGTATTTGTCTGTTTGTGTCTGGCATATTTCACTTAGCATAGTATTCAAGGTTCATATACATTGTAGCATGTGTCAGAATTTTTTTTATTTATTTTTTATTTTTTATGTTTTTATTTTTTAATTTTCATCCAAGTTAGCATATAGTGCAACAGTGATTTCAGGAGAAGATTCCAGTGATTCATCCCCTATGTATAACAGCCAGTGTTCATCCCAACAAGTGTCTTTCATAATGCTCCTTACCCATTTAGCCCATTCCCCCTTCCCACAACCCCTCCAGCAACCCTCAGTTTGTTCTATGTATTTAAGAATCTCTTCTGTTTTGTCCCCTTTTGTGTTTTTATATTAGTTTTGCTTCCCTTCCCTTTATGTTCATGTTTTGTATCTTAAACTCTTCATATGAGTGAAGTCTTACGATATTTGTCTTTCTCTGACTAATTTTGATTAGCATCATACCGTCTAGTTCCATCCACATAGTTGTAAATGGCAGAATTTCTTTTACAAGGCTGAATTATAATGTATTCTATGAATGTATCACATTTTGTTTATCCATTCATATCAATGGGCAGACATTTGGGTTACTTCTACCTTTTGGGCTATTATGAAGAATGCTGCTATGAATATGAGTGACAAACTACCTTTTTATGTCCTGTTTTTAGTTCTTCTGGGTATATACTCAAATGAAGTTTCTGGATTATATAGTACATACATGTTTAATTTTTTGAGGAACTCTCATTCTTTCTTCCATAGTGGCTGTTCCATTTTACATTTACACCAGCAGTGCCTAACTATTTCAGTTTCTCCATATCCTCACCAAAACCTTTTTTTCTTCCTTTCTAGTAATGATTTTAATGGATGTGGCACGGTATCTTATTGTGGTTTTGCTTTGCATTGCCCTAATGTTACTGATGTTGTGTGTCTTTTCATGTGCTTATTGGCCATTTGTATATCTTCTTTGGAGAAATGCTTATTCAAGTCCTATGCCCATTTTTAAATTATGTGATTTTTTTGCTTTTGTTGAATTACAGGTGTTCTCTGGATAGTATGGGTATATATTTTAAAACTATTTATTTTGAGAGCGAGATAAAGGGAGAGACAGAGAATGCCTGTGGGCATGGAGTGGGGGAGGGACAGAGAAAGGGAGAGAGAATCCTAAGCAGGCTCTGCACCATCAGCACAGTGCCCAATATGGGCGCTCAAGCTCACGAACCATGAGATCATGGCCTGACCTGAAATTAAGAGTCAGACGCCTAACTAACTGAGCCACCCAGGCGCCCCTGGATAATCTGGATATTAATCAATATGAGATATGTGATTTGTTGATAGTGTGCTTTGATGCATAAAGGTCTTTTATATTGATGGAGTCCAAATTGTCTAATTTTCTTTATGTTGCCTGTGCCTTTGATGTCCTATCCAACGAGTCATTGTCAAATGTAATGAAAATCTTTCCGTTTCTTTTCTTCTGAGTTTTATAATTTTAGTTCTTACATGTCTTTCATCCATTTTGAGTTGACTCTTGTATATGGTTTCAAGGATTTGACTTCATTCTTTTACATGCGGAAATCCATTTTTCCTAGTACCACTTATTGAAAAGATTGTCCTTTCCCCGTTGCAAAGATTGTCAATCCCTCGTTGTTTTGGCACCTTTCAGAAGGTCAAAAATCATTTGATCATATCTTCAAGGGTTTATTTCTAGAGTCTTTTCTGTTGGTTGGTCTGTTTGTCTACTATACTGTTTTGATTACTGTAGCTTTGTTTGGAATCAGGAAGTGTGGACTTTACTTTTTTATTCTTGTAATTTTTTTGTGGGTTTTGTGTCAGGATAATGCTGGTCTCATAAAATGATTTCTCATGTTTTGCGGGAGGTTTAGATGGAAGTGATTGTTTAGAATTATTGTTGTTTGGTTCATAAATCCTTCATATAATTTGTCATTGAAGCTTTCTGGGCCTGGAGTTTTCTTTGTTTGAAGATTTTAACTAAGAATTTACTGTTGTTGTTTTTTTTTTTTTTTTTAACAGAAGTGTAGTTGACAAACCATGTTACATTAGTTTCAGGTGTACAGCATAGTGATTCACTAAGTCTATGTTATGCTGTGCTCACCACAAAGGTATTACAATACAATGATATTACAGTACCATTGACTATGTCCTCTGTGGTATACCTTTTATCCCCGTGACATGAGAATTTAATTCTTTAGTAGATGTAGGACTATGCAATTCATCTATTTCTTGAATGAGCTTTGGTAGTTTATATATTTCTGGAATTGGTATTTTGTATTTTCTCTCTGCTATATTTATGTATTTAGGTCAGTGTGGTATTAAGCTTATCAATTTTGATGATCTTTCTGAAATATCTAACTTTTGATTTTATTGATTTTTCTTAATCTAGTTTTAGTTTCATTTTGAAGTTTGTTCATTAACTTTTCTTCATTTACTTTTAAAATTTGCTTTGAGCGTGACTTTGCTTTTTTTACTTTTTTGTTAAGTTTGAGGTTTATGTCATTGATTTGAGCTTTTTATCTTTTCTAATATAAATATTTACTGGTATATATTTCCCTTTAAGCACCACTTCAGCTGATCCCTCAAATTTTCATATGGTGTATCTGCTGCCTGTTCATTCACTTTTAAAAGTACATCTAATTTCTTTGGTGATTTCTCATGTTTAGCTAAGAATTATTTTTTTTTCTTCAATGTTTTATTTATTTTTGATACAGAGAGAGACAGAGCATGAGAGGGGGAGGGGCAGAGAGAGAAGGAGACACAGAACCAGAAGCAGGCTCCAGGCTCTGAGCTAGCTGTCAGCACAGAGCCTGATGCGGGGCTCGAACCCACGAACGTGGGATCTGACCTGAGCCCAAGCCGGAGGCTTAACCGACTGAGCCACCCAGGCGCCCCAAGAATTATTTTTATATGTGTTCTAACATTCCCAATGTCACTTAAAGTTTTCAGAAATCTTTCATTTTTTATTTATAGCTTAATTTTAGTAAGAGAACATATTTTATATAACTTTAATTCTTTTAAATTTGTTATGATTTCTTTTATGGTCTAGAATATGATCTGCCTTGGTAAATGTCCAAGTGCATTGAAAAGAATCTGTATTCTCCAATGGAGTATTCTGTAAGTGTCAATTAGATCAAGCTTGTTGATAGTAAGTTTTTGGTTTTCTATATTTTTGCTGTGTGTGTGTGTGTGTGTGTGTGTGTGTGTATGTGTGTTTAGTGTTGTCTCCTCATTCTGTTGATAATTAGGAATGTTGAAATCTAAGGGGGCACCTGCGTGGCTCATTTGGTTGAGTGTATGACTTCAGCTCAGGTCGCAATCTCATGGATTGTGGGTTTGGGCCACATATTGGTGTTGCTGCTGTGAGTGCAGAGCCTGCTTTGGATCCACTGCCCCCTTCACTGTATCCCCTCCTCTGCTTTCATTCTCTCTTAAAAATAAATAAAAATATTTAGGGGTTTCTAGGTGGTTCAGTTGGTCAAGCAGACGACATCAGCTCAGGTCATGATCTCACAGTGAAGTTCATGGATTTGAGCCCCCGTGTCTGGCTCTCTGCTGACAGCTCAGAGCCTGGAGCCCACGTCTAGTTCTGTATCTTCCTTTCTGTCTGCCCCTGCTCCTCCCTGACTCATTCATTTTTTCTCTCTCTCTTAAATAAACATTAAAAATAAATAAGTATTTTTAAAAAGCATGTTGAAATCTGATTTTATTTCTTCTTTTAGTTATGGAAGGTATTGCCTCTTTTTTTGTTTGTTGTTTTGATTTTTTTGAAGCAGAATTGTTAGGGTCATAAGCATTTAGAATTGTTATCTTGGTGAATTGACCCTTTTATCAATATATAATGTCACTTTTTATCCCTGTTAATACTCTTCTGAATCTACTTTGTTAGATATTCATCAAAGCAGTAATCTCTTTTTCCTCTTCTCTGAGATTCCATTTATATGTTAGACCTTTTTTTTTGTCTTACAGGTCCCCTTGACTCTGTTCTTTTCCTGTCAATATCATTTCTGTTCTTTACATTAAGTAATTTCTGTGTTTTTAGTTCATGGACTTTTTTATCCTTTTATCTCCAGTGTGATATTGATTCAGTTCAGTGACTCTTTTATGCAAATTACTGTATTTTTCCTAAAATTTTAATTTCTTATTTTATAGTTTCAGTATTTCTACTGAGTATTATCTCTCTCCATTAATTTTAAATGTGTTTGTTTACCTTTTACCTCTATGGAGCACAGTTACAATAGTAGCTTTAAAATCTGCCTCATAATTTCAACATCCAGATTTTACGATTGTTTTTTTTGATGGTATCTTCATTTGAAAATTCTTCATATTTTCCTGGATTTATGTACATTGAGTAATTGATGGGTTGTATCTTGGGCATTTTGAATATTGTATTTTGTAAGACTCTGGGTTCTATTCAAATTTTCTGGAGAAATCTGTTGTTTTTGTTTTGTTTAGGTAGGTGATCAATGGGTTAGAGTCCCATCTTGCTTTCTGTATGAGTGATAGTTACATTGTCAGGACGCTTTTCAGAGCCTTTGGTGTGCTATGTTGGTTTGTTTCATGCGTACACCATTCAGGGGTTAATCTGGAAATTGAGATGTCTTTTCCTTTGTTAATGCTTCTTTGTGTCCATCTTTCACATACAAGACTTAGGCCTTTTCACACACAGAATGTGGGATCTTCTCCAGTGCTTTCCTTTCCAGGCAGGTTTCTCCCACACTCTTTGTCTCCCTTTTTTACTGAGGCTTTGGCAAGACAGTTGAGGTTTCTCTACAGATGAGTTACTACTTTTTATGACCACAGAAATGGAGTTTGTGTAGGAATATTAGCCTGCTATAGTGCTGTAGCTCTGTGGTGGAGGCCCACTGTGGGGAAAAGTTGAGAGAGAAAAAGAATAAAACAAAAGAAAAAATAAAGATTACTCTCAATCCTGTGGCTTGTAGAAATGCCTTTTGTCAATCTTATGGTCAGAAGCACAGGGATTTTCCTCAGTTTTTGCGGACTGAGGTTCTGACTTTGGCTTACATAGGAGAAAAGAAATGGTACTCTCACCCCTGTATTGGTTACTTCTTTTAAGTTTTGAATTTTCTTTCCATAATGACTGTTTTTCCTTACTCTCCAGATTATGCAGACATTTCTTTTTCGGTTTTGGTTTTGATATTGTCCTCCCAGTAAACTCATAATGAGAGAGATTGGCTATAGTGGACTTACTCTGCCTTGGTTGGTACTAAAGGTCCCAAATGAATTATGCCCATCTCAAAATATTTAGTGTTTTGGAAATGTATTTATCACTCTTTGACTCTTTGGTGATTTTTATTTATAAATATTGCTTGTAAAATACTGCTTTTGTGATTATAGTAAGAATAGTTTAAATTGCTTCTGATGCATTTTATACATTTATTATTTATTAGCATTTTATATATTTTTTAACATTTTATGTATTTTGTATTTAGTAATGCCCATTTATTAATGGATACTTTTTAAAACCATAATTAAATACTGAGTCCTTATAAGTGACATTTTTTTTTGTATTCATGCTGTTACTTATTTAGTGCTATATATTTTAAAATAGTTTACATTCACCTATATATGCCCATACTTATATGTTAAACATGAATATAGTAGGCTTATAGGCTTATTGCTGTGTAATAAGTTAATCATAAAAGAATGTTTTGAACTAATTTATAAGCTATTTAAGAGAAATAAGAGAAATATGTTTTTCTTTTTAAATACATGAAGTAAAAATTATTTGCAATGAATTTACTTATTGAATTAGAGTAAACATATTCTTTGAAGGGTTTTTTAATCCCCAAATAGGAATATGAAGAATATTTGGCTTTAGTATAGCACTATTTACAGGTTTTTACTTATTCCAGATTTTCATAGCTGTACACATTAATGTGAAAGTGATGAATTTGAAATCTTGACAAATTAAAAAACAATTTTAGTTAACTCTTACTAAGTGAAATACTTTTTTTTAAATCAAAGGACTAAAAAAATAACTGCAACATAATAATAGAATTATCATAAATAGTATTATCTGTCCTATAATTTATAACTTTAGGAGTAACCTTTCCTAAAAGTTATAACTTTACTAACTGTAATATCTGCTGTATCCAAATGAAATTAAAGGGCTTATATTAGAATCCCAAATGGCCCCCGTGATCTTTGTCTCCTGGCATCCCCATGCTTATGCAGTTCCCTTCCTCCCCGTTGCTCTAGTCTGTGTGATTGGTAAGATACTACAGAAGTGAAGGTTATGTCACTTTTTTTTTTAAAGTTACTTTATTCATCTTTGAGGGGTTGAGAAAGCCATATGTGGAACTGCGCAAAAGAGGAGGGGAGGGGCAGAGAGAGAGAATCTCAAGTAGGCTGCATGAGCCTGCTGTTAGTGCAGACTCCGACTCCGGGCTTGAACCCAAAAACCGTGAGATCATGACCTGAGCCAAGATCAAGAGTCAGACACTCAACCGACTGAGCCACCCAGTGGTATATCACTTCTGAAATTAGTTTATATAAAACATGCAGCCTTTATCTTAATTCTCCCTTTAGTCATTTGGGTCAGTATGGAGATGCTAGCGGTATCATCACAGGCCCAAATTGTGGGGAACTGAACTGTTTTGCCAAGAGCCATGTTGAGTGAGTGAGCTTGAAAGTGGATCTTCTAGTTCGGCTGGATGGAGACCTCTGATCCTTGAGACTCTGAGCAAAAACCACGCAGCTGAGCTGTTCAGAGATTACGAACAATCAGAAACTGTGTGACTATAAATTTTGTTGTTTTAAGCTGCTAAGTTCTGGGGCAATTTGCTGTGCAACAGTAGGTAATTAATATAATTGTGTCTGTTTTATTTGCTCAAGTTCAAAAGAAAATCTTCTCTTTGGTAAATCAGTATTGGCAAAGTGTACATCTTTGTGTTTAGTCTTTCATATGTTTTAATAGATTTGTAATACAGTACATGTGTCCCTCAGGTTTTCTATAGTGTGTTTGGTGAAACGGCACTGTCCCTTTTTACTCATTCTGTTTTCTGTAGTATGTAGGCTATAGTTCAGAAGTGGTTCAAGAGTATCGGGTATTAAATGTACTCATACTTGGACTAAAGACCAGTGTTTTTTGTTTTTTTTTTTTTTACTGTGCTTGTTTTCTTCTTCTTTTGTTATTTGTAATGAATTCCTTTTTAGGAAGTTTTGGTTCAAATAGACATTCAAGAAGCTCTGAAACATATAAATCTTTCATATTAGAATTGGTCCTGATGTTATTATAGATATTCAGTGTATTATAGTTTTGGAAAAAAATAATTTTGAAGAAAAGAACTTAGAGATTCTTTAACTCTGATTTTACAAAGTAATAGATGACGAACTATACCCATCTTCTAGGGTGGTTGGATTTTTAAAACTTTAGTATTTTTAAATGGGATTTAAGATTCAGATGATACTTAAGAAAAACTTGACCTATTAACTTTAATCAAACTTGTAATGAAGCATGTAGTTTTAAGTAACAAGCTCACTTCCTAAAGCCAGTTAGGTAGTATTGAGAACAAGGTTGTTTTTATTTTTAGCCTCCTACATTGCAACATGGTTGTCCAGGCAGTCACTCTTTTGATGTTTTACTGAAGTTCAAAGGAGACTATATATAAATAAGTGCAGTGTGTTTGCTTTAATTGTCTTAATTAGCTCTTCACCTTGAGGATGGAATTTTCTTTTAAATTTACTCTTTTTCTTACGAAATTAAATGTTGAAATGTTAAGTTTTGATGTTAAATGAAATTTTTATTATCATTCTTTTAAGGAGAAAGTAACAGGACCCTTATTATTATGGATTTACATACTGTCTCTTTGAGGATCATCTCATTTAACACTTGTTTTAACATTTTCTTCCAAACCTGTTGTTGATTTCTTCTACACTTTCTACTACTTTACTTTTTAATCTGTGATGCCATTTTAGGAGTATTGGGTTGATTTTAATACTGTTTCATCCTATCTGTTCTGGTAGTTTTCTAGGGCTCCCATAGCAGCGTATCACAAAATGGCCAGCTTCCACAACAGAATTTATTCACTCACCATACTGGGGGCCCGGAAGTCAAGGTGTTGGCCAGGCCATGCAGCCTCCGAAGGCTCTGGGCAAGGATCGTTCCTCACTGCCTCTTGGCTGCTGGTGGCCAGTAGCAGTCCTTCCATGGCCATTTCCGAACTTGTAGCTGCATCTAGTTTTTGCCTTTCTCGATACATGGCTTCTTGTACTTTGTAGCTGTCTATCCAAAAAATTATAATCATGATGTTTACCATCGTGACTCATTTATTTATCTAAATTTTAGTTAGTTTTAGTTAGTTAACATAACAGTGCAATAGCTGTTTTAAGAATTCAGTGATTCATCACATACAACACCCAGAACTCATCACAGGTGCCCTCTTTACTACCTGTCACCCATCTAGTGCCATCTCCCACTCACTGCCCTCTGTCAACCATTGTCATTAAGAGTCTCTTGTGGTTTGTTGCTCTTGTTTCTTCTCCTGTCTTTCATATATTCATTGTTTTCTTAAATTCCACATATAAATGAAATCACATGTATTTGTCTTGCTCTGAGTGACTTACTTCACTTAGCGTAATACATTCTAGCTCCCTCCACGTCACTATAAATGGCAAGATTTCATTCTTTTTGATGGCTGAGTAATATTCCATTTCATATATACCACAGTTTCTTTATCCATTTTTCAGTTGATGGATATCTGGGCTCTCTCTATAGTTTGGCTATTGTCATTGTGACTTATTTTTTAAATGTTAATAGATTACGCCATTGAGAAAATTAACATGAAATAAAAAAGACTTTCTAATGTAAACGTTATTTTGTTCTAGCTCATTCTTATTCTTAATTATACTTAAGTCTCATAAAACACTGATCTATAACATACTCTGTTTATAAAGGGTGTAGTGATTAGTAGTGGGATTATGAGAACAGTAGGCGCTCCATGAATATTTGTTGTAGATTAACTTTGACTTGCTACATTTTTAGGGTATAGTTTTGTCACTGGATATTCTAACCTATAAGTGCTGTATTTGATTTGTAGACTTTTAAGTCTACATCTCAGAATTGCATATCTGAATTGCCTGGACAATTACATATTGATTGAAAAAGCACATGATTTCTATTACATGAAACAAATCAAATATTACTATTTTAAACTCTTATTGTTTTATTTTAATATTGAGTGTCTTATTTTTCTCAAAGGCTAATAAATTCATTAGGGTGTAAATAACTCTTTTAATGGTTAATTTTTATTCTCAGAGTCCACATATTAAGAAATGCTGTATGAAATTCCACTAACAATAGATAAATTATCCTATTCACACAGAGAAAAATCTCTATTACGAAATATTTTTTACCTTACTATTTTTTTTTTACTCCTATTACCATATTAATATTCCTGAAACGATTTTAGGGGCACCTGGGTGGCTAGTCAGTTGAGCATCTAATTCTTGATTTTGGCTCAGGTCATAATCCCAGGGTGGTGGGTTCAAGCCCTCATCTGGCTCTTTGCTAAGCATGGAGTCTGCATGGGAGACTGTGACTCTCTCTCTCTCTCTCTCTCCCTTCCCCTTTCCTCTCATTTCCTCCGCCTCTCCCTCATTTCCTTTCCACCCTCTTGCTTACTCATGCTTACTCTCTTTCTAAAATGAAATAAAATGTTTAAAAAAGATTCTAAAATTTTATTCCATCCTTATACTAGTTGTCAGCTTTAAACGTACATTGGAGTCACCCAAAGAGCTTATAAAAAACAACAATACCTAATGGGGCGCCTGGGAGGCTCAGATGGTTAAGTGATGAACTCTTAGTTTCTGCTCAGGTCACGCTCTCAAGGTTTGTGGGTTTGAGCCCTGCATCGGGCTCGGCACTAACAGTGTGGAGCCTGCTTGGGATTCCCTGTCTCAAAATAAATAAACCTTAAGAAATTAAAAAACAACAATACCTGGACCCTGAGTATTGTTCAGGATGGGATATTGGTGCCCACTGAAAAGATGGATAGGCAGATTTTTGTTGTTATTGTTAATGTTTTTTATTAGTCCTGGTGTGTGACCAGTATTATAACCAATATCTTGGAAGTCTATTTTATTTGTGTATTCTATTGTTTATGAAGACATTTTTGTTTAAAAACAATATGATTGGGGCACCTGGATGGCTCAGTCAGTTGAGCATCTGGCTCTTGATTTTGGCTAAGGTTATGATCCTCATGGTCATCAGATCAAGCCCCATTTTGGGTTTTGCACTTGGCATGGAGCCTCTCTATCTCTCCTTCTGTCCCTTCCCTGCTCACCTGCATGTGTGCCCTCTCTTTGACATTCTGCCATAAGCAGACAAACAAACAAGATAAATGCTCTGGTACTTTAACAAGACAACATTTTACTTTTCTATTTCTGCTTTCAGATCTGACCTGCCCTAATCAGTCAGCTTGCCATTCCTTAATCATTATAAATCTCAGTATATACCATGGGAATAGACTAAATATCAAATATTGAAACATCAATATCAAATATTTAAAGTTTAGCTAAATAATTTCATAACATTACTGAAAAAATTTTTTTTAGTGTTTATTTTTGAGAGACAGAGAGACAGAGCATGAGCAGGGGAAGGGCAGAGAGAGAGGGAGAATCTGAATCAGCTCCAGGCTCTGAGCTGTCAGCACAGAGCCTGATGCAGGGCTCCAACTCATGAACCACAAGATTGCGATCTGAGCCAAAGTTGGCTGCTCAACCAACTGAACCACCCAGGCACCCCCATAACATTACTTTAAACATACTTAAATCATGTAACTGAGTTCCTACATAAAATTTTAAAATCATGAAATTCTTTTTTTGTGTGTTTTGTTTTTAATGTTTATTTCTTTGGGAGAGCATGAGACAGCATGAGTGGGTGAGGGGTAGAGAGGGAGAGGAAGAATCCCATCCCATGCAGGCTCCACACTCAGCACAGAGCCCAACTTGAGGCTTGATCCCATGACCTGAGCCGAAATTAAGAGTCAGACACTTAACCAACTGAGCCACCCAGCCACCCCTAAATCATGGAATTCTCAGTTGAAAGATAAAATAAAAACTGCCTCTAGGTACATTAAGTGGCATTTGTACTTTGATTTATATAATACAAATAAGACTATGAGAGAGAGAGAGAGAGAGCGTTTGTGTGTATGTGTGTAGGAGTGGGTGACTGTATCATTCATCTTCCAACCTGTGACACTTTTGAGAAATACACACACACACCATTTTTTTAAAGTAGGCTCTATGCCCAAGATGGGGCTTAAACTCCCAGCCCTGATATCAAGAGTCACATGCTCTATCCAGTGAGCTAACCAAATAACTCCCCTTCACACACACCATTTAAATAATACTAAAACAAATATACATGTATCTCCATATTGGGTTTTTTTTGCCCATCTTTTATGCTTTAGATATGGGATCATATTAACCTCTCAGCATACACTGATTTTCTCTATTGTTTTCTGACTTGGGAGCTATGCTCTCTTGGTTTCAATACATTGTTCTATTACTCAGTCATTCAGTTTAAACAGTATTGGTCCTCCTAAAGTAAAATGCTTTGGATTAGTACAAAAAGGCAACTGTAGCAATAAGTAAACTTTCTAGCTTTACAGAACCATTTGCTAATGCATTGTTTAATTCTTTTTCTTTTTCTTTGCCCTTTATTCTTAGTGAAGCTATGGTCTACCAACCTAGACAACTCAGTGGCAAGCATTGAGGCGAAGGCTAACGTGTGCTGTGTTAAATTCAGCCCCTCTTCTAGATACCATTTGGCTTTTGGCTGTGCAGGTAAGAAAGCAAAGCAGTTTTGTCTTCTTTTGATGTTGGTTGAGTATTGCAGCTAGAATAAAAGACCATATTTTAAAACGAATAACTTTCCTTATAGGTTTAAATTTTGTTTTTGTTTAGACTCTAAGTTAGAAGTATGCAATGTGCCATCATTACTTATTTATTGCTGTGCTTTAATTTCAGTATTCTGTCACCCATGTTTAATACATAAAGATGGGTTTGTTGGTTCTTTTAGTCGTTACCCTAAGTCTTTGTATGCCTGAACTGCTGCGTATTCACAAACTTAGCTCATAATGATGTTTAAATGATTAAGCTATAAATAGACACAGTAATCCATTTTTAATTAAAGGAAATCTATTCATTCTTTCAATAATTTTGTGTGTGTAAACACACATACACACACACACACACACACACACGGTGTTATGCAGAAATACCCATATAGGGATAGTGAATAAGATAAAATCTTGCATCATGGAATGCATGTTAACATAGGAAGTATTCAAAAGCATGTTAGCTGTTAATATCATATCATAGCAAAGAATTTTTTGATACCATATTTTTCTTAACTAGGATGACCCGACTGTCTGGCTTTGCCAGCCCTACTTTATACTTCTACTGTCATAATTGATATTAGTGCCTTCTTTCCTTTTCAAAAGTGTTATGGGTTAGAAGATAAATCATCTGATTGCCTTACTCCTTTGTCTTCTGTATTTGTCCCCTCCTCTTAAATATTTACTAAACAGTATAATTGAACTTCTACATTAGGAAATCTCCTTGATTCTTTTTTTTATTGATAATATCAGTTTTTTTAAAAGATGAATTTAGCACCGTATCATGAACACAGAATCACCCTTTAAAAGAAGTAAAGCACAATTGCACAATTAAAACAATTTATTTTTAGTGTTTATTTTTGAAAGAGAGAGAGGCAGAGCACTAGTGGGGGGAAGGACAGAGAGAGAGGGAGAGGGAGAGAGAAGAATCTGAAATAGGCTCAAGGCTCAGAGCTGTTAGCACAGCCTGACGCAGGGCTTAAACTCAGGAACCTTGAGATCAGGACCTAGGCCAAAGTCAGACACTTAGCTGATCGAACCACCCAGGTGCTCCAGATAAAAGCACAGTTTAAATCTTACTTGTTATGATATCTTTTCCTTATTTTCACTTATTTACTCACTTATATACTGACATAATTTCATTGTTAGATTCTAGTAGATTATTGTCTACTAGAATCTAGTAGATTATTGTCTATGTATGTGTAGGTAGAATTCTCTATTAGCATACAGAATTTTCTTTGAACCTACCACTTCCTTGTTAAATCCTTTTTCTATCACTGACTGTGTAAGTTGGTTAACTCATCTCCCCATGTTTCTTATACTTAAATAGAGAGAGTCCTGTCTTATGGGGATCAGGAAAAGAAAATGTTATATGATCTTATAAGATGGTACTCAGTAATGGTTTATTTTCATTTTTAATATTTTATCATCTATTTAATTAAAATAGTTTGAGTTTTAGTGTTATCTTGTATTTTATGTATACATTCACCATTGGCCATCATTTATGAATAGAAGTTGTTATATTTGTACATATTATATATTAACATTTTCAAATTTTTTCCTTCCTAGTAAAAGGAAACCTATCTTATTATTTTATTTTTTTTTAAGTTTATTTATTTAAGTGATCTCTACACCCAATGTGGGGTCAAATTGAGGACCTTGAGAGGAAGGGTTGCATGCTCTTCTCACTGAGCCAGTCAGGCACTCCTAGGGAAACCTACTTTATTTATTTGTTTGTTTTTTAATTTACAACCCAAGTTAGTTAGCATATAGTGCAACAATGATTTCAGGAGTAGATTCTGTAAATGCCCCTTACCTATTTAGCCCATCTCCCCCTTCCAAAACCCCTCCAGCAACCCTGTGTTCTCTATATCTAAGAGTCTCTCATGTTTTGTCCCCTTCTCTGTTTTTATATTACTTTTGCTTCCTTTCCCTCATGTTCATCTATTTTGTATCTTAAATTCCTCATATGAGTGAAGTCATAAGTGTCTTTCTCTGTTAATCTCACTTAGCATAATACCCTTCAGTTCCATACACATAGTTACACATGACAAGATTTCATTCTTTTTGATTGTCGAGTAATACTACACACACACACACACACACACACACACACACACACACACATCTTCTTTATCCATTCATCTGTCGATGGACATTTGAGCTCTTTCCACACTTTGGCTGTTGTGGATAGCACTGCTGTACACATTGGGGTGCATGTGCCTCTTCGAAACAGCACACCTGTATTAGGGAAACCTACTTATAAAAACGCCTTGCTATTTGACAAGCAGTTTGCTCCTTCTGTTTTAAATTTTCATGTAGTTCTTACTTAATTTTTGCATTTACTTTTCCATGTATGCTTTAAGATTTATATTTTTCCAATTCTAGAAAAAGTCTTTTGTGATTCTCTTCTGAATTACATTATAATTACTTGTTAATTTTAGAAACACTGGCATTATTAATATAGTACATCTTCCCACATAGAGGGTATTTTTTTGTTTGTTAGGATTATTTTCTATCTTACAGTGAGATTTTATA
The DNA here is from genome assembly GCF_006229205.1 of Suricata suricatta. Lineage (NCBI taxonomy): Eukaryota > Metazoa > Chordata > Mammalia > Carnivora > Herpestidae > Suricata > Suricata suricatta. The sequence continues at coordinate 125,894,274 of NC_043702.1, read as the reverse complement.
GTTTGCTTCACTTAGTTTCAAGGGTTTTTTTTGGTTAATTTTTTTCTGCGTATGTTATTTTTGTTTCTATTTTTAAATAAAACCTTTTTCTGTTCCTTATTTTTGGTACTGTTTCTAAGAGTAGATAAAACCTTTGGATATTTGGGTATTTATATTTTATCTGGGCACCTTATAAATTTTTATTATTAAATCTCGTAGCTTTTAGTAAAGTCTTTGAGCTATGTATTTGTACTTGGTAGCAGCCAAACATGATATTTGTATTTCTTCTTTTCCAATGATTTATTGCATTCTCTTCTCACAAGGCAGTATTACATGATGCTAGTGACAGTTATTTTCTCATCTATTTCATATAGTTGGATGGACTTCAATCCTTTACTTTTTAGGATATCCACTTTTGGAAAGTAGTCTTTATTATATTCAGATAATTCATTTTACTTTTAGGAACAACTTAGTATTTTTTCAAGTGCTTTTTTAGTCATAGCTGATATATTCATATTGTTTAATTTGTTGATATAATGGATTATGTTATTTACATTTTCTGATATTGGATTATTTTGTATTTCTAGAATAAATCTTGCTTGAGCATATTGTGGAATTCTTTTGACAAATTGCTGTAGTTATTACTGGTATTTTTACACATGTAATCATAAATTGGTCTATAATTTGCTTTGTTTTTTCTTAACCATTTTAGTCATCGTTTTATAATTCTTGGTATACAAGTCTTGAACTTATTAAATTTATTCTTGAGTATTTTATTATATGTATTTTATTGATGCTTTTTTCCACATTTTTATTTAAATTCCAGTTAACATACAGTATTTTATTACTTTAAATGTATTGTTAATGGAATTATTTTCTTAATTTTATTTTTGAATTTTATTTGTTGCTAGAGTACAGAAATACAGTTAATTTTTGCATATTGATCTTGCATCCTGTAATTGTACTGCTCTTTTGTATTTTTTTCTTTTAGTTTTATTGTGAAATTTTTGGGATATTTTTATATTTGGGATTCATGCTACCTGTGGATTAAAATAATTTTATTTCTTCCTTTACTATATTAATGTCTTTTTGCTTACTTGCATGAGCTTAAAGCTCATGTACAATGTTAAATTGAAGTGGCAGAAGAGACTTCCTTATTGGGAAAGTATTCAGTCCTTCACAATTAGGTATCCTATTAACTGTGACAATTTTGTAGATATCCTTTATCAGCTTGATTAAGTTTTCTAGTCCTGGTTTGCTAAGAGTGTTTATTATGAATGAGTTTTAGATTTTGTTGAACGTTTTTTCCTCTGTCTGCTGAGATGATGTAGTTTGTGTCCTTTATTGTAATAATATGGAATAGTTGATTATTATTTTTGTTTGGAATGTTAAACCACCCTTCCATTTTTGGGAAAAATATCTCTTACCTGTAGTGTAAAATCCTTTTTATATGTTGTAGCAATGAGTTTGCTATATATATATTTTTGGATATTTGGAACTTTCTTATGATGCTTTGTAGCTTTGATAGGGAAGTACTGTTAGCCTTAATGTGTTGGAAAGTGTTTCTTTCTTTGTTTACTGAATGCGTTTGGAAAGCTTTGGTATTATTTCTTCTTTAAACAGTTGATGAAATTTATCAGTGAAACCATCTGGACTTGGACTTCACGAAAATATTTTAAATTCCTAATTTAATTTCTTCTTACAGGTTCACTCAGATTTTCTCTTTCATCTTGAAGTCATTTTTGGTAGTTGTTGTCCTTCTAGGAATTTGTATGTTCAGTTTTTCTAAATTGTTGTGATTATGGTGTTCATAGCATTCTCTGATAGTCCTTTTAATTTCTGTAGTGTCAGTAGTAATGTCCATTCTTTCATTTCTCATTGGTCATTTGTGTTGTCTCTCTTTTTTATTTTTGGTAGGTCTAGTGTAATATTTGTCAGTTTTTTCAAGGTGTGTGTGTGTGTGTGTGTGTGTGTGTGTGTGTGTGTGTGAGGCCTTACACCAGAATATCATATATTTCCACTGTTCTTTTTTTTCTTTCTATTTTTTCTATTTCCACTGTTCTTAATGTTGTTACCTAAACTTACTTGTTGAAAGGGTTAGAGATCTGTAGGCCAAGCCTCTTATCAGTAGACCAGGAGAGCTATTCTTTTTGTCATCCAATTGAGACCAAGATCTCTTGAGTTCATGAATGTTACGCCATTGTTATAATCAAAGGATCAGAAATCTTTCACTGTAACTGATACAAACCTGGAGACTGAATATTGAAATATTATATCAGAAAGCTTTCAGATGTTTACAATGATGCTTGTTGCAACAGAAATATCCAAAGCAGAATTACCACCAAGTTGCTACCTTTCAGATCTTACATAAGTGCATCCCAGTGCTGGGAACTAATTGACATATGGAAGCACAACTGCAAGAGGACCTGGACAATATAGTTCTAACATTCCATCCTCCACAGGCTTTACAAAGATGGTGGGAATGGATGTCGACATCATCAGCCCTATCCAGCACAATGCAGTTTCACATGAGTGTAAGGACTTAGTTTTTCTGGCTTTGAAATAGGTGTTTAGTATCTGAGCAAGGCATTAATGAATCCAGTAGTCCTTAATGTATTTTTTTACTGATTGAAACATGCTTTTAATCTTAAAAGCTTATATTAACTAGAATGTAATGACTGATGTTGCATCATCTTCATTTAAAATCATAGCATTTCTTAGAATATAGATTTTTTTAAAATGTTTCTCTTTAAATTCTGAAACATCACTTTAGCCGTATCATTTATTTTACCACTGAGAGAAGTATAGAGTCACATTCATGAGATTGCTTAATAAATATCATTTGAGATGAAGAATTTGACATTGGGAGTGGGCTGTGCACTTTTAAACATTGCTTTTGGAGTTTCAAGCTACCCAAGAACTACATTTTTACTCCCCCGTTGCAAGGGTTCTATGGGTCCTACTTGGGTAGTGATGCATCGCGTTAATTTTAAGACTCTTCCCTACCTCCCTTCACTTAGATCTTGTATTTCTATTTGGTATAAGGAATACATTTCTCTCTCTCTTTTACTTTTCATTTTGCTTTTTTTTTTTTTTTACCTTTTATCATGTTACAGAAAGATGTCTAGTTTTTTGAAAATTTTTAATATTTATTTTTGAGAGAAAGAGAGAACGAGTGGGGGAGGGGCAGAGAGAGAAGGAGACACAGAATCTGAAGCAGGCTTCAGGCTCTGAGCTGTCAGCACAGAGCCCAGTGCGGGGCTTGAACCTGTGAACCACAAGATCATGACCTGAACCAAAGTCAGTCACTCAAACGACTAACCCACCCTGGCACCGCTGTTGTTGTTTTTTAGTTGCAGAATATAGCATGAAAAATTTCTTGTGGTATGCTAAATATTCACAAGCATTTCTTTTAAAATACCAAATCCTAAGTCATGGGACCCTTGAAAATAGTAGACTAGGAATTTTAAACTACTTTTTTGTGGTTAATATTGAGAACATGTTTTGAATCTTATTTTGCACTATTTAAAAATATTTTTTAAAGTACTGAGATGATCTGAAGCATGTTTTTACCAGAAGGGAGGATAATACTTATTAAAACATTTTTAATGTTTTTATTTTTGAGAGAGAGACTGAGCATGAGCAGGGGACAGGCAGAGAGAGAGGGGGGAACAGAATCTGAAGTAGGCTCCAGGCTCTGAGCTGTCAGCACTGAGTTCAACACAGAGCTCGAATTCAAGAACTACAAGATCATGACCTGAGCTGAAGCCAGACACAACTCACTGAGCCACCCAGGTGCCCTGAGAGTATAATATTTTTAATGTTTAGGTGAAAGTGTTTGTTGATGGTGTATTACTTGATTACCACATGATATTTTTTTATTGAGTAGAAAAAGATAGGAGAACTATTTTTCACCAATTTATCTTCTCTAAAGCCAGTTTGAGATAGCAGTGCAAGATTAAAATAAATTGAACTTCTAGCAGTCTGTGGTTTTAAGAGAACATCAGAGATGCTTGCATTCTAATCTGAAGGGTCTTGCAGTTTTTTTAAATTATAATTTGCATAACAGATAGGAAGTGTAGATATTCTTAAGACATTCTTTTTCAAGTAATAATAGTCTCACTCCCTCCCAAATTAGTGATATAAATCCATTTACTATAAGTAGTAAGGTTACTGTTCTGATATAGGAGTGGCATTTATGCTAATAACATATTCACTGGGAAGGAATATTGTTCCTGGAACAAACAAATTCTGAAATATGTTATTTAACTGTTATCAATAAACATTTTTAGGTTTGGTTACTGTAAACTCTTCATTACTCTCAATACGCTAAATAGTTCATATTTATAAACACACCATTTGTTTTCCATAATGAAATGCTTTATTTGTTTTCCCTATTGAAGATGAGCACAGAATATAAGGGGGAAATTTACATTAGAGAAAATCCAAGTGGCTAATGAGCATATGAAAATATGTCTAATTTCACTAACAATAGGTAAATGCAAGTAAAAACAATCACATATAATTTCCCACTTACTGTATAGTCCAAAATTAAAAATTACTGCTAGCATACAAACAATAGAATAAGTTCAACCATAAAAAATTGTCCCTTTTAAAATATTTTTCACCTAGAAAAACACCAAATTCATACGGTTCAACCAATAAAAAGATGTTCCTTACGGCATTGCCTATTAAAGAAAAAAATTGAACAATAAGAAAACAATATATGTGATATAGTCATACAACATAGTATTTTACGGCAGTTAAAATATTGTTTTCTCATTTTTGATACTTTATGGTTTTTGTGATTGGAATAATAACTCAGTCTTCAAAAGGAAAAGGTAACCTTTTCTTTATTTTTTGTTTTGTTGTTCTAGATCATTTATTTTTAAATATCTACATATTACTTCCCTTACTCTAAAACTTTCAGTTGTTTCTTATTAAAGAATAAATATAGATCCCTTTGCTTCCGTTCCAAACCCTCTGTGATCGGCTTCAGTATTCCTTATATTTGGCCCATGTTGTTTACTCTGAAAATTTTCACTCAGAAGAATTTTTATAAAGCTGCCTCCATAAAGATTTCTTGATTTTGAGTAAAGCTGTTAGAGGCTATCTTATATAGGCTCCTTCAGTTCTTAAAACTGATGTAGTCAGAGGCACGTGAGTGGCTCTGTCGGGTAAGCATCTGACTTCGGCTCAGGTCATGATCTCGTGGCTCATGAGTTTGAGCCTACTTTGGATTCTGTATCTCCCTCTCTCTGCCTTCCCCTGCTCGTGCTCTGTCTTAGCTCTCTCAAAAATAAATATTTAAAAAATTTTATATCCTCATTCTCAACTTTCGTATGTTACACATAAAGCTTAAGTTCTTTTTCACTGAGCATCATTGCGCTGCCTCTTCAGAGGCGCTACTGTTAATAGTTTTACAGGTGTCTCTCCACAGAGAGATAGAGCATTTCTTGGGGAGGCCACTAAGTATTTTTCTATATTTAAAACTGTATTTTTCTTTCTTTAAATTAGGGCTGATACTAAAAGACCTGTATGCTCTAAAACACACACAAGTTTAGAGTATCTTTAGATCTCCATTCTATTGCCCCAACCCCAAAATATAATTAATTCCTTTCAATTTAAGAAGCTGATGTTTAGGGGGCACCTGGGTGGCTCAGTCAGTTGAGTGTCTGACCTCGGCTCAAGTCATGATCTCACGGTTCGCAGGTTTGAGCCCCGCATCAGGCTCTGTGCTGACAGCTCAGAGCCTGGAGCCTGCTTCAGATTCTGTGTCTGCCTCTCTCTCTGACACTCCTCTGCTCACACTGTCTCTCTCTTTCTCTCAAAAATAAAAACAAGTAAACAGAAAACAAAAATGAAAAGCTTATGTTTAGTTTAAAGCAAAATGAAACCTAATTTATTTTTTAGAGTTAACATGGAGAAACTTGAGTAGGTAGATAAGTAAAGGCTTGAGCTGTCTTTTGTTATAATTTCCCATGTTATTTAAGTAATGGGAAAAGTCTCAGGCTTGCTAGGTTTGTAAATATGCCTTGTCCTTTATTTCATACAGCAGCTGCCAGTGGGTATGACATCTTTTCCTTCATAGTTAACTGAATTAAATTTCTGAATATTTAACAAATTTGGATTTAATGTCATAGTATTCATGAACATTATAAAAATAATAGGTGGGGAAATGAATGTTAAAGACATTTTACTTTCAACTTTCCAAGTAACTTGAGTGAACTCAAATGGAAGTGGCATGCATAAATCCAATACTATTAAAAAACAAAGTATTGTATTACTTTGTCATACAATCTACTTTTGGGAATTCTAGAAACTAAAACCAACTTTGAAGCATCTAGTAGATCTTTTCTTAAAAAAATTTCTTAAAGTTTATTTTGAGAGAGACAGAGACCAGGTGCAAGTGGGGGAGGGGCAGAGAAAGAGAGCGAGCGCATCCCAAGCAGGCTCTGCACCACTAGTGTAGAGCCAGATGTAGGACTTGAACCCACAAAGCTGTGAGATCATGACTGGAGCTGAAACCAAGTTGGATACTTAACCTACTGAGCCACCCAGGTGCCACTATTAGATCTTTCATGTATTTATGTTTCTTACCTTCCAGCCTGTAAGTAGCACTGTAGCTACAAGATATTTTTAAGAACAGACTTCAAAGGAAATTTTATATTTATAATAAATGCAGTGAGATATTTAAAGTTAGGCATCTATTCAGCTGTTACTAATTTAATAATTGTGATCATTCAGTTTTTGAAACTGATACTGAATAAGCACTAGAAACACTTGGGAAGTATGAAATAAATGACATAATTTCTCAGGAAGCCAATAGAATAATAGAACCAAAGTACAAAATCCAAACTGTTATTGTGGCCAGGGAAAGGATTAGAATATTTGGTTAATTCAGGAGAACAGGAAAGTAGGAAAGGAGCATCAAATATTTGGGGATAATTAAATGGGGCAATTAAAAAACAGAAAATAAGCTAATAGAAATTCATATATATCTCATAGTAAATGGAAATGTCTTATTTGGCTCCAATTAAAAAGCAGGGATTAACAGTCTAGTTTAAAATGTTCAAATTGTAATAATAACTCTTTAGAGGAGACACTTAGAAACAAGGATAAAGCATGGTAAATAAAAAGCTTTGTTTTGACAAAAGCTTGATAGATTGATGGAACCGAACCAGCAACAGACTTACACATGTATGGACATTTGATACCTGGCAAAGATTATTGTTCAGAAAATACAGAATTTTTGTACTCTGGCAGTTGTTATGGGAAGTTTAGCTCTACATCATGTAATTCACAAAGTCAATTCCAGTTGATCAGATGGCCTAAATATGAACAGCAAGACTTCTAAAGTATTTAGAAGATAATGTGTGAGAAAATATTTTCATGATCTTGGGTTAGGGAAAGCTTTGAGACACCAAAGTATAAACCATAAATGAAAGGTGATTAAATTTATCTTCAATAAGATTTAAAACAAAAGTCATTGATTGCCGGAAGATATTTAAAACACTTATAAATGACAAGGTATTAGTATACAGATTTCGTGAAGAACTCTTTCAAATAAATGAGTGAATGATAAATACCCCCTACAGCCTTGCTACTCAAAGTGTTGTGTGCACAGCAGTTAGCATCAGTATCACTTAGGAGCTTGATAATGCAAATTCTACTACCCTGACCAAGACCTGCTGACTCAGAATTTTTGGTAGACTCTAGGAACCTTTTTTTTTTTTTTTTTAAACAGTCTCCGCAGATGAATCTTATGCACTCCAAAGTTTCAGAATCCTTGCGCTAGAGAAACACGTATTGAAATAATATGTGTAATAGCATTGTTTGCACATTCATACTGTGAAACATTCAAGCAGTGAGAATGCAGTGTAGCTCCATGAATCCATATGGATGAATAATCAGCATACAGATTGAATGAAAGGAAGTCACAGGAGAATGTACAGTGTAATTCTATTTACAAACTTGAAAAACAAACTATTATTTAGAAATATATTCATTGACTACAAGAATATGTAATTCAACCATAAAGAAGAGAAAGGGGAATAATTATATCTGTAAGTATTGTGCTTACCTGTCAGATGGAGAAGAAATGTGATGTATAGGAAGCTTTTAAGGTTTGGAAATATTTGTATTCGTAACCAGTTTACTAGTTACAAGGAGGTTGAAATCTCACATACATTGTATAGACTCTTCTGTATGCAGGCTGTTTTTTTACATGTCACAAAGAAAGTTTTTTAAAAAGATGGAAAAAAATGTAAACTAATTCAAACAAATGCAAAAAATTTAGCTTATGGACATTTATAGAAAGAACCATTAAATAGTTTCTTTTCTTGGTGACTTTTAAGATATTTCCATGGAAACTTCTTAAAGTTGACTGATGTTTTGGCAGTTGTAAGTGAACAGATACACTAGTCTCTTGCAAGTTTTTCTTTGTGAAAGGTTGAGACTTCATCAAAACGATTCAGTTTTTGTTGTTTTCGGTCTCAGCGGTTCACTAACTTTTCAGGTTAAGCTCTATCATTTATGTTTATTTCTTTGTAAGCACCTACAGTTAGCATGAGTTATATATATATATATTTTTTTTAAATTATTTTTTAAGTTTTTAATTTATTTTTGAGAGACAGAGAGAGACAGCACAAGCAGGGGGGGGGTCAGAGAGAGAGGGAGACACAGAATCCAAAGCAGGCTCCAGGCTCTGAGCTAGCTGTCAGCACAGAGCCCGATACAGGGCTTGAACCCACAAACTGTGAGATCATGACCTGAGCTGAAGCCAGATGCTTAACCGACTGAGCCACCCAGGTGCCCCATGAGTTTATTTAAGGAAATTATTAGAAATAGCCCAATGCCAGAGTGAAGCAAGATTACCATTGCTTATTCAAATATGGACTCAATAGGGAGGAAGATTTTTATATCTTGATATGTGATTTACTGAAAGGGTTCTAGAAAATATGTCTTACCTCATTGAGGCTTTAAAAAATTGACTTCTCATGTGACTTACTGTTACAGATTAATGAAAATTGGTCATATGAAATACCTTAAAAATTTTGAAAAACCCATGTTAGAAAATTGAAATCTTTTTCTGAATTTAAACATTTATTTGATATTTTCACATTCTGTTTGCAAGGTTATATTTTTTTAAAAACATACTTCACACAGAAGAGTTATGAATCATGTAATTTATGGATTATTTCTCAAGTGAGAAAATTAGAATGAAGATCAAAGAAGATGCTGTATATTATAAAGGGCTGCTGCAGAAAATATAAAATTTAGCCGCTAGTATCTGGGTTTCAGATATTCCTTAGAGATTGTGTTTAAAATATTATCTTAACGGGCTTAATTGAATTAAATCACCTGTGACCAGATTCCTCCCACCCCTTGTGACCCTGGCTTAAAATAGAACGTATAGATTGCCGTGTCAGTATTATAAGCCAGGAGATTGAAAGCTTGTCCAAGCCAGCTTTCTTTCCATTGAGTGATTATGATCTCATCTTCTTGTTACCTTCAATGCAGAAATACCGTGCTTCCACCTGTTAATACTTGCAGAGTCACTTCTTCTGTTAGTGGTTCTGAATTAATCCTAAGGTGTATACACCACATTATAGATTCTACTGATTTTATTTTAACAACAGAGCCAATTTAATTAGTCCCTTTTAATCAGTATTAAGCTATTGTACGATGCTGAAAGATTGGCTTTAGATTTTAATGTTGATAGTAAATTGTATTAATGGTCTCAGTTCTTCACTCCTCCGTGTCTATGTGCTTTGTCATAAAATAGTGCTTTCCCACTGTGGGAAACAGCCCCACCCTTGACTCTGACCAGCGATTTGCTTTAGCCCCTTTGCTGTTACCATGAGGAGAACATGTTCAAGCCAGCTGCTGGTCCTGGGGGCGGGGGGGGGGGGGGGGGGAGGAAGACAGACACTTGGAGCAGTACTTGCTTATTATCCCAGCCAAATCATTCAACCTGCAGACACACAAAGAAGCCGAACTGAAATCGGCCAACCCTAAGCCATCCCTCGTTTGTTGAGAATAAATGAAGATTGTATGCTACTAAATTTTGGAATAGTTTATTACATAGCAGTTCTGTGACAGTGGCTGGTTAATATACTTTTTCTGAAGTTGAGTGGTATTGAATGAATAAAAGCCGTTTCTATATATAATTATCAAGGCTCTAACTAATCATCTTTTGTCTTAAAAAAATCATTACATTTAGAGTAGCAGTGTACACGTAGCTTATGTATCACCTTCACTGGCTTCTACTTGTCGGAATGCATAGAAAAATCAACATAAAATTACTGCAGTACCTGTATACACATGCTTTAAAAACTCTTCATGTGTGGAAAGATACACTTAAATACTTGGCATGTAGTATAAAACAAAAGTCTTCAAACTGGAGTAGGAACATCCTGATGGAACACTAAAGTGTTCCAAATGTGTGTAGAAACGTAGCAGATTTAAGAGAAGCCGGTTTTAGATCCCCAAAAGTCATGTGCCAGTTGATGTGCCTGACTTTGACACTTGCGGTCTCATGCCTGTTGCCCTTTCGACTTCAGCTTTTAGGATAGCTTTTCTCCTGTTTCCAAAAGAAAGGCACACCTCACACCCTCATGAATCTTAATAGGGTACATTGTTTCAGGCTGTAAAAACCTCAGGATTGTCGAAGGGATGATTCAAAATGTCATTATTAGAGTAACTTCCTATCATTCTTCCTCTTATAGATATTTCTATTAAGAATGAAACATGGCATTAGAGAAAGTACATTTTATACTCTGTCACAGTGCTTTTACTTTTGATTTCGATTGAGTGCAGCAGTGCAAGTGGAAGAGTATCATTGTTCCTTACTCTTACATATCATTGGGGGAAGCAAAGCAGAAAGCTCAATGGCCTCAGGTATTATTGAATATGGATCTTATTTCTTTGGGCACCCTGTTTATCCATTTATCTATCACAGAATCAGAATTCAAAAAGAGAAGTGTGGTATTGTAAGGATGCATATTAACACTTCAATTTGAATTCAAAAAGATAATCTGGCAGAATAAATCTAGTCACTTTTAATATGTATGTTGATAAACGAAATCTACACTATGAGATTTTGACAAAAATATATTTAAACCATGAAATAACACGAAAGCACAAAGCAAAATAGTGCATCCATAACACTTTGTTTAAATTATATTAAAATTTAGTGTTTGTAACCTTTCTTAGAATATGGTAATAACAGGTATGATTTTTGTAATTTTGAGAGAGAGAGCTAGTGTGCACACACACATGTGTGCGAGAGTGGGGAAGAGGCAGAGAGAGGGGGAGAAAGAGAATCCCAAGCAGGCTCTGCACTGGCATTGAGGATCCCAATGTGGGGACTGAACTCATAAACCATGAGATTATGATCTCAGCCAAAAAATCAAGAGTCAGGTGCTTAACTGACTGAGCCTCCCAGGCATCCCAATAACAGGTATAATTAATATCGACCCACACTTCAGTATTTGCAATGTGGAAATCCAGAAAGCTTTGAACACCAAAACTTCATTGCTCATTTGATGATATCACATACATATACATAATTTTTCATAAGTTTTCCAGCAGTAATATCAGTGTATTTGATTCCAGTTTGCTGACACAAACCTTAATGGGAACGTTGCATCATATGAAGCATATTTTCTGCCAAAATCAGAAAAATTCAGAACTGTAAAATTTATATGCTCTAACTATTTGGGATAAAGGATTGGGGCCCTGTATATTTGATTTGATATTGGTAAAAGCATTTTAGTATTTTGCAAAAATTATGCTTTTCAGTTACCCTTAATTACTAAGTAACAAGGTTACAAATTTTGCTTTCAGTAAAATTGAATGATGGTCTAATCAAAATGATAAATCATTAAAAGTATTTTTTGATGATAAATTACTGTGAGATTTTTGGCATAAATTTGAGATTTAAAGAATTGAGAAAACCTTCCATTTCTGTGACTATATCTACAGAAATAAATGAGCCTGAGGAATAGAATTAATGCTAGACAATAAGAATAGAATTCTAAGAGTGTATATTATTTATTTACAGTAACCAGAACAAAATGGGACAGAGGGCACAGGGAGAGGGGATGCCACAGCACTCTTGTGAAAACATACATTTCCAATAAAATGTTACTTTTGTTTAATAATATAATTATCAAAGTGTGTTGTATTTTCTATCAATGTGTACAACTAATAATTTTAATGATATTTTATATGGAAAGAATTTCTTAGAGCATTTTGGTCATAGAAAATGAAATGAATCTTTTTTTCAGAGAAGAGAATAAGAAAGACAGTATAAAAAGCATGAAATCAGTTGGTTAAATTTTGCGAGGAGAATATAAATTCAAGGAAAAGATGATGTAAATTTTCCATTATTAAAGAATAGTCATTTATTTTTTTAAAGGGTGATGTTGAACATCAAATCACTATGGTATTTAGATGTCATTAGATACACTGAGTTTATATTTTAAAATGTCACCACATTTTATGCTGACACCACACCACAAATATATTACAAATGACAGCTCTTGCAAATACTTAAATATGTGATGAAAACTTTTAGACACTGACTTAAACTTTATGAGGCTGTAGTTTTATAGTATTCTTTTAAGCAAAAAAGTAGAAATTCATGAGTCTACCTGGTTAATTGGGAGGAAGGTGAATGGCTGTAACTGGTCAAAAATTTGGTGCTAGCTAAATGGTTTAATTGATGGACTAGTTTTTAAATAAGTTAGTGTACAATGTTCAATGAAAAAATAAGGTATTTTTTATTGTAAAGAAATATATTTTCATGACATAAAGAAAGGAGGTTTTATGAGATCCGGGACTTTTTTCAGAAGTTCATACAGGAATCAGGAAACCAGACTCTTCTACTAGAATAGAATTATCTGTGGATAGAGAAAGAAGTTGAGCATCTCAGAAATTTCTTTTTTTGCATGTACACGCTTGCTCATGCTCTGTTTGTGTGTCTCTCTCTCTAGTGCTCTCTTTTTGAACTCTTTCCTTCCTTTTTTTTTTTTTTGTCTCTTCTTTTCCTCCTCTTCTCCCTTCTCTTTCTGCCTCTCATATTTCTCTTTTCCCCCATTCTTCCTTACCTCCCTCTTTCCCCTCCTCTGTCAGTTCTCTCTTTCTCTGTCTCCTCTTCTTCCTCTTCCTTTCCTTTCTTTTCTTTTTTCTTTAGTCCTACCTGCCATTCTGCACTTACCAGTCGCTCTCAAACCTAAGTGTGTGTCTCTTCGCCTCAATTCACACATATATTTCCTGATTTATTTTCCTCACCACCAGCTCACTCTAGTTCTTGTTAACTCTCCCTGTCAGTTCTTTACCATGCCAGGGGACCTAGGTAAAGCCCTTTTGCAGATTAGTAATCCAATAAAAATATCTGAGATTTGCAGCAAAAATATTGTTACTCACCTTCCACCATCTTAGAACTGATTACCTTGTATTTATTCTTCTCCCCACTCATTTAATCAGACTTTATATCTAACTGGCTATATAGTGATAACTGATGTCAGTGTGACAACCAGCTGATTGTGAGACCAAATTTGCCCATATATATATATATACACATACACACACACACACACACACACACACACACACACACACACACACACACACTAAAATGTTCTAGCCAGGGTACTTTAAAAATGCAAGTACAGTGTGAACAAGGAACATTCGAGCTGTTAGTATCATAGACCGGTGAGAATGAGATGGAACACTGCACCAGGCAGAATCAAGGTAGTTTTTTTTAAGGATGCAAGACTTTAGAATGTGTGTTTCATAAATATGGTAAGAAACTACTGTCAACAGATAGGCACATTGGGAGTTCTGCTTTGTATATAGAAAACCACCAGAAAATGTTACTCTCATCTTAAAAACAGAAAAAGCTGTATGAGCTACAAAATTATAACTTTTCTTGACTCCTGTCAGAGAGCTGAGGTCACAAGGCATGGGAACTGAATTCCAAGGAACGACAAGCCCCTCCGAGGAAGGATGGGACACATGAACTATTCACCATTTGCAGACCACAAGAGGAAGAAGTAGCCACCATAGAAGCTGGTAAGAAGAAATGAGCTAAAATGTTGATGCATTCTTAAAGGCCAAAGTGTGGGTTTGGCATATCTGTGTAGGATAACTGGACGCCTAAAACACAAGGGGAGAGCCCACTTACTGACATGTTCTTCTCCATGTCCCTCCACTGGCTGCTAACAGAAGGAATGGGTAAGGGCAGAAGCCTGCATCAGGCATGCAGGAGTTCACAAAGTGATCAGTCCCTACCAAAAGACCAGCACAAAACTTTGCTCGTTTCTCCGGATCCACTTCTCATATGGAGCAAAAACTTGAAGCTATTGGAACAGGAGCAAGAAAACCTCTTGGGCCCAGGATCCTGCATGAGGACACAGCAGAGATCAACTACACTGATGAAGAGGCATGAAACTCTCTCTTGCCTAAAACATGCACAAGATCTTATGTAGAGTTTGGCTGCTGTGATGGTGAGGGGTTGGAATGCTAAGAAGGCCCCACATTGGAATCTCAGGCATGTGAACCCTCCTAAGACTCATGATGGACCAGAAGAATGGATATTCCCTGCTCCAAACTGAATCCTACTACAAGAAACAAAAATGAAAACCACCAAATGAAACAAAACAAAATGAACAAGTTAAGACCCCTTTACCACTGAGAGAGGGGCAGTAGCATGGAGAAATATTCTCTCTTAGACTGATATGTAGGAACTGATAAAAAGGTAAGAGTAGGAAAGGAATACAGAGAAAAATTTCTGTCGATCCACACTAACCACAAGGTGATGATAGCTCATGACTGGAAGGATTTGAAGCCTGTGATACACTTAATGGCGAGCTTAACAACTAAAACTGAAATGCAGTTTAAACCACTGACTTTGATTGATCGCTTCACATGAATGGTCTTCCAGAAAAAGAGGTATATTTATTTCCAAGCAGAAGTACCGTTTACTTCAGTGTCTACTGTTTTGTACGTGAACTCGTATGTTTAATAAAAAAAAAGTATGCGGCATACAAACAGATGAGAGTAAGCTTTCCATTACCAAAACTCAGAACAAATCCATAGATTTATAGATGACCCAGATGTTAGGATACGAGAGAGAAATTCTAAAATAACTGATTATTGTGTTGAAGGATCTAGTGGGAAAGGTAGGCAATATGCTTGAAAAGATGAAGAGTTTTCAGTTGAGTGATGGAAAGTATTTTTAAAAACTGAAATGGAAATATTAAAATGCAAACCTTGATATTAAAAATGAGGAATTCTTAGATGTGCTCATTAGCAGATTGGATATATTCTAAGAAAAACCTAAGTAAACTCGAAGGTAGGTCAATAAAAACCATCCAAATTGAAATATCAAGAAAAGTGTGGGAGGGAAAAACAGAACACAGTATCCAAGATTTGCTGCTTAATAAAACACACTTGTAGCTGGCATTGTAGAAGTAGGAGAGAAAAAGAAAAAAAATTTTTTTGGAGAAATAAAGACCAAAAATTTTCCAAGACTGGTGAAAGAGAACAAATCACATATACCAGAAGCTCACAGAACCTCAAAGAGGATAAAATAAAAAAATGGACCAAAAATACCTAGTTATGTCATTGTCAAAATACTGAAAACAAAGTAAAATCTCAAAGGAAGTAAAGAAATATGGGAGAAATATATGTAAAATGAAATGAGATTATAAAAATTATAGTAGACTTTGCATCATGGACTATGCAGGCCAAAAATCAGTGGAGCCACTAACACATTTAAAGTGCTTTTTAAAAGGGGGGGGGCACCTGGGTGGCTCAGTCAGTTGGGCATCTGATTCCTGATTTGTGCTCAGGTTAGGATCTCGCAGTGGTGAGATTGAGAGCCCTGGGGTGGGGTTACATACTGGGTGTGGAGCCCACTTAGATTCTCTCTCCCCCTCTCTGCCCCTTCCCCACTTGCACGTATATGCACGCTCTCTCTATTTAAATAAAGTGTTAAAAGAAATTTCATCTAAAGTTCTGTATCCAGCTGAAAAATCTTGCATAAATGCTGACAAACAGTTTTTTCCAAACAACCAAAAGCTGATTTAGGTAACTCACCACCTGATGAATAGAAGATGGTAGTACTACTTGTAGAGGCAGATGGGTGGATACACGTTTTGGTGGATGATGGATGAATGGATTCAAAAACATGGATCAGCACCAGATCTAAATGGCAAAAAAAAGAAACAAAACCAGCCACTTGATTTCATATAACTCTGGGATACTGGATTCTTTTTTTTTTCTTTTTTTTTCTTTTTTCCTTTTTTTTTCTTATAGTTTATTGTCAAATTGCTTTCCATACAACACCCAGTACTCTTCCCCACAAGTGCCCTCCACCATCACCACCACCTCTTTTCCCCCCTCCCCCTTCAACCCTCAGTTCATTTTCAGTATTCAATAGTCTCTCAAGTTTTGCGTCCATCTCTCACCCCAACTCTCTTTCCCTCTTGCCCTCCCCCTGGTCCTCCATTAGGTTTCTCCTGTTCTCCTGTTAGACCTGTGAGTGCAAACATATGGTATCTGTCCTTCTCCACCTGATATATTTCGCTTAGCATGACACCCTCAAGGTCCATCCACTTTCCTACAAATGGCCAGATTTCATTCCTTCTCATTGCCATGTAGTACTCCATTGTATATATATATATATATATATATACACACACACATACACACCACATCTTCCTGATCCACTCATCAGGTGATGGACATTTAGGCTCTTTAAATGTTTTGGCTATTGTTGACAGTGCTGCTATGAACATCGGGGTACATGTGCTCCTATGCATCAGCACTTCTGTATCCCTTGAGTAAATCCCTAGCAGTGCTATTGCTGGGTCATAGGGGAGTTCTACTGATAGTTTTTTGAGGAACCTCCACACTGTTTTCCAGAGCGGCTGCACCAGTTTACATTCCCACCAACAGTGTAGGAGGGTGCCCATCTCTCCACACCCTTGCCAGCATCTATAGTCTCTTGATTTGTTTGTTCATTTTAGCCCCTCTGACTGGCGTGAGGTGGTATCTCAGTGTGGTTTTGATTTGTGTTTCCCTGATGATGAGTGATGTTGAGCATCGTTTCATGTGCCTGTAGGCTATTTGGATGTCCTCTTTGGAGAAGTGTCTGTTTATGTCTTCTGCCCATTTCTTCACTGGGTTATTTGTTTTTTTGGGTGTGGAGTTTGGTGAGTTCCTTATCGATTTTGGATACTAGCCCTTTATCTGATATGTAATTTGCAACCATTTTTTCCCATTCTGTTAGTTGCCTATTAGTTTTCTTGATTATTTCCTTTGCAGTGCAGAAGCTTTTTATCTTGATGAAGTCCCAAGAGTTCAGTTTTGCTTTCATTTCCCTTGCCTTTGGGGATGTGTCGAGTAGGAAATTGCTGCGGTTGAGGTCAAGGAGGTTGTTTCCTACTTTCTCCTTGAGGGTTTTGATGGTTTCCTGTCTCACATTCAGGTCCTTCAGCCATTTTGAGTTTATTTTTGTGTATGGTGTAAGAAAGTGGTCTAGTTTCATTCTTCTGCATGTTGCTGTCCAGTTCTGTGGGATACTGGATTCTGAATAAAAGCTTGTTAGAAGACACATGGAAAGGGCATGACACCCTTAGGAATCTTTGGTCATGTGAAACATCCATGAGATTGCAGTTAAGTGAGACTTCCCTACACCCTGGATCCTCAGTAGAATGGTGTGATACTGACCAGCATAAGCACAGATACTCAGTGGACTATGTACTCTGCAGTTCTACTTATAGATCTACTTATACAATGTGAAATATATATCACAAGATTTCTCAGTCCCTAGATGAATGCTGTGGCATTCACTTATTACCTTCAGAAACATATTTTAAAAATACATTTATTACTATGCATACAAAAATAAAACTCCTACTTTTTCAGGATGTCTCAGCTTGTTAGATAAGATAGATGAGAAAATAAATTCACAATATATTGTGAAAAATAGCATTAGAACAATCATTTTTAAAATCTGAGAAACTGAAAAATTGTATCTGTATGCAGATCTAAGTTAATACTAATTGATACTAAATTGTAGTCTTCCGAGAGGAGACCAAACATTTGTGTTTTGAGATTATTCCTCAGCTATTTCCTATCTACCCCTACCCCTTACCCTGAGACTGTAGAAACTGTCCTAAAGACATTACAGGGGCGCCGGGATGGCTCAGTTGGTTAAGCATCTGACTTTTGATTACAGCTCATGTCATGATTTCATGGTTTGTAGGGTAGAGCTCCATGTTGGCCTCTGTGCTCATAGCCTGGAGCCTGCTTGGGATTCTCTGTCTGTCTGTCTGTCTTGTCTTTCTCTGCCTCTACCCGCTGACAATCGTGTGTGCGTGCACGCACGCACATGCTCTCTCACTCTCTCAAAATAAATAAACTTAAAAAATAAAGATACTGACAGATTTATGAATTGGTGGAGCAAGAATTTGGAAATGTAGATAAAGGCCTTTTATATGTCACAGTAAGAAAGCTTTGTTTTCTAATGAACATAACAGCCTTAAAACATTCAGTCTCTATTAACAGCATTTAGCAAAACATAAGCTCAGATCTGTCCTTTAAAAGAAATACAGTTCTTTCTTATGAACTGTTACTGAGATAATAGGATATATTTTGATTTTCTTAAATAGCATAAAGATGCCCTAAATCTGCATTATTGTTTGCCCTTAAATTCTCCATTTTAGTTCCCATGCAAGAATATGATTGAAAACCTAATGTATTATATTACTGCTATACAAAGACTTAATAATTCTGGCACATCTCTGTGCTACCTGGGTCAAATGAAATGGAATGTCCCTGGAAATGGAGGGACAGTTGTGAAACACACCAGAAAATTAGTTACTTGACCTGAGTTGACGGTTAATCAGTTTTTTATTTTGAATCTTGCTTTAAACGGTTATGTCAAAGAAAGTAATAGGATAACTCAGAAGGGAGTTCTGATTCCAACAATACAATGAACTAAATAAAATCCTCTGTCTACAAACATTTTCTTTATTTTAAATAAACATTATTTTAGATAAATGTGTAAAATATTGTCTTAGATGCATAGCTTACAAAGTATTAAAATCACAAAGGGTCAGAAAGACCAGAATATAAAAACCAGAGAACTAAAGATGTGAGCTGAAGTTATATTGCCTGGTTAATTAATGGTGATAGGAAGTTGCTGGCCTCAGGCACCTAGATATCAAAGGGTTAGTGGTAAGGGAAAGAAAGGGTGGTGTGGACCTGCCTCGAGTGTTAGAATTGCCTGTCTATTCATCTGTCTAACTGCAGAAATCTCCAGAAACTTTGTCTTAGCCTGGGCTGTGAGTGGTGGACAGGAGTTGTTTTAATGAAAAAAAAATTTTCTCTAATGTTCATTAGTCATTATTGAGCATTATTTGCCCTTTGATTTTTTTAAAGCAAAAGTGTGTGAAAAGAGATTGAAGTAAAGTCAATCGGCAAAGATTGAACAAATTAATTCTCACAAAATCAATG
This sequence comes from Suricata suricatta, assembly GCF_006229205.1. NCBI lineage: Eukaryota > Metazoa > Chordata > Mammalia > Carnivora > Herpestidae > Suricata > Suricata suricatta. Next base: position 125,874,759 of record NC_043702.1, on the reverse strand, counting down.
TTCAGATACTTTTGCAGCTGCTTAGTTTGGCTGTGTAAACTTAGCAAATGAGGCCAAGTTGAACAAATAATTTTGTACTACATTGAGTTCTGGATTTCAGTGCTTTTGTTTCTAGTGTGGGCATGCCAGATTTTATATTTCTAAACTTGAGACTTCAAGATTTGGATGACCTTGCCTTTAGATTTAGATTTTTGATGTTTGAACGACTTTATAACATTCTAACTTTTAAAAATATTGCCACGAAGAAAATAGGTCCTTAAATTTCCCTAATAATTCATATTTTATTATACAGAAACTAAGCAGGCAGAGTGTGAGATCAGGAATTTTTGCCTATAGTTTGTGCTTATTTAATATCTTATAAGCTCTGAATATTTTCAGACTGTGTGGTTTATATTTACCTCTAATCTTTATTGCATTAAGATAGTAAAACTATATATTCCACAAGTAATTTGTTGGATCTATTTTCAGATAAATTCAAATAAACACAGATTTTAAAACTTTTTCTATTATTTTTGATATTTTGAGTTGGATTTCGGGGTGGGGTAGTTGTAATTTATAAAAGTTTGTCTTTGCCTATGAGCTTTGGAATTCATCAATATACACTTTCCTTGGCGGGGCGGGAGGGGGGAAGAATAGTGCAGAAAACTAAAAGAAAACATTTTTTTCATATTAATCAATACAGTTAATTCATTTCTAGTTATGTCTTTTTTAATTTTTTTTCTTTTTAAGTTTCTTCATTTTGAGGGGGGGTGGAATAGAGAGAGGGAGAAAGAGAATCCCAGGCAGGCTCCACACTGTTGGCACGGGGCCCAATGAAGGGCTTGAATCCAGGAACCGTGAGATCATGACCTGAGCCGAAACCAGGAGACTAAGCCATCAAGGTGCCCTTCAAATTATATTTCTTGAGATTCTTCAGGAATTGAGAGGAGGAAAGAAAGGCCAGGCAGATTGGGAGAAAAGAGGCTTAGTACAAAGGGTACCGGTTCCTACCTGAGCTGTAAATGGAGCAGCTCTACTCCAATCTATTTTGTATCCTGGGATTTCAAGTAAGTTAGTCAAAGGAGGACTTCTTAGAAATGTTTCTGCTACTTTTTTTTTTTTAATGACAGACTTTTTAAACAAATGTTTTGGGAAAATATAGGTAACTGAGCCTTTTTAAAAAGTTATTTTTTTAAGTGTAGTTTGAGGTTCACAGCAAATTGAGAGGAAGATTCAGAGATTTTCCCATTTACTCCTACTCCCACACATGCATACCTTCCCTCATTCTTAACATCCCTTTCCAGAGAGGTATATTTGTTACTATTATTGAACCCAAACTGACGCGTCATTATCACCCAAAGTCCATTGTTTACCTTAAGCATCATTCTGGTGTTGTCTGTTCTGTGGATTTGGACAAGATGTATAATGACATGGATTCATCATTATTGCATCATACAGAGAGTATTTTTGCTGTGCTAAAAATCCTCCGTGCCCCACCTTTGAGAACTTGATCAAGCTCTCAGAAATAAATCTGACAGAATTGTGGAGGACTCCTGTGAGTGGGTCTCCATGGAGTTTTTAACTCTCAGACTTGATCACAATGAGCCTCTAGCAGTTCATCAGTTACGGTTCCGATTTTTATATCCAGACACTGTATTCCATGACAGTTTCCCCTCATGAGTCAGGGCTTATTCATTCATTCATTCACCTGTCTCTTCAGTCTTGAGTGCAGCCCTTAGACCTTGGCCATCACCTCTCTTAGGAATGCTGAAAGAGTTGTTGATTTTTCAATCTGTTCACCTTTTATTTGTTATTAAGATAAAGTGACTTCCAAATGCTTTATATATGGAATAGGAAATTGTTTTTGTTTGTTTTTAACTACTGATTTGATGATTGTAGCTTAATCTAATATACAGATAAGTAGTTACTACTTTTGTGGCGCTATTGCTCACACTTTTATATCTTTTGCAAATTGATAAGAATTTGAGGGGGTATTTCATAAAGGCTAACTTATACTGCGCTAAAGTTAGTATGTCTAAGGTTTTATTTAGGCTGGAACCTGAGCTGATTGTAATTGGTAAAAAATAAGCAATGACAATTGTTGATTCTTTCTCAAATGATGAACAAAGATCTAACAACCAAATTCAGTGTAAGTGTTAAAAAGAAATGCTTCCAAAGTATTCTATATGCATTTGTATTATATAACTTATACTTGCTTGATCCTTCTCTTTCCAAAGATTAGCTTTCTTTCAGATCGCTAACGTGACATATTAGGGTATCACTGAAGGCTTAAAGGCAGTAAAAAATCATGTAATTATTGTTTTTAAAATCAGTATTGTTATCAGTAACTAACTAGTGGACCTATGTATTTTCATTTCCTTAAAAATTTTTGTTTTTAATTAAGTAAACTCTACCGCTGATATGGGGTTCAAACTCAGTCCTAGATCAAGAGTCACTTGCTCTACTCACTGAGGCAGCCAGGCGCCCCAGGACCTATGTATTTTTAAATATTCAGAAGTTATTTGCCCTGCCTAAGGAAAAGTTTATAAGATTTCTCCAGCTTACTTTCCCACCCCAGCCCAATCATGGTGATATCCAAAAGCTAGGACACTGAAAATTTTTCTAAGCTCACAAGTATCTGGGAAGCCTAAAAACAGAATTCAGGATTTCCCACTGGCCTTTTTGTGTATGGACTGAAGCTGTTTCCGTTGTGTGCTTCTTTTTTGGAACACAGTCTAGAATGGCTGTGTTATAAACTGCACTTGAAAACTTTAATTTCTCAGTTATGGTTGTTTTATTGTTACTTTAGTAAAGGTATGGAACTCTTCATTAAATATTAAGTTCAATAAGATATTTCTGCAGTATTCCAAAGAGATGATTTTCTCCTATCATTTAAGCATATTAATAATGATTATTATATTAATGGTGAAACAATTTATGGGTGGTATCCCTCCAGGAAAAGTATTAATTTTACTGGCAATTATTCTCTGTTGGTATTCCTCTTAATGGCTTTGTATGGAGTATAATTTGGTTAAAATAAAAAAAAAATTTTTCTTTACATTGACAAGGCCATGGGGGCATTTCACTGAGAAATCAAATTTGGCCACACCATTGGTACAAATGTTATATGCCTCCTGTACAGTAGAAGGAACATAATTTTTATAGTATTCATGTCAAAAATATTTAACATGAACATAATCATGAGAAAACATTCAAATTCAGACATGTGGAATTGTCTGCAAAACAACTACCTGAGATGCTTCACAAATGATAATGTTAGCAAGTTTTTATATGGTAAACAACAAAGAGAAATAGAGTTGAGTATAGTGAGTGACCCTGAACAAAGTGAAATAAATAAATAGCTATTTGGGATTTTTTTAACAGCTGGAATATTTGAATATAGAATATGTATTAAATTATATTCTTACCAATATTTCTTGAATATGACATAATCGGTATTGTGGAAATTCTTGTTTGTAGATGGTAAGTGCTGATATTTTTATAGATAAAATATTCTGATGTTTGAAACTTACTTACAAATGATTCATGGTGGGGGAGAGTCTGTTTATTTGTAAAGGAAAGGATAAAGAAGTCGGGTAACACTATTTACATTTGGTGACTCTAGATGGAAAAGTACAAAGTTGTTCAGTTTATTGCTCTTCCAACTTTCTGCAGGTTTGAAAATTTTCACTGTAAGAAGTTAGGGGGAAACAAAAGGAATAGAAATGTGATAATGTGCTAAATCCCCAAATTATTAAGAATATTTTAAAAACATATAGTGACACTTCCAAAAGCCTTTCCCTTTGTAAAAGAAAGAAAATTACTGAGGACTCCTCCCATCTGATATAAACTTTCTATCATAATGTTACTAAAGTATATGTACAAAAATAAAACTACAGATCACTTTCATATGTTCCCAGCTCTTAAGCAACTTACAGTCAAACCAAATTCTAATTACATACAGTAAAAATATAAAACTGAAAAGAGTAAACAGCAGCACGATGACATAATAACAATAGGTGGCATAGTATATGTTTTGAAGATAGAACCAGCTTACTGTGTGCACTAGTGATCTGGGTACTGTGGTGCGGTTTCTTTTGAGAGCACCAAGTTCATAGGAACATTGCCTGTTTTGTACTTAGTTTCTCCATATTTCTTATCCCAGCTACTGTAAAATCTTTTTGCAGTACAAATGAGATAATTTGACCTTTACTTATATTCCTACATTTTTAATATATTACTTTTGTTTTTTAGTAATCTGAGAATAAGATTGTATTTTTATATTGTACTATGCTGTTTTTTATTATCCAGTTATTTTCAGTTGATAAGATAACCAGAAATTGAAGGCTTACTTTATAAAAATGTTTTCAGTTTTGAATTGATAATGCAAAAGAGAAGTTTAATCTTTGTGACTGATACATTTAACTTGAGCACAGCACTTGGAACTGGACTTTCCCCCCTGTTTTTACTTTAGCACTTGCCACATTACAGCTGTACCTTTATACCTCCACAGTATAAGTTGATTGCTGCCACTTGAAGTGATCACTTGATGCAGTTACAAGAATAAACAGAAAACAAAACGTGGGAATACACTTCCATATAAGCAACAGAAATACAGGCAACTTTATAAAAAAAATGAGCAAACTCTGGGGTATATAATCCTTGAAAACCAGCAGCCTTATAGCCAGTGTTGGGAAAACATTGGTTCAGGAGCTTCTCAGAAAGCCCCAAATGCAGATCATTGTTGCTATCCGATGTGACGTGGAACTCGCTGGAGAAAGCCACATTCACAGACTGTTTTTCTGTTTGACCTGAATCAGAGTCTCCATGGGAATAGATTTCTACCCAAGGTCTGTATCATCAATTGTGTAAGCTGTGATACCAGATGGGGTGAACAGAAGTCCAGTCAAACATTTAAAAGGAAGATCCGGACAACTAAATAGCCACAGGGGCTTTGAAAGAGCTCCAATGTGTTCCTGGGATATAGAATGCTTTCAGCACAGTGTAATTATCCAGGACAAATTGGAGAGGGCTCCAGTTGCATACCCGTGAAGACCAGTGGATTTATAAGTTGCCTGAGCTTTGAAAGGATGCCCTAACACACAGGTGCCCTCGGCAAACGGTAGTAGACGTATTGGCTCAGAACATTTAAGAAAATTTTGTGAGTACTCAGTGATGCTGACTCCAGACCAACCTTTACTCAGCTAGGTTAAAAAAAAAATAACACAATTTTTAGGAAAGAAAGCCAAGTATGGGGCGCCTCGGTGGCTCAATTATTTAGATGTCATGATCTCACAGCTCGTGAGTTTGAGCCCTTTGTTGGGTTCTGTGCTGACAGTTCAGTCTGGAGCCTGCTTTGGATTCTGTGTCTCCCTCTCTGTCTGCTCCTCCCCCATTCATGCTCTTGTTCTCTCTCTCTCCTTCTCTCTCTCTCTCTCTCTCAAAAATAAAAAAAAAACATTTAAAAAAAATGGAACCAAGTGAGACTTAGGTGGTTCCATACAGCGGGGATTTACAGATGAGAGTTACTTCTGGAAAAGTCTCTAGACCGATAAGTGGCAACAATACCAACAACAAAAGTCCCAGGAGAGGGAGGTAGGAACTGATTCCAGAGTTATATTTTATTATCTAAAATGTCTACTTTTTATCAAAAAAACTATGGGATATGCAAAGAAGCAGGAAAAGTTAGTAGAAATTATCACAGATGTTGGGCTTAGAGACTTCCAAGCAGCTATCATAATGAATTAAACCACAATTAAGGAATGAGAGAGAAATATAAAAAATATGTCTCACCAAATGGAGAGTATTAGGAAAAAATAGAAGAAAAAAACAAATAGAAATACTGCTGTGGAAAAGTACAATAACTACAATGAAAAATTCACTAGAGGGACTCCCAAGCAAATTTGAGCCTTCAGAAGAATCCGTGAACTTGGAGTTAGGTCAGTAGTGATTATCCAGGCTAAGAATGGAGAGAAATGAACAGAGCCTTGGAGACCTGTGAGCCACCAGTAAGCATGCCAACATAAACAGACTCTCAGGAAATAAGGAACTGGAAAAAGCGACAAAAATATTTAAGGAAAAAGTGGCCAAAATCTTCCTAAATCATATGAACAACATCAGTTTACACACCCACAGAATCTCAGTGAGCTCAAAGTAGGATAAACCTAATGATATGCACACCTAAACGCCTTACGTTCAAACTACTGAAAGCCAAAGGCAGGGCGAGAATCTTGGAAGACCACGATAGAAAGGCGATTCAGCACATAAAAGAGTTCCTCAGTAATATTAGCAGTTTGTCTTCAGAAACCACGAAAGCTAGAAGGCAGGGGATATATTCTAAGTGCTGAAAGGAAGATTGCTAAAAGAGTTCTATGTCCAGCAAACAAATCCATGAAAAAATAAAGAATTTAAGGTATTCAGAGATAAACATAAACAGAGCAAGTTTTTTTCTAGCATGCCTACCATACAAGAAAAACTACAGAAAGTCCTTTAGGCTGAAGGGAAAGGATATGAGGTAGTAATGAAAATCCATATAGAGTAATAAAAAACATTAAGTAAAGATAGTTGTAATGTATTTTTGGTAACGATTCTAACTGATGTAAAAGACAACTGAGTAAAACAGGAGTTCTAAAATTGTGTTCATGGACTTATATCCTAAAACAATGTAGTGTGTATGTCCATACAGCACAGAGGATGGGCTAGGAATGGGAGGGGAAGAGCTATATTGGAGCAAAACTTCCACATAATATTAAAATGAACTTAGTGAGGATCCGAACTAAATTTTCTTAAATTCACATGCTAATTATAATCTATAATCCCTAGAAAACCACTATGAAAATAGCTTCTAAGAAACAAAATAGAAAAAAACATCAACAAAGGAACAAAGGTATTATCCTGGAGGGTAGCTATTTAATACCAAAAAGGCTAAGGGAGAAATAGAGAAACAAAATGATGTAGGAGAAACAAACAGTATAATTGCAGGTATGAATCCTACAATATAAGTAATTATGTTAAATATAAGTGCACTAAACACTCGATGATGCAGAGATTGGCAGAATGGATGAGGGGGAAAAGCGAACCAACTATGTACTATCTATAAGATACACTTTAGATTCAAAGACACAAATAGATGAAAAGATGGAAAAAGATGTTTTCATGCAAACAAGTAGCTGAGAAGCAGCTGAGGTGGCTGTATTTAAATCAGACAAAATAGACCATAAGTAAAAATTGGTGCTAGAAACAAAGCAAACCATTTTATAATGATAAAAGGATAAATTCAGCAAGATATAAAATGATTATTATATATATAATATATACACTTAAACTATTTTGAAATACATGAAACTGTGATTTATAGACTTGAAGGGGAGAAATAGACAATTCAGCGAAAGTAGTTGGGAGACTTAAGTACTCCACTCCCAATAATTGATGGAACAACTGGATGGAGAAGCAGAGCGTGTACAGAATACCTGCATGGCAGTACCAATGTCACCGAACAGTAAATCACCCATGTGACTCATTCCACTCAACAACAGTAGAGTGAATACACATGCTTTTCAAGCAAGTATGAACTGTTCTCCAGGGTAGATCATATATGAGGTCATATAATAAATGTTAATAAACTTGAAATGTATTTCATATCAATTTGAAGTAGCAAAAATCATCTTCTCTGACTAAAATGGAATCAAGTTAGCAATCGAAATTAGTAGTTATTTTGGGAAATCCACAGATATTTGGAAATTTCTGAGTAACACTTCAGTCAAAGAAGAAATTATGAGGGAAATCAGGAAGTATTTTAAAGTGAATGTATATGAAAAGATATATCAAAATCCATGCTAGCAGCTGAAGCAGTGCTTAGAAGAAATGCTTTTCTTCAGTGTTGATTTTAAAAAAGAGAAAGATCTTAATAATTTAAGCTGTCACCATAAGAATCTAGAATAAAATAACAAACCAAGCCAAAGATGAGCAGAAGGAAGGAAATAATATGGTGGAAACTAATGAAATAGCAAACAAGAAAAGTAGAGAAAATGAGTAAAGCTAAAAGCTGGTTCCTTGAAAAGAGCAACAAAATTGGCAAACCTTTAGGTAGACAAAGAAAAAAAGGTCACTAAAATTAAGAATGAAAGAAGGGAGATTACCACTGACCTTTCAGATATTCAAAGAGTTACAACAGAATACTAGGAACAACTGTATGCCAAGTTAATAACATAGTGAAAAATTCTAGAACATCATGTATTACGAAAATTGGTTCAGAGGAAGTAGAAAATTTGAATAGACGTATGAAAAGGAAAGAAATTGAGTTGTAACTAATAACCTTCCTACAAAGAAAAGCAGAGACCCAGATCTCTTCACTGGTAAATTTTGTCAAATGGCAAGAAATTATACTTGTACTTCAGATTCTTTCCTGAAGACTTTTCAAAACCAGAAGCCCAAAATATCACATGAATAGAAAAAGAGATCAACATTTCTCAAGAATATAGATGCAAATTCCTTGAATAATATTTGTGCAAACCAAATTCAATGGCATATTTAAAAGATTATACACTATGTCAGTTTGAGATTGATCCCAGTAGTATCAGATTTAATCAACATCCAAGAATCAATTAATGTAAGAAACCATATTATAAAGACTAAAACCACACAATCATCCCAATAAAGACATAAAAGGCATTTGACAAAATTCCATACCTATTGATGATTAAAATGCTTAACAAATAAATTGCAGGGAACTTCCTCAATTTGCTAGAGGGTTTCTGTGAAGAACCAGAATTGAATATCATAGTTACTAGTGAAAGATGAATGAGTAATTCGCCCTGTGATTAGGAACAAGGCAAGGACATTCAACTTTTTGCCTTTATGGTTTAGCACTGTACTGGAGATTCTAGCTAATATTGCCAGGGAAGAAAAGGAAATAAAAGATGTCCTTTTCTGAAAGAACATTTTAAACTGTCTTTATTTGTAGTGACAGTGTCCCATATGTAGAAAATTTTAAGGAATCTTAAAAAAAAGAAAATGGATTAGAACTAATAAATGTTAGCTGGGCCACAGAATAAAATATCGGGATGGAAAATAGTCTTTCTATACATGACTGATTTACAGTCCAAAAATGACAATATGATTCTGTTCAGAATAACATAAAAAAAATGAAATAAGTGCAGGGTTTATACACTGATCATTATAAAAGTCTGCCAAGGGAAATTAAATAAGATAAATAAATTCAGACACAGTGTGTTCATAGATTGGATGACTTCATATTGTTAAGGTGGTAATTCTCCTGAAATTGACCTGTAGATTCAAGTCAATCACTGTAAAGCTTCCAGCGGACTTTTTTCCAAGAAATGATTAACTAATCCTAAAATTTATATGGAAATGCTAAAGGACAGGAATTACCACAACAACTTCATGAAAGAACAACATTGGAGAACTTTTTCTACTGAATTTCAGAATTCTAAAGCTGCAGTTTTGGAGCACTGGCCTGGCTCAGTCAGGCATGAGACTCTTGATCTTGGGTTTGTAAATTCAAGTCCCACACTGAGTGTAGAAATTACTTAAAAACAAAATCTTCGAGAGCAAGAACAAACAGTCTTTAATTTTGTGTGGAACCAGGAAAGACCCCAAATAGCCAAAGCAATTCTGAAAAAGAAAACCAAAGCTGGAGGCATCACAATTCTGGACTTAAAGATGTATTATAAAACTGTAATCATCAAGACAGTATGGTACTGGCCCAAAAACAGACACATAGATCAGCGGAACACATAGATCAGAATAGAGAACCCAGAAATGGACCCACAAACATGGCCAACTAATCTTTAAGAAAGCAGGAAAGAACATCCAATGGAATAAAGACAGTCTCTTCAGCAAATGGTGTTGGGAAAACTGACCCACAACACACAGAAGAGTACACCTGGACAACTTTCTTACACCATACACAAAAATAAACTCAAAATAGGGGCACCTGGGTGGCTCAGTCGGTTAAGTGGTCAACATCAGCTCAGGTCATGATCTCTCTTTTTGTGGGTTTGGGCCCTGCATCAGGCTCTATGCTAACAGCTCAGAGCCTGTAGCCCACTTCAGATTCTGTCTCCCCCCTTCTCTCTGCCCCTCCCCTGTTTGTACTCTGTCTCTCCCACTCTGAAAAATAAATAATAAAACAGTAAAAGAAATGATAATCTCAAAATGGATGAAAGGCCTAAATGTAAGACAAGAAGCTATCAAAATCCTAGAGGAGACAGCAGGCAGAAACCTCTTTGACTTTGACCACAGCAACTTCTTAATCAACACGTCTCTGGAGGAAAAGGAAACCAAAGCAAAAAAGAGCTATCGGGACCTCATCAAAATTAAAAGCTTATGCACAGTGAAGGAAACAATCAGCAAGTTTAAAATGCAGCTGATGGAATGGGAGAAGATAGTTGCAAGTGACATATCAGATAAAAGGTTGATATCCAAAATCTATGCAGAACTTAGGAAACACAATGGTCATAAAACAAATAATCCAGTGAAGAAATGGCAAAAGACACGAATAGACACTTCTACAAAGAAGACATCCAGATGGCTAACAAATATATGAAGAAATGCTCAACATCACTTACCATCAAGGAAATACAAATCAAAGCCACAATGAGCTACCACCTCACCCCTTTCAGAATGGCTAAAATTAACTCAGGCAATAACAGATCTTGGCAAGGATACAGAGAAAGAGGAACTCTTTTGCACTGCTGGTGGGAAAGCAAACTGATGCAGCCACTCTGGAAAACAGTATGGAGTTTACTCAAAAAATTAAAAATAGAACTACCCTATGACCTAGCAATTGCACTACTAGGTATTTACCCAAGGGATACAGGTGTGCTGTTTTGAAAGAGTACGTGCACCCAGTGTTTATAGCAGGGCTGTTGACAATAGCCAGAGTATGGAAAGAGTCCAAAAGTCCATCGGCAGATGAATGGATAAAGAAGATGTGGTATATATATATACATATATATATATATATGTATATATATACACACACACACACACACACACACACACACAATGGAGTATTCTTCAGCCATCAGAAAGAATGAAATCTTGCCATTTGCAACTACATGGATGGAACTAGAGGATGTTAGGCTAAGTGAAAGTAGTGAGAGAAGACAAATACATGACTTCACTCATATGTGGAATTTAAGACACAAAACAGATGAACATAAGGGAAGGGAAGTAAAAATAATAGAAAAACAAGGAGGAGGACAAAACATAAGAGCCTCTTTAATATAGAGAACAAACTGAGGGTTGCTGGAGAAGTTGTCGGTAGGGGGATGGGCTAAAAGCGCTTTAAGGGGCAGTAAGAAGAACATTTGTTGGCATGAGCACTGAGTGTCATATTGAAGGGGATGAATCGTTGGATTCTACTCCTGAAATCATTATTACACTATATGCTAAGTAACTTGAATGTAAATTAAAAAAAATACAAATAAATAAAATCTTAGGGGGGCCTGGGTTGGTCAATAGGTTAAGTGTCTGGTTAAGCATCCAACTCTTCATTTTGGCTCAGGTCATCGTCTCACAGTTTGTAGTTAGAGTCCTGCATCAGTCTCTGCGCTGGCAGTGTGGAGCCTACTTGGGATTTCTTTCTCCCTCTCTCTCTGACCCTCCTTGGCTTTTGTGTGTATATGCGTGGGCTCACTCTCTCTGTCTCAAAATAAAAATTTCTTTTAATCTTAAAAGCTACAGTTATACAAGACTTTGTTTTGCTGGCAGAAGGTAAGACATATGCAGATCAGTGATTAGCGTTAAAATTCAAGAAGTCCATTCGTTTTCAATAAGGGTATTACAGTAGTTCAGTAGAGAAGAGGTTCTCGATCATGCAGGGACAACTGGTTGCATCTCCATCTACATGCAGAAAGATGAACTTTGACTTGTATTTCATACCATACAGGAAAGTAACTTAAACTGTACCTGTAAGACTTAAAACAATCAAGCGCAGGAAAAAATAAATAAAGAGGCTCCTGGGATTCTCAGTTGGTTAAGAGTCCAACTCTTGATTTCGGCTCAGGTCATGATATCACGGTTCGTGAGTTCGAGCCCTGGGTCACGCTTCACACTGCTAGTGGGGAGTCTGCTTGGGTCTCTGCTTCTACCCTGCTCAGGCTCTGTCCCTTTCTCTGCCTCCCTCTCCCAATAAATAATTAAACTTTAAGAAAAATAAATGAAGGAAAAGTCTTTTAAGACGTTGGATTAGTCAAAGTGTTTTATGAGTTTATAAGAGAAAGCAAAAGATAAATTGAACCTTATCAATTCAAAGCTTTTGGCTCACCTGGGACACCTATGTGGCTCAGTCGTTTAAAAGCCCAACTTTGACTCAGGTCATGGTCTCATGGTCCGTCAATTCGAGCCCCACGTCGTGCTCTGTGCTGACAGCTAGAGCCTGAAGCCTGCTTCAGATTCTGTGTCTCCCTCTCTGTCTGCACCTCCGTTGCTGTTCTCTCTCACTCTCTCTCTCTCTCAAAATTCAAAGCTTCTATGCTTCAAAATAAAGTGTTAAGAAAATAAAAAAGGCAAGCAACAAAATGGTTGAAAATATTTGTAAAACCTTTGTTTTATAAAAGTTATATCCAGAATTTTTATAGAATTCATGTAAAGAAACTAGAACCATCATATATTGCTGGTAGGGATGTAAAGTCAACAGTTTGTTAGTTTCTTAAAAATACAAAGCTATCACATGACATAGTGATTACACTTTATAGATAAATGTACCTGGGACCCAAATCCATGTCCTCTCAAAGACTGGAATGTGATTGTTCATAGCAGCATTAGTTTCATAGCCAAAGAGTAGAAACAAATATCCTTCAGCGGGTGAGTGGGTAGGCAAAATGTGGTGTTTCCATACCATGGATACTGTTCAGCAGCAACAAGGAATGAACTGTCAGGACAAGAGCCTGTGTGGCTCAGTCAGTTAAAGTGTCCAGCTCTTGGTTTCAGCTCAGGTCATGATCTCTCAGTTGCGAGTTCAAGCCCTACATCGGGCTCTGTACTGACAGTGTGGAGCCTGCTTGGGATTCTCTGTCTCCCCCTCTGTCTCTGCCCCTTCCCTGCTAACTCTCTCATTCAAAAATATTAAGCATTAAAATAAAAGGAATGAATTATTGACACCTGTTAAAGCATGGATGAACTTCAAAAACATTATATGAACTGTAAGAAGCCATGTATTGTAGGACTCCATGTATATAGAATATCCAGAAAAGGTAAATTTATAGAGAAAGTTAGATAATAGTGATTGCCTAGGGCAGTGGGCGATAAATGGGCATGAGGGAATCTTACTGGGATGAGGAAGGTGTTCTAAAACTGATTTATGGAGATGGTCACACCACTGGCTAAAGTTACTAAAAATCATTGACTTATATACTTATAGTGAGTTGGTTTTATTATACGCAGAACATCTCAAGAAAGTATTTTCTCAAAAGCAAATGTGGGAAACAAAATTAGATAGCATTATTGTCTTTAACCAGAATCTTAAAGTGTTATATTACCTTTTTTAAAATAAGGTCATCTAAAATGTGAGGATACATTTGAAATTTTTTTAGTTACCTTGAAGCCTTAATACTCTGATTCTAGAGCCAGGATCACTGAAATAGCAGCAGAACTCCCTTTCATACTGATGTTGGCATATGTGTGTAATATACTTTTTTATGCAATCGTATTTTCCTAGATTCAAAACAGAAAACCCACTGTATCTTCCTGTTCTTTAAAAATGAATCATAGCACCTAGTTTACTGCTGTTACAGGTTTGGTATTGTTCCCGAAACATTTGATGAAAGACACCAAAACCAGCTTCAATTAGCTTTGCTTCTATTCTCCATTTACTACATTTTTCTTTTTATTGTGTCTTATTTTATTTGTTTTAGATCACTGTGTCCACTACTATGATCTTCGTAACACTAAACAGCCAATCATGGTATTCAAAGGACATCGAAAAGCAGTGTCTTACGCAAAGTTTGTGAGTGGTGAGGAAATTGTCTCTGCGTGAGTATTACTCTTCTGAGGTTGAACTTAACACAGAGTTCTTGTCATTGACCAGTTTTGTAATGTCACTGTGGGTATCTGTAAAGAGTGACACTGTGCTATAAGCACTTTTTCATAAATAGTAGAGTTTTATAATTTGTCTAATTAAAATACATGTATATTCTGGTTTGTATTTCTCACTTTTATGTGGTATTTACGAATAAAATCCTGATGATGTTAGTTTTTAATGCACCCCCCCCACCTTCAACATTTGAACTTCAGATGGGATTTCAGCCACTACTTCTCCTTAGGAGAAAAACAACATAGTCAATGGGATACAATGAGAATTATTTCATTTATTAACATCAATTAATATGTTATTGTATATTTAGCTGCATTGCAGTACAGTAGTAGTATTTTTGGGGGGGGGGTTAAGTAATACTTGGTTGATTCTATGTTACTTGATGTCCCTATGGTTTCATGGTGAGTTTTAAATACGTTTTGAAAGGAACTAAGCATGGTTGCTTATATTTGACAAATATCCCTTGAGAAGCCTTCCGCAGTAGAGAATTATATTGTAAGCTTTTATTTTGTTTGAAGGTTAATAAGAGGTCAGCCAGATAAAGTAAATCTCACTTGCTAACATATCACTGACAAAGCTCTCATAACTAAGGCGGCTCCTTCTTCTATCATTCACTGCATAGTTCTTTTTATTTTATATTACCTTAGCAGATACCTTTTTAAATTTCTCTCTTTTTCATTATCTATTATTTCTTTTCATGCTTACTGATACCTTGTTCTCTTCTTTTCACTTAGTTTTTTTTTTTCCTTCACTTGCTTCCTAATCTCTAATCTTAGGAGATTATTAATGGCAGTGCCTTGGTATTAAACACTGGGGACCTCCTCCTCATCTCCTTCTATACTAGTTAACTCTAGATAAGAAGTTGGTAGTTTGAGTTGACTTAGCAGAGGAATTTGAACTGAGTTACAAACAAGGGGGAAAATGTGAGAACTGAGTTTTCCAAGGGAAGGTAAGACGGAGGTAATTAGTTCACAAACCTAAATTAGTGTTAACCAGTCAGAATGTAACCCATCTTTAGGAGTAGTAATGGGCAGTAAGTAACTCAAATTTTATTCAGGTTCAAATGTGGATAGTACAGTATGGCAGAAATATTTTTCTTCAATTTTGATTTATAAATGTTAAGTGAATTTGATTTCAACTAGCTGAAATACATATATACTTATTTCTCTAAATTGGGAAATTTTAGTTGATCTTATTAATGTGCATATGTTGTTTGTATTTTTCACCAATTTCTTGCCCTTCTTAGGTTTTATAAGTCATGATTTTTTTTTTCTTGAACAGTTTTAGGGGTTAGAAGTTTTTAGAATAAATTTATCTATAAGCATATTTGGAAATATTAAAAAGTAATATTAAAATATACATGCTGCAACCTCTGAATTCTTGGCCAATACAAAAATATATATAGACATAGAAAGAAATATTTAATGCAATATTGTCAAGCAAAAAACCACATTTAAAACAACATAAATTTCTATTGAAAAAATGATGAAAAGCAATAGAGAAGTATTTAAAGAGCTGGAGTTTGGCCTCTGCAATAAGACAGTTTTAATCTTGGCTCTGCTGTTTACTAACTATGGTATCTTGAAATTGTCCTTAACCATTTCATTCTCAGTTGCCTCATCTCTAAAATGGAGCTAATTATAGAAACTACATTTGTGTCCTTCAATGAAGTAATGAATGTAAAACATTCAGCATGGTGTCCTATTCTATGAATGTTACAGTAAGAGAAAACGTGATTTATTATGTAGTCATTAACAAAGATATGATAGTATATTTATTTTACAGAAAAAGTAAAAGCAAATTATTGAATAAGGGATAAGCAGTTTATAATATGTATGGTATGATTGGATTTATGTGACAAAAAGAAAAAAACATGGTATTTTACTCAACTTCTAGGACTGTATGATCGGTCTCTGTATGATAGGATTACCAGTGATCTTTATATTCAGTTATTTTTTGGTAAATAACTGTATTTGCATGTTATTTCAGTAAATGAATTAATTTATATAGACCATTCCAGTCATTCATAGTATTCCACCTGGTAGGTAGAACTAAATTGTCAGAATCGTTGAAATTTAGTAGACCAGTGTAGTTCAGCAGTTGAAAGGTAAATCAGGTGGCACAGATTGTATCTCTAAAATTAAGCACAGTTCCTAGTGGAACTTTGTTATTTGCTGATTGTGGTATGGTGGTACTGATGACTTATGTTTATTAGTAAGCACTCCCTGCATGCCCAGGGACTGCTGAAAGCCTTTTAAATGAATTTAGTTTTCACTTCTGATAGAATTCATCTAATTCAGGAATGTAGGAGTTATTGTATTTCACATAACTAATGAACGAAACTGAGATCAGAGAGGTTATATAACTTTCCTAAGGTCAAAAGCAAATTAATGGTATATTGAGCATTGGAACTCAGAAAATCCCAGAGTCTGCATTCTAAACCACCAAACTGGATTGCCTCTTATTAGTAGTGAAGAGTTTCAGACGTCTATAAGATCTTAAATGCATTCTAATATTTTGTGTTTACCTCAGCTCAACAGACAGCCAACTAAAGCTGTGGAATGTAGGGAAACCATACTGTCTGCGCTCCTTCAAGGGTCACATCAATGAAAAAAACTTTGTAGGCCTCGCTTCCAATGGCGATTACATAGCTTGTGGTATGTAAAACCATTCCTTTCCTGGAGCTTTTTAATAGGAATTTGTCACTGAAACTGCATTTAATGGACATAGACTACATACCAAGTCAGGAACTGATCTGTATGCTCAGAAAGTAATGTATTGAATTCTTAGATTGTTCTGGAAGAAGCATTAGTCCTTCCCTCCTTCACTGAGCCCAAACCCTGTCCACATGAAATAGCATGAGATCGTTAAATATGTTTTGTAATTGTTCTTTATTATGGCATAATGTCTGTAGATACTACATAAAAGAAAATACTAATTCTCCTAACTACCTAATTTCAGAGACATGGTCTTAAGCTTGATAGTCATTTTCCTCTATAGAGTGTTCTCTTCAGTAAGCAGTTTTAGAGATTCTTGATCTGTTATTCTAGGGTTTTTGTCTTTTATAATTTTTACAAATTGAAATCAGAAGTAAGAAAAGTCATATCAGATTTTGTTCAGATGCTATATGCACCTTATGCCTGAATATATGAACTTTCATGAATTCTTTTAAGTGACTTGGCCTTTATTTAGTGAACTTGTATGTAACCTAAAACCTTCCAGAACAAATCTCTTGCAATTATTCTACTGTGATGGCCTGCTCAAAAATCTAGGTGTCTTGACTGATTGTCTAATAGAGTAATATCTTTATTGGGGAATGGGACATAAGTTTTGTAGGTTATTAAAATCTGCCTTTGTAAGTGCTATAACTTTCTTTTCCCTCTTAGGTAGAAATCTTTCTAAGTACCATTTAAGATTCATGGTATAATAACAAGTTTCTAGCTTTTTTAGACCTCTGCTATTATAAGTGGGTTTTTGCAGTAGTTTCAGCCTTACAGTTATCAATGTTACATCATTTAACAATTATTATTTCTTTAGATTAGTGAAGTGTAACTTTCCTTTATGAATCTTTTTCTCACACAATTCCCAAGAAATCCTGTGCTCTGGTCTTCCAAATTCAACCATAAAAGATTTGTCTTTGAGCTTAAACATCGACTAATAATTAGTTTATGAATATGATATCCTAATTCTGAGTTCTCCCATTCTAAAAAATGATTCATTAAAAAAATTTTTTTTCAGGAAGCGAGAACAACTCTCTTTACCTGTACTATAAAGGACTTTCTAAGACTTTGCTAACTTTTAAGTTTGATACGGTCAAAAGCGTTCTGGATAAAGACCGAAAGGAAGATGATACAAATGAATTTGTTAGTGCTGTGTGCTGGAGGGCATTGCCAGATGGGGTAAGTTTTCATATCAGTTTTTTTCACCTTGATGTCTCATGTAACACTTTATATATACATATGTGAATTTTTTAAAGCTTAAAATACAAACCAATATGTGATAACACATTTTCTTTCTTGCTTAGTATAGCATTATCACAGGAAAGAAGCATTTTAGGTTGTGATTGAAATGTCACCAGTGGAACAATGTCATACTGATCTAATGTCTCTCCTATCTAGCCATAGCATCTTGTGCATCTCTCTGTTTTCGCATTATCAATTTGTCTCTTTATATCTTTTCTAGAAGACTGGAAATTTCTAGACTATATGCTGTGTTATTTTCCTTAATGATCATTTGAAGTATATACTCAGTAAACATTGAGCTGACCCTGGTATTAGCAAGAGAAAAACTTGATGTAGGTAAAGGAGAGTGCCCTGTATATACACCTAATTAAACACCACTGCAGAGGAAAATTCCTCTCTACAAAATACACTTATATAAGAACGGTTAAGGGACACCTGGGTGGCTCACTTGGTTAAGCGTCCGACTTCAGCTCAGGTCATGATCTCATGGTTTGTGGGTTTGGGCTCTGTGCTGACAGCTCAGAGCCTGGAGCCTGCTTCAGAGTCTGTGTCTCCCTTTCTCTCTGCCCCTCTTCCACTTGTGTTCTCTCTCTCCATCTCTCAGAAATAAATAAACATTAAAAAATTTAAGGGGCGCCTGGGTGGCTCAATCGGTTGAGCGTCCGACTTCGGCCCAGGTCATGGTCTCACGATTCGTGGGTTTGAGCCCCGCATCAGGCTCTGTGCTGACAGGTCAGAATCTGGAGCTTGCTTCTGATTCAGTTCTCCCTCTCTCTCTGACCCTCTCTCGCTCACACTCTATGTCTCTCTCTCTCAAAAATAAATAAACGTTAAAAAATTTAAAAAAAAAAAAAAAAAAGAATGTTTAAGTACATTTAAGTCCTTAATAGGAAAGTTGCATTTCTAGGTTGCAGAAAAAGTTTTCTCAAACTTGCCATGTATTTTTTTAAAGTATAAGTGTTCTCATAAGTTATGTGAAGAAATCATTGTTTTTATTATCTTGATTTTTGTAAGCAGTAGTTACTCACTAATGTCGTCTTTTTTAAAAATAGCTCTTTGGGTGCTTCATTGGTCGGTTTTATTTTTGATCACAAAATTCTTACTTGATGGGTACTTTAAGAATTGTGAGTTTCAGATGCTATTTAACTTTAATTAGATATATTCCATTCCTATCTTATTTAAAGTTCTGTGACTCAACTTCCAGTCTTAGCAATGCCAGACTAGATGATTTGTACTAACCTTCCCCCTAAGTAGAACTAGAAAAGTTAGACGAAGTATATTTATTTTAAAAACAATAACAGAAACCTATTTGAAGGCATTGGAATGTGAACAAGATAGAAAAGAATTACCAGCCTAGGAATGTGAACCTGGCTCTTGAGTATGCTTTTCTTCTGGGAGCATTTGCCAGTCTCGGTGTAATGGCTGAGAGCGCTTCTGGTAGCTTCACGGGGGCACAGCGGTTGGAGTCTAGTGTTCACCCCTGTGGAGGTGAGCTCACTTTGGTTCAGGTCCCCAGAGGGCTATAGTCCAGGGTAAACTACTAGAAGATAAGCTCTCACTGTGATTGCAGCTCAACTTCAAATCATATCAGTCCTGAAATTAAATTGAAGTGATCCTGGATTGGTAGTTAAATTAAAATTAAATCCTCTTTGAAAGAAGATCTTCTAGAGAAGATCATCTACGGACTTTATTTTTTTTCGAAAGCCCAGATACAGTAACTAGGTCATAAGAAAAGACATGCATAGGAAAAGGCAAGACCTTATGAATAAGTTCAGCATAAGTAGTGGACAACAGAAACAAAATCACAGCAGCTCCGGATACTGGAATTGTCAGACGTAGCTTGAAAATAACCATGGTGACAAAGAAAAAGACAAGAGTGAAAATTTTAGCTGGGACATAAAAAACCATTTTAAAAATGAACATCCTAGAAATGAAAAATTATAATTACCAAAACTAAGAACTCAGTGGCTGGATTGCATGGAAGATAGGACAGTTGAACAGAGAATCAATGAAATTTTGTAGGGAAGTTAGGAGAAAATGTACAGAAGGATGTATGGAAACACAAATATGATGAAAAAATTATAGAAAAGAGATAGGATGGAATAAGAAAGTTTAACATATTCAATAGGAAACCTAAAAGGAGAGAAAAGAAATAATGCAATTAAGCAAATATTAGAAAGGATTATCGTTGAGAACTTCACAAAATTAATGAAAGACATCGAGGCAGAGATTCAATAATCCCTTGTGTCCCAAAGAATAAATCTACGATATGATTAAAGATTTAATATTATACTTGGACCATGAGGAGACTTAGGCATGCCGGAAAACCTGACCTTGGATCTGCCTTCTCATAGTAACACTTGGCAGAATTATGCTGAGTTAAGTCAAACATGGAATGTCCTTACTAGAGGCTAGTTATCTCTCAAAACTTACTGTGAAACCCCATCTATGGTATTGCATCTGGACCCAGAGAACCTTGAGTTGGCATATTGGCCTTACATCAATCCAAAGTAAATGATACAAGACTGACAGGAAACCAAGGCAGAGTCTCTGTGTCTAGAACCACAAGCACTGTAGCTGTCTGTGACAGCGTGTGAACTGTGTGTGTGGTTTGGGCCGGATGAAGAAGCTGTGCACGAGTGTAGCTGCTTGGCCTCCTGAGGAGTTTGCAGATGTTGTGCATCCTGGATTTCCTCTTCCATACACCTCTGTAAAGTAACCAACCTAGTGCAAGACTAAAGACAGTTCTGTCTGATCCTGTGACCCCTGCTGGTGTTGGGACAGGCACCCTTTGACATGTCATAATAAAACTGCTATAAATAAAATGCAAAGGGAGATTATTGAAATGAGACAAGAGAAAAAGTATGGTTTTCAGAAGACCAGCAATTAGACTGACAACCAACTTCTCATGAAGCAACAGAAACCAGAGGTAGTAGAGCGAAGTCTTCAGTGTGTAAAGGGAAATAAATACCTGCCAGTCTCAATTTCTCTACCCAGTGAACATTTCTCAGGACACAAGTAAACTAAAGATAAATAAATATGAAGAATTTGCTACCAGTAGACCTGCACTAAAGAAACCCTAAAGGGATCTTTTTAAGGTGGAAGGAGAAGATGCAGAAGATGAAGAAGAACGTCAGAGATGCAGAAAGGAATGGAAAAAGATGAAGGAATAGTAATGGCGAAAAGGAAACGAAGTGGTAATAGGCAGTAAATCTAAATGTGTATTGACTATATAGAGCAGTGATGCCTCGTTGGATTTAATAAGCACATAGAATTAAATATTTGACAGTAATAACATAAGCCAGAAGGATAAATGTAATTAAGGTGTTCTCAGGTCTTTGCCTTGTCAGGGAAGGAGGTAAAAAAAAGAAAAAACCCTAATATTAGACTGAAAAAGATGCATATTGTAGTTTATAGGATAACCTTTAAGTGTTCTTAAAATGTGCTATCTAGACCAAAAAAGTTCTGTAACTCACATTATCAGTCTAGATTTATTTTAACTTTGATTTTTATAGAACAGCCACTGATTAGGCACGATAAATAACTTCACTTCCTTATTTTAGATAAGGTAGAAAGTGCGAGAGACTCGTTTACTTATTCAACAGATCTTTATTACGTGCAGTTACAATTCTAGATAGGGAAGATAAATTTGAACAAGACTGTAAGAGAAAATCTGGCTCTCTTAGGAGACTTAAAATTCTTATGTGCCAGAGGAGACAAAAAACAAAATAAATAAGTTATTATATTAGAAGGTGATGAACGACCTGGAGGAAAACAAAGCAGGAGACTGGGACAGGGAGGCCTGGGAGACGGAGTCGTAGTGTTTGGCAGTGGCGGCAGAATCGCCTGTGTGAGTAGCTGGCATAGAGCAGAGACTAGGACATGAAGATGGAATCCACACGTAAGTGTGGAGGAGCATTTCAGGTGGAGTAAACAGTTCACAGGCCTCGGCGTTCAGAAAGTGGGGAGTGTTCAGGGAACGGAAAGAAGGCTGGTGTTGCCGCATTGCAGTGAGCTGCGTGGTGAGGAAGAACCATTTCCACAGAGCATCGTTTACCAAAAGCCCGGACTTGGGCTTTCACCAGCTGGAAGTTGGGAACTGTCGTAAGATTGGAGCAAAGGAATGATACAATCTGACTTGAAATTTTTGAAAATCAGTTTGGCGCAGTATTATAGAGAATAGACTGTGAGATGTCAGGAATGGAGGCAGGAAGGCTGTTGCAGTAATCCAGGTAAGATAAAACGAGTATACCAATGAGAAGCAGTCTGATCCTGTTCATATTTTGAATGTGGAACCAATAAATGGCATATAGAGAGTGAAAGAAAAGTCTAGGATGACACTGAGGTTTTTTCCCCCCAGTATCTTTAGGAGTGGAGTTAGTTGCCAGTAATTGAGGAGAAGACCATGAGAGGAAGTGTCAGAGAGAATAGGAGTTAACTTTTAGGCTGGCTGGTTTAAGTTACTAAAAATACCAAGTAGCGATGCAAAGTTTGAGATGTACTTGCCTAGTAAGTAGATAGACCAAGTTTGGAGTTCAGAGCAGATTGTGGGGCCAGAGATGGAAATTGGGAGCTGTCAGCATATGGCGTTTAAGCCTAGAAATTGGATGTATCTCCACAAGGGAGTGTAATTAGAGATTAGAAGCAGTATGAATACCATGTTTTGGAGGGCAGTTTAGTGTTCAGTGATTGAAGCAACAAGGAGGAATCAACAAAGACTTAGAGTAGTTATTGGGATGCCTGGGTGGCTTAGTCAGTGAGGAGGCTGCCATGCGGCTCAGGTCATGATCTCACGGTTCATGAGTTCGAGCCCCACATCAGGCTCTTTGCTGTGTGCCCAGAGCCTGCCTCAGATTCTCTTCCCCCCACTGCCCCTCCTCTGCTTGTGTGCGTGCATTCGCGCACTCTCGCTCGCTCTCTCGCTCGCGCTCGCTCTCTCTCTCTCTCTCTCTCTCTCTCTCTCTCTAATGAATGAAAGAGTAGTTATAGTAGGAAAACTCGTGCCTGGGAAGCCAAGTGAAAATTTTTCAAGGAGGAGGAATTGATTGGCTCTGTCAAATGCTACTAATACAAGTGAAATGAGTAAAACATGAAAGGAATAAAAGTGATTGGAGAGTAGTTTTAAGGGGAAAAAAAAAAGGGAAGGGAGAAATTGGAGGTATTGAAATACAGGGGATATAATAAAATAATACCATGTTTAATCTCACCAAATTACTTTTTTAAAATATGAAATACCTGTCTAAAAGGGCCAAACATTCCATTGTCTTTCTTTGCTTTATTGCCATCCTAAGTAATTTTGATCATAAGAAAGAGATCAATTTAAGGACACTTACAATATAGCTAAACTTTGAAAGTATTTTTAGTTTTGGGACAAATACAAGTAGTGTATCAATTTAGTGTATGAATTAAAATGACCTAAAACTCTTCGATTAATGATAATACAAAAATTTATGGCAGTAATTTAGTCATAGAGATTGGATGAGAAATTAACAATGAGGATAGAGGGAAAAGCACAAATACAAATTAGATATATTCTTTTAGGACAGTATCACAGTCTTTTTATTTTATTTTTTCTTTATTTTTTTAAATGTTTTATTTATTTATTTTTTTTTTTTTTGAGGGAGAGAAAGAGAAAGAGACAGTGCATGAACAGGGGAGGGGCAGAGAGAGAGGGAGACAGATTCTGAAGCAGGCTACAGGCTCTGAACTGTCAGCACAGAGCTTGACACAGAGCTTGAACTCACGAACTGAGAGATTATGACCTGAGCTGAAGTTGGACGCTCAACTGACTGATCCACCTAGATGGCCCAGTATCTCAGTCTTACAAAAATTTAGGATAGTTTCCTGCAGATTAAATTTCTGTTTAACCTTGCTTTTTCTTATAACCTATATATGTGGAGAATATATAGAAAAAATGTCTGTTATCGCTTTTTCCAGAAATAACCAATAGTAACATTTTACTGTAATTAATCTTCATGTTACTTTCCATTAATGGGTACAATTTTTTTAAATAAAACTGAGTATTTTATATATTACCATGTACTTTCCTTTTTTTTTTTTTTCATATATTCTTTACCTTTTGCAGGTAACATTTCCCAGGTCTAAATATATTTTGAGAAGAGTATTTTCAGGGACTGCATATTATTCTATTCTAAAGTGTTACTGTAACTGGCATACCATTGTTCTGTTGAGGATATTAATGTTTACTTTTTACTACTATGTAACTTTATTTGGAATACGTTTTGCATATTTTGCAGTAAATCTTTACATTTCTGATTACTTCCTTAGAGGAGAACCTTCAAGATTTGTCCATTTAAAAAAACACTTTTAAGAATTTTGATTAAAATTAGTTTGCCTTCCAGAAAAGTTTCCTTACATTGCTCTTGCGCCAAGAAATCATGTGCGTGGAAACATCCAATGTAATGCCAGTGTCTTTGCCATTTCGAAAAGATTTTGTTAAGTAAATACATAATCATTTTTAATTGTTTCCATAAGCAATTTTCTAAAACATTGTCTTTTGATTTTTACATATTGCGTCCTTACATACTGAAAATTGTCTTTTTTAATAGAAATTCTTGACTGAAAGGGAAATACCATACAAAATTGCGATTTTGTTTTATAATCAGTCCTTTGGCATTTTGGTGCTGGTAATTCAGGTCTATTCCACTGTCTCCCACACCTTACACCCTCTGTGAAAGTAATGCTATAAAGCCAAGATAAATTTGGGACAATGCTATTTATTCTTGATTTCTGTTATATCCTTTTTATCACCACTG
Organism: Suricata suricatta; assembly: GCF_006229205.1. Lineage (NCBI taxonomy): Eukaryota > Metazoa > Chordata > Mammalia > Carnivora > Herpestidae > Suricata > Suricata suricatta. The sequence goes on along the minus strand of NC_043702.1, from coordinate 125,849,983 downwards.
CTTTATTCAGAGACTGCAGTTAGGGAAAGGAGATTCTGTGTTCTATATCTGTGGATCCTTCTGTTGACATGACCCTTTAACACTAGTGGAATAAAATCTAAGTTGACTCAAGAATGTAGATGACTGTTTCCGTTCTTATGTGATTATAGCTGTTTAAAGGGACACCATATTTTTGTTGGAAGCAGACTCTAAGGGCATTGTAACTCCCACTGAGACGGTAGGGGGCCCTCATCATTGTTTTCTCAGTTCTGAATCACATCATACATACTGATCTAGTAATGGGAAAACTTAACACTTAACACTTCCTTAGCTCTTCAAAAGTTATTAAAAAGTGTATACTCTGTCCTCAGGAAAAGCATTGATTATTAAGGTTGGGTATTTTCTTTTGTGGCCTGAATCATGTGACCAGGAATCATAATGAAAGTTTCTGTAACTCTAGAATGAAGAATGTTGGGGACAAGGATTTTCCTAATTTCCCTCCCTTGAAACAAAACCCTGAGGAATCTGTCAATGGTGTTACCACTCATATTATTCAAAGTTATAGCCAGTAGGTGAGAGCTTCTTCTTCAGTCATAAAATAAAATACATTTTTATATTCTCATTTCTGATGAATAAGACTTTACATAATGAAACACCTTTTTGAAGTGTTCTTAACTAAAACACTTAAGGAGATCTTTTCTTTACGTAAATCTTTGGTGATTCCTATCCACTAAAAATATTTGCTGAATAGGGGCACCTGGGTGGCTCAGTCGGTCGAGCGTCTGGCTTCTGCTTAGGTCATGATCTCATGGTTTGTACATTTGAGCCCCACCTTGGGCTCTGTGCTAATTGTCAGCTCGGAGTCTGGAGACTGCTTCAGATTGTGTGTCTCCCTCTCTCTTTCTCTCTGCCCCTTTCCCAATTGTGCTCTGTCTCTCACTCTTTCAAAAATAAATACACATTAAAAAAATATTTGCTGAATAAATTAATATACTACCTTATACTATTATTTGTATTCATGTCTCTTATCTCCTGCTAACCTATAAACTCCTTGAAAAAAGGTGTCCTACTGTATTGAACAAGAGCATAGACTATGGAACCAGGCCACCTCCGTTCAATCAGGTTTTCTCCATAGTAGCTCTGTGACCCTACTCACGTTCTTCAGTTGTCCTGTGCTTCAATTTCCTCATCAGTACTTAAAAACATATTTTTTTTAAGTAGGCTCCACACCCACTGTGGGCTTAAACTCTTATCCTGAGATTGAGTCGTATACTCTACAGACTGAGCAGCCAGGTGCCCCCTCCTCCTTGTCTATAAAGTGCTGATGATAATAATAATCCATCTCTTAGGATTATTATAAAGTTAAAGTAAGTTAATATAGTAAAGTCTGGCATAGAGTAAGAGCTATATAAATGTTTGCTTTTACTGTCATTCATTTTTAATTATCCCTAGCACTAAGCAAATTGTTTGCACATAATGTGTAATTAGTATATGATTTTTATAATGAATGATACAGTCTTCAGGCTTGTCCTTTATCTTGTTTGTTGCGTAATCAATTAAAAATCAATTAAATACTAATTTTAGAACCAAAGAAATGCTGGAGAAGTCGTGGGAGATACTTCTGACATCTAATAGACTCTCTTGAAACTCAGTGGTAACAATAAGATTACATCAGTAAGAAAACTAGTTTTCCTGACATCAGCATTCATGGGTACCTATATAATTATTTCATAATTACCAGTTTGCCCCTTGGTATAACTTTCAGGCTTTTGCTTATTTTCAAGAGCAATGAAAATTTTAAAATGCCTACAACTATAGGAAAGTTAAGCTAGCTTAATATTTTTGTTAAATGTAGAGCCTTTTCTTTCTTCCCTTTCTACATCGCTACTATTTTACAATTTAGTCTTCTTTTAAAAAGACTTAACATATTTAGTTTTCCAGTTTATACATTTTTATATAAGATAGGCATCCCTCTCTGACTTAGTAAATAAACACTGTGTTTAAAGCAGCTGATAGCACAAAACTAAAGCACATGGAAAAAGCCATTCTACTTTCATTAAAGTGCAGAATGCATCTATGATAATATTTATTTATACCAATGATTCTCAAACCTGACCGATTATCAGAATCACCTTGGGATCTTAGCGGGGGGAAATATATATATATAAAACAAAACGGATCTTTTCTTAGACCCATGAAGCCCTATTTAGGAGGAGGAAGGAAGCAGGATAGAGACTTACATTAAAAACTTCCGCAGGCCTTCTTGGAAAATTATATGAATATTCGAATTTGGGAACAGATGATTTATGTTACCACTAAAAAGAAATTTTTAGACATAGTAACCAAAAGGCAAAAATAGCATCTGCTAACAAGGTAATAATTATAATTATGAATATCTAATATCTGTTACATTTTGCTACTTCATTACCCCCTTGGGAAGAGACACAAATAAAAGATGTAGTCTTTTTTCTTTTCTTTAATTTAAAAAAAATCAACCTTTAGTACATATTAACTTCCCACACTTCTAAGCTGTTTCGGATCCTGAATTCTTCAGTGAACATGGAGATACAACATGGGAGCTTCTTTTTCTTCCTTCTCTCCTTTCTTCATTTCTGTTTCTCTTTTCCTTTTATCTTTCCTTTCCTTTCTTCTTTTCTCTAGCTGGATGATTTATAACACTTTAGAAAATTTTCCTGACTGGAAGAGGGCCAGTGTGAATGAACTCTTGTCTGGGGCGCGGAAGGGAAGAAGATGCTGAGCGTGGACCCTGACTTCCAGGAAGACTGTGGCTCACATCTGCTACGTGCTCCACTCTTGCCTTAGTGTCCAGACTAGAGTGGGGTGGGCAAGTAGGAAAGGTGGTGGAGACCTGAAGCAAAGCTGCCATTTATTTCTTCTCTAAGTCAGTTACATGAAGTGTAAATATTCCTTAACCTTAATGTCCACTACTTTATGGACAGCTTCTGTGAAAACATTTGTTGCATTAGATATTTTATGGTGAATATTGTAATGCAGGCAACAGAATATTATTTAGCAGGTCTGCTAGTCAACATTTTAAATATATCATTACTGTTATTTTTTTTATGTACTGTAATGGAATTTGACTTACATTAGAATGGTTTTTATAATTTTTCTCATTAAACAATTTTTTCAAAATAGTGTTATCCTTCTAAAGTTTGCCTATTCTGAAGCATAGAATCCACAGATCTTTAAGCTACTTGTTTTTTGTTTTTTGTTTTTTTTTACCTTGTATAAGGGAGAAAAGAAATATATTCATTTGAGAGTGCATTCTGAATTATGCCATTAATCTATAACTAAGTAAAAAAATAAAATAAAGGGGGCACCTGGGTGGTTCAGTTGGTTGAACGTTCGACTTTGGCTCAGGTTATGATCTCACAGTTTGTGAGTCGAAGCCCCACATCTGGCATGCTATTGTCCGTGCAGAAACTGCTTGGGATCCTCAGTCTCCCCCTCTGTCTCTCTGCCCCTCCCCTGCTCATATTCCCTCTCTCAAAGAGAAATAAACATTAAAAAATATACATATGAAGAATTTTTTCAGTGTTACCCCACCACAGTTAAAATTGTCTAAAATATTTTGAGACTGGAAGGGATTTAACTTTGGTTTCTAAATGTTTGTCTTTGGAGAGTTCCTACCAAATTTCTATACTAGTAGTAGTAGAAGGCCAGAGAGTGAATATTGAATATCATTTCCTTGACTTAAAAGTTTCTAATGAACACCACTTAAGTTGGTTTTCTATGCTAATGTGTATGTATGAAATATCATGATGATTTTCTAATAGAATAAAAATATACTTAGTAATTAGTCAAAGCAGAATTAACCAAGGACAGCAACTGTTTAAGAGAAAAATGTTTCCTGCTATTTCAAACTTGGATCCTATCTGGGGAAAAGAAATCTATGCTTGTATCTTACTTCTTTAGTCTCACATTAATTCCTATTGTTCTCATGATAGCTCTCTCTGTTGATGTGATTCCCCCCAGGATTTTGTGCCTTTCAGATCTCCCTTATTTCCACTTTCTTAAATCTTCTTTTATGCATTTTTTCAAATAAAACTATCAGAAGTTAGACTTGGTATTTCCAGGATGGTAGAAAGTTATTACTGCCGAACTTAGAAAGAATTTGATTATATAGATTAAAGTCAATCTATTATAATTGCTGTAAAGAAGCTATTTCATTTTGCACCTGTTTTTATTAGTCTTTTTTTTTATTCAGATAAGAAAAGAAGATTCACTTGGATAAAAGGTTCTTTATTTGAACTATGATAGCTAACCAAAAGGTAAAGATAAAGGCAGATAATTAGTCTGAATCATTTGGTTTAAATGACCAGAGTTTTTACACATTGTTGAGAATTAAATAGAGAGTTAATCATGCTAATGTTTGTCTTCAAAGTCTTTTTTGTTTTTAACTTTTTAAAAATGTGTTTTTTTAAGTTTTTATTTATTTATTTATTTTTTTGAGAGACAGCGGGAGAGTGCCCGTGCGCACGAGCTCACGCAAGTTGGGGAGGGCAGAGAGGGAGACACAGAATCTGAAGCAGGTTCCAAGCTTTGAGCAGTCAGAATGGAGCCCGGTGTGGGACTCAAACTTGTGAACCATGAGATCATGGCCTGATCTGAAGTCTAAGCATCAGACTTCATAAATAACTGAGCCACCCAGGTGCCCTGGTCTTTTTTTTTTTTTTTAATGTTTATTTATTTTGTGAGAGATACATAGTGTGAGCAGGGGAGGGGTAGAGAGAGAGAAGGAGACACAGAATTCAAAGCAGGTTCCAGGCTCTACGCTGTCAGCACAGCGCCCAACATAGTGCTCGAAATCACAAACCATAAGATCATGACCTGAGTTGAAGTTGGATGCTGAATTGACTGAGCTACCCAGGCATCCTTGTCTTCAAGGTCAACTCTGATAGAAGTAGGAAGCTTTCAGGATAAATTATATAGGAAGTAAATCTGACTTCAAGATTCAGTTCCCTTTTGTTAATTTACTCTTTTAAATCCTAAGTATCTAGAGCTGTGGCTTTGTGACACACCAAGTATACTTTGTGAGCTGGCTTTGCAGAGATTGGGAAAGCAAAATTATAGTAGTTGCCTTTGCTTTTAGTTTTTTTTTAATACCTCACGACATTCCAAACTTTGGGTATTTTAGGAGACCCAAGAGTTTATCTTTTTATTTTTTATTTTAAACGTTTTGTTTATTTTTGAGAGAGCACGTGCACAGAGTAGGGGAGTGTAGAGGGAGGGAGACAGAGGATCCAGCGCAGGCTCCGTGCTGACTGCAGGGAGCCCAATGGGGGCTCGAACTCTGGAACACGAGATCATGACTTGAGCTGAAGTCCATTGCTTAACCAACTAAGCCACTGAGGGTCCCTTATCTTCTTATTTTAAAAAACTGCTAAAAATTATTGTATCTCTTAGGGATCCTCATGGAGTGTCATCACCTGATAAATAAGAACTGAAATATTTTATTTCATGCCAGATTATCTAAACACCTTTGGAATATGTATCTGAATATATATATAATTCTTAATTTTAGCAGCCAAGAATAATTTTTTCACAAGTCGTACTCCTGTGCCTTTTTCTATTTTTTTTTTCTGAACAACAAATCTGTAATTATAATTCTTGATGTTTGTACTAATGGAAGACTGTAGTGGTTTGGATAAATCCAGAATGTCAATTAATAAGAATGGATAATTGTTGTAGAAACTTAACTGTGGGCATTTATATTTAAAAAGCAGCTTTATTCTGTATTCTGAAAAGAATAAAAGGTGAATTTATGCTTCTCCCAATTAATAAGTAAGCCTTGCAGCTTCAAAATTCAATAGAAGTCCTTGTTTTATGAGGAATATTTTCATTTTCTCCAAGTTTTCTGTTTTGTAAAGATTTAAGACTTAAATTCTAAATTTTTTACATTTCTCAGTGTTTTTAAGATCTGACAGCTGTGTTTTCCTTTATTAGTGGAGAGGATGAATATAAAAAAATTTTTTTTAATGTTTATTTTTGAGAGAGAGAGATACACACAGAGTGTGAATGAGGTGGGGCAGAGAGGGAGACACAGAATCGGAAGAAGGCTCCAGGCTCTGAGCTAGCTGTCGGCACAGAGCACGATGCAGGGCTTGAACTTACAAACCGTGAGATCATGACCTGAGCCAAAGTCGGCTGGTCAACAGACTGAGCTGCTGAGGCATCCCGGAAAGGATGAATTATTGTCAGCATAACCAGTTCTAGGATCCCTTCTAGGGATACCACTGGACATTATTGGTAAGGGAAAGAAGCCTGGTCACTCTCTCATCAGAGTCCTCACCATGTTTAAAAATAAGTATCAGTCTTTCTGTAATGAAGAAGCAGAATAAAGATAACTACTTAATTTTGACCAGCGTTGAGATTGTTTTCTAGGCATTAGCAGAATGCTTTTACTTATTTTTCCTTTATCTTTTTATTCTCTGCTTTCCAAATCATCATTTTAGGGATATGAAGAAGAAAAATCACTTCTCAAGGGTAATAACATGGGGGTTATTTTTGTTTTAGGCTTTTGGTTTTTTGTTAAGTCTTTGTTTAAATCTTATATTAACTTTACACTCCCCCATTTGATATAACTAATGGGGCAGAAGAGCTTTATTTTTTGGTAATATTAGGAAATTGTTTGAAGGTGTATTTTTTCTACTGGATGAGATTTATCATAAACATAAATTACTTTTAAGCTTGTGTATGTCTTGTGTTTTTCTTAGGTATAAAGATTTGCATCAAGCTGTTATTAAGCATGCAACTATTCGCTCAGAATAGGTGTGAATAAACCCTTAGGAGAGATTCTCCCAACCAGGTTAGGTGCCATGGTTCTTACTATGTGATAGATTAGTGGCAATTACTTTTTAAAATAAGCGTGAGGTTTTGGTTCTTTGCATGAACATTTGCATTTGAATTATTCAGCTTTCTCTTATGCTTGCTAAAATATACAAGTGATATATCAGAAGACTCAAAACCAGTCAAAATAAGCACAGGTTTCCTTTTCCACCTATTGTGATGTCTGACCGAGCATAAACTTGGCTTCTGCATTTGGACCCTCTAAATCCAGTTAGCTCTTACTCAGGGGGCCTGTGATGACGTCCTTTTATCCCTTCATCATCTCTGCTGTAGATAAATAGGTTTACATTAAAGCTGTATTTTGTATTTGGCTTACATCTAAGTGTTTCCTCTCCTTACATCATAATGTTAGTGGAAGTTATTATGAATTACTGTCGTTTTTTATTTATTTCTGAGAGACAGAGACAGACAGAATGAGCAGGGGAGGGTCAGAGAGAGAGGGAGGTACAGAATCCGAAGCAGGCTCCGGGCTCTGAGCTACCTGTCAGCACAGAACCCAACGTGGGGCTCAAACCCACAAACCGTGAGATCATGACCTGAACCAAAGACGGATGCTTAACCGACTGAGCCACCCAGGCGCCCCTCTCTGTCTTTTATTATTAAACATTTAGGCTGCTTCTTAAGTTTTTCATAGTTAAGTTCATAATGTTTTGGGGCCTATTGTTTTTCCCCTTTCCTCTTGCAGTATTTGTAATACAGAATCCTGTAACTGAGGAAGAAACTAGATAACTAGATGAAAGCGTTCAGAAGATTTTTTAGCTTTTGATATCTGGTGTTATGTCGATTTCCAAAAACAGGCCAGTTTTACACTGTAGTTTCTCTTCACCGTGACAGCACTGGTTGTCGGGGATGGGGAGGTGATGAGGTAAGAAGAGGGATGTGAGGTGTTTATGTTTTCTTGTAGCACTGTCTTGAGATCCAATTTTTCAGTATAGACCTTGGTTCTGTTGCTAGCTGCGACACCTAAGAAAAATTCCTTATCCTTTCTGAGCCTACTTCCTCATTTTTGAAGTGGGTTAATTAATAAGAATATTTAAATACCTTAAAGTGTTGTTAGGAAGCAGATGAGATTATGCATATGAAACACTCATGTGGTAGCTTTTCAGTAAATGGTAGTACTGCTGGTAATAAATTAATATGTAAAAGTTAGAAAATTAACATTTGAGCATCTATCCTGTCCTCCTTTCTTGCTTAGTATTTTGTGTAAGTTATACAGATCTATTCCAGATATCTAGGTAGAAGGAACAGCAAGTACAAAAGCTTAAGAGTATGAAAGAACCCTGTGTATTTGGAGGCTGCCAAGGTGTAACAGGACTAGTGGGAGGTGAAACACGAAATGGTAGATGAAGAAGAGTGATTTTTTTTTAAGGATCATTCTAGACTGTGTTAAGCTTGAACTTTATCTGTGCAACTATATAAAGGACTTTAAGAAAAGTGATTTACTTCAACTTTTGATTCGTGGTTTTGGTTTAATAGAAAAACAGATGTGGCAGGCAAGAATACAAAAGTATTGGTGATGGGGCTTTACTTCAGTCCAAGAATTTGGGAGATATATTTTAAGTTAAATTTGTAGGATCTATTATTTTATTAAAGGGATTAAGACTTAGAGCAAATAATTAGCTTTTTTCATTTAGGTAAGTCACTTAACATACCTGAGTTTCACTTCTAGGGTGTGCACTAGCCCCCAGCAGAGAACCCCTCTACCAGTGCGACATAACTTACATTAGATGAGAAACCTTACTGATGTTGAAATCATGTGGAAACAAGCTTTATAGGGTGAATTTTCTTAGACTATTTTTAGAAATCCTTATTGAACAAATTGTAACACCTTTCAAGGACTCTACTTATAAATATGACTATTTTACAAATAACAATGCCAAGAAAAACCAGTTCATTGTTTCAAATCTCCGAAAACTTGAACTTTTTTGTTCGCATATTCTTTACCAGTTCACTCTTAATGTAATGTTTCTAATACTGTAAATACTACATTTATGTTTTGCATTGATTTTGGCAACTTTGCGTTGTCAGTAAGTGTTCAGATAGACTCTTAATTATCACAGGTTAATAGGAAGTTATTGTGTTTGAATTTATATTGCATCTTAATAACATCTGCTTCTCTCATGTTCCTCTAATGAAAAGCTTCTGTTCTAATAACTTAATATTTTGCAGGATTATTATGAGATGGGAAAAATAATAGACTGATGTTTTTTCCTTTTCTGACATTGCTGTGAAGTTTTGCTTGTACAACTTAACCTACATGTAAAATGATAGCGTCGATGCAGTAGCACCCCTATTTTCTAACTAACTGTAGTCTTGCATATTAGCTCTCTGAATATTGAAGTACTAAAAGAAATAGAATGGATAACAGTTCTAACACTTCAGATTCGTACTTGGTTAATATGATTGACTGATTTTCCTGGACTGAATTCTGTTGTTTTTTTAAAAATTCTTTTTAATGTTTTATTTATTTTTGAGACAGAGACAGAGCATGAGGGGGGAGGGGCAGAGACAAAGGGGGAGACACAGAATCGGAAGCAGGCTTTAGGCTCTGAGCTGTCAGCACAGAGCCCAACATGGGGCTCAAACCCATGAACATGAGATCATGACCTGAGCCAAAGTTGGAGGCTTAACCCACTGAGCCACCCAGGTGCCCCTGAATTCTGTTTTTAAAACTCCTTATTAAATATGTGTTAATTAGATTAGTAATTGCTTAGTTGCTTTCTCTTAACGATCCTTTGGGGCTCTTTGATTTGTCTCGTACAAATCAAATTTGTCTCGTACAAAATTTGGAATTCATGTAACCTACCCTACCCTGTTTTTTAGGATGTTCTTTGACTCACTAAAAGCATATGAAAAAGTTTGCCTATCCATGTGATTATTTTACTAGAGAGCTTATATTGCTTTTATTAGATTCCTAAAGGGGATCAGAATATTAATGATTAAAAATTAGTGCTATGAAATGCAGTCTGGCGAGTTGGTTGATAAGGCTATGCATTAAATTGTACTAGGAATATGGATTGCTAAAAATTACAAATGTTTTCTGCTCTTGCTTTGAAATTTACATTAGTTTTTATAAAGCTTAGCAAACTTAAAATGAAACAAAGAAAAAGTCATAGAATAAATGTATTTTAATCCTTTCATTTTTTTCCCCCTTTAGTTCTTCCACTTTAGATTCATATTATCTAAGAGAGTGAGAAACCTTAACCAAATCACTTTGCCTCTGTTTACTTTCTCACCTTCTATAAAAGGAAGTGACACCAGATTTACTGCCTCACGGGACTCTTTAAAACTAAAATGACATGTTTAGCTGTGAATAAGCATTTTAACCCATATCATCTGACATTCACACAAAGTACCTCTGTCACATAAAGAAAAGACCAATGGTATGAAGAATTCTTGTTAATTTGTTAATACATAGTTAAGAAAAAAAATTCACAGAACTAGAATAGTACTAAAATTTGTATAGAACGAACACACACACACACACACACACACACACACACACACACTCGCCAAATATCTAAAACAATTTTAAGAACAAAGCTGGAGGTCTCATAATCCCATATTTCAAGATAAAATATAAAATGTAGTAGTCAAAACAGTGTGGTACTGGCATAAAAATAGACACACAGGGCAGTGAAACAGAATAGGGAGCCATGAAACATACCCACACGGTCAGAAGCTTAACCGACTGAGCCTCGTCTTCTGCTCATGATCTCATGGTTTGTGAGTCTGAGTCTGTGTCAGGCTCTGTACTGACAGCTTAGAACTGAAACCTGCTTCAGATGCTGTGTCTACCCCTCTCTCTGCCCCTCCCCTGCTCATGCTCTCGCTCTCACTCTCTCTCTCAAAAATAAAAAAAACCTTAAAAAATTTTTTTTAAATACAGAGATTAAACTGGTAGTTGCCAGAGGTGAAGTGGGTTGGGGGATGGATGAAAGACATAAGGGATTAGGAGAATGCATATTGTGATGAACCCTGAGTAATATATAGAGTTGATGAATCACTATATTGTGCGCCTAAAACTAATATAACACTGTTAGGTTAATTATACTTCAGCTAAAAGTATTTTTTAATTAAAAACAATCTCATGATTTTCTTTTTTTTTTTTTTTTGGTGGTTGGTAAAGCCACACTTTATTCATGATTTTCTATTCTAACAAAATACACGTTAAAAAAGAAAAACTCCATAGTAATTGTTAATAATCAGCATATAGTCTCACAAATAAAAAGCAAGAACAGGTAAACAAGATTATAAAAACACCTTTTTTCCTACCTAAAAATATTAAATCTGTTTATGAAGTTTCAATGAGGTTTATGTCTGTCAGCTACCTTATTAAAGGTGTGTTTTGTGGGGTATGCCATGAGTTATTAATATAACTTTGAATAGGTCTAAAATATGTTTAACTTCTCACATGAGCATTTAGGAAGAATTGTTTAACGTATAGTATCCCTAATTTGAAATAAAAGGAGTGCACCCATGACTTGTCTACTCTTTCTCACAGGTTGTTGATAACTGGTAGACCTGGTGGTCGGTCTGAAAGTATCTATAGGGAATCTAAAAAAGAATATGAAAGAAAATTTCATGTGATATGACTTAGAAATAATAAAAAAGGATGTAGAACTACTTAATTATAAGTTTTCTTACAATTTGCTTATAAATTTTATTGTTTCATATTTCTATTTTTATACATGGAAAGTTTTTTATTGTAGTATAAATAATTGTCTTATTCACTATTCTGTGTTATTGCCTCAGTGTTTTGATGTATCCATCTTGAAAACAGAAGTTTCTTACTTGGGACACTTAGTAGGTCAATTGTTAAGAAGATACATACAGTGCAGTACAGTACATTTTGCATGACCAGTTTACACATGCAAATTTGCAGTAAGATTCTTTTTTGGTAATTTGTTGTCCTGTCTTCAGGTTCACTTATTCTTCCCTCAGAGTTGCCATGTCTTACTGATCATACCGTTAAAGGCATTGTTCATGCTATTACTATGTTTTTGGTTTCCGCCATTTCTGTTTGATTCCTTCTCATAGTTTAAGTCTCTCTGCTGAAATTATCTGATCTACATTTTCTACCTTTTGCATTGGGCCCTTTAATGCACTGATGATAGTTATTTTCACATAATGCCAACATCTGTGTCATCCTGAATTTAGTTTAATGATTGCCTTCTCTCCTCAGACTGTTTTCCCCTGAGTGCCTTGTCATTTTTGGTTAAAAGCCATACATAGTGTAATGGGACAGTAGGTACTGAGGGAAATACTTTTTATGCTGTGGGTGAGCCTGCTTTTCATTCTGCCAGACTTCCATTGTGGGGGCTGTGGCCATGCAGCCCTGACTGAGGTGGTTGTGAAGTGTGTGGTTGCTCTGATCACCCTCCGTGCACCTCATTCTAGTGATACTCTGTGTGTAGAGTATCGGCCGCTTTGCCAGAGGATTTTTCTCAGTGTGTTCTCTGCTGGGTTTTTGGTTTGCCCTTTGCGCTGTTTCCCTGAACAAATCTGTCTCTTATAGTAATCCTTGCTATATTCCTTTTCAAGTGTATTTCTTAGTGCTTGTTTATGTGGTGGGGTGGTTATGAGAAGAGGGATGTTTTTCGAAATTTTGAGTCCTCAGTCCAAGTTTGGTCCTGTGAACCTCGGTGTTGGGGTTGTGGACTTCACAGCTCTTTCTGCCCATCTTCCCAGTGTAGTGCTGGGCCTAGTGTATGTTCCTGACCTTCCCCTGAGAGTAAAACATTTTGTTTTCTGTTCCTCCCTCTTAACTACAGTTACTTTCTACCAGTGCCCTCAGACTATAGCCCACCCTTCCTCCCCAGCCATTTTCTCTACAGACTAATCCTTTTGTTCTTTAGAGAACATAGTAGGTGTGTATCTGGATGGCTTTAGGAAATGGTTGTTGTTCCCAAGATTTTCTCCAGTATACCCTGGTGGGGATCCGGGAAGAAAAGTTTGGAAAGAGTATACTACACCCCTTCCCCCAATGTTTATAGCTTCAGGGGCCTCATACTTCTGTGCTAGCCACCTTGTAGCATTTTGTTAAACGTTAACTTAATCTTCCCACTGGCTTGTCCAGCTACTTCTGTTTCAGGCAAGGAAATATAGTAAAACCTGGAAACATGGTTGTAATCCAAAGTACTTGTATATCAAAGCAAAATTCCCCATAAGAAATCATGGAAACTCAGATGATTTGTCTACAACCTAAAAGTATTCATATAAAAATTATTAAATGCTGTAATATAATACAAAATAATAAGGAAACTACAAAATAGTAAGAAAAATAAACAAATTATCTTGCACTGACCTCTGACAGCCTTCGTGGCTGGTGTGAGGGAGACAAAAGAGAGGAGGGTTATCGTGTAGGACAACTTCCACTATCACTAACAGAATCACTGCTATCTACTGGCTTAATGGAATCTTTTTCTGCACAGAGACCATTGTATACACTCACATGGATGTTACCTACAGTACAGTACTGATAAACTCTTGTCATAGACTGTATGTAATGTAACTGGCAATGAGGAAAGGGTCTATATCTGCAGGCAGCCTGACCTAGAAGGAAGCAAAGCATTCCTAAGCTTGCTCTTGTACAGAAAAACAAGGGACTGTCCACAGGGGCTTTGAAGTGACAAAAAAATACTCCAGTGCCAGCTGTGGGCACCTTCCAACAGTCTGAAAAATCACTGATTTTTGCCAAACACCACAGTGTGGGAGACGGATCACCCATGATCCCACAGAGAGAGAGAGAGAGAAAGAGGGCCAGAGGGAGGGAGAGGAACCTTCGGCTCCATTGTGATCATGATCGCGTGACATTTGGCGTCACCTACTACTTGTATGGCAAGACATTGCTCATTTATTAAGTTAAAATTTATTAGAAATGTCTGCTCGTCTCATGGAACAAACACTTGCAGAACCAGTTCCTCGCAACCCCAGGTTTTCCCGTACTCTGGTGTTCTCTCTCTCCCTGCAGGTGCCAGCTTCTTCTCGTTTTAGGTTGTTTTGCCTGTGATTCAGTTCTTTAATATGTTCCAGAAATGTCATTAATTAGTAGTGCATTGCTCTTTGCAGCTTTTCCGTCTTCAAGCTGAGCTCTCTAGGTTTTAGTCTTTGCTGCATCACCTTTTAACAGTCACATTTCGTTATCTTAGACTTCTTGCTGTTTAAATTTGTGTATTGCCAGCATATTTCAGAACTCTGTTAATAGTAATTGGCTTTTTATTTCTTACAGCATTTTAGGGATAATTTACCTTTGGCAAAATACGGTTTATAATGTATGTTCATCTGTAACCACCGCTCCTCGCCGTGCCACGTGTAGTTGTTGAGCTACGCGACAGAAGTAATCTCAGTTACAAAAGACAAGTCAGCATCTGAATTGTTAGTAACAGTGAAACCATCTATTTGAGATTTTCTAATGAAAGTCTCATGACCAGTTTAGCCAGGGACAAGAACTTTTGAAGTGTGAGGAAAATACTCATAGTATCTTGAAGTTGTGATGTGACGGGATCTTAACCATTAGGATTTTTAATTATTTAGTCTCAAATAAAGAATGTTTCTAGAAAGTTTTCCAGGCTTCTTATATGTACTGATAGTTTTGAAGACACATTTATGCCAATTTGGTGTTCTACTTAGGAATCAAGGGGACTTCTGTGGAAATTCAGTCTGTGTAGACTATTGCTGTGATTTACTACAACATGAAAAATGTTGGGTTAATTGTTTTCAATTTTATTACATGCAGTCTTATTCTTCATTATTCTATAAAATCAAAATCAAATCTATGTAAGTACAAAGTTTTGACCATTAAAGAATAGAGTCTTAGAAATGTAAAAACAAATTTAGTATGTGACTAAGCACAAATCTGATCTCATTTTTCTTTTAATTTTGAATCCATACTCTGTTTTGTCCCCTGCTGCTGTCACGTACCACTGTAGTTCAGGCTGTCACCACCCCCTGCCATTACCTAACAGTCCCAGGCTAATATACCTGCACTGTTTAAAGTGCTCCACCATGGCCTCCTGACTATAGAATAAAATCTAAGCTTCTTAATGTGACATTTAACACCCTCTTTTATTAACCCCCTACCCACCTCTTCAGCGTGATCACCTGCCAGTTACACAGGCGCATGTTGCACTCCTGCAGCGCTGAACTGATTAAAGACCTTCAAACACCCTATGATGGTTTATTTATTTTTTTGACCCTTGTGCCTTTGACTTTACTGCTCACTGTGCCCACACACCCTTTCCTGTCCTGTTTGTTACATATGATAATGTCATTAGACAGGAGGTCTTTTAAGTACAGGGCTGAGTCTTATAACTACAGAAGTAGTAAAGTGTTGAGTAGATGACTACCATTGGATTCCTTACCTTTTGGCCATTGCAGTAATGAATTCTGTCACATTTCTAATGGGGTGTCCTTCACCCTTTTTGAATACTTCTGGTGACAAGGAGCTCCTGCTTCATAAGGAAGCCCTTTATATTTCCATGAGACTTCAATTTTTACAACCTTCGCCCAATAAGAACAGCTCTTACTTCTTCCCATCACCTCAGTAAATATTTTTAAAAATGTGTAATATTTAAGAACTTGTAACTCCACATGCAGTTAAAGTCAACATTTTCTAGTTTTCATTGTGTTAACCCACTCTTTACCTCAGTCTTATTGAATCCTTTGCAAGGATAATGTCACTTGAAAATAGAGGTGAAGAGTTTGGGGCACCTGGGTGGCTTGGTCGATAAAGCATCTGACTTCAGCTCAGGTCACGATCTCATGTTTCAGCACAGAGCCCGCTTTGGGTCCTCTGTCCCCTTCTTACTCTGCCGTTTACCCACTTGCTCTTGCGCACGTGTTCTCTCTCTCTCAAAAATGCATGAACATTTAAAAAAAAAAAAAGGAACTAGAGATGAAGAGTTCAAAACTGCGTTCTGTGAAGTTGTGCCAATGTCATGTATTTTCCTTTGGTATGGACTAGTTTAAACTGTGGGAAAGGGAGCATGAGGAAGAGAATAGGACATTTAGTAGTACTCAGTTTTCCATTTTGTTTTATTTATTTTCATAGATTTCCATTTGTGAAATTAAGTTTTCTACTAAACTTCTGAGAGCCACTTCTGTAGTTCACATTCTAGTACTGTATATGACAATTTTTTAACTAAATAAACATATATAGATTATGTAAAAGGATTAAAATAAGCTTTACATATATAATCATTGTCACTGAACTCAAAAGCCTCATGAGATTGAAAACTCTTGTCCTGTTTATCTTGGTCTTGTTTTGGCCTTAGCGTGGGATCAGGAAAATAGCCACTCAGTAATGGTTTTGTTGTTGTTGTTGTTGTTTGTTTGTTTGTTTTTGAAAGTAAATCTTTCCACTTCCCTGTAACAGTCCCTCAACCAATAGCAGAAAAATGCACAGAATTCACCATCTTTAGACAGTTTTTAATATCAGTACTAGTGTTTTGTCAAAGTATGATCTTACTGATCATCTACTTCAGAATTATTAATTACCTGGGATTTGTATTAAAAATGCAAGTTTCAGAGCACCTGGGTGGCTCAGTCGGTTAAGCATCCGAATTCAGCTTAGGTCATGATCTCACGGTTCGTGAGTTCAAGCCCTGTGTTGGGCTCTGTGCTGACAGCTCAGAGCCTGGAACTTGCTTCAGATTCTGTATCTCCCTGTCTTTCTGACCCTCCCCTGCTCGCACTGTCTCTCTGTCTCTCTCAAAAATTAAATAAATAAATAAATAAATAAAATTTTTAAAATTTAGAATGAATGAATGAATGAATGAATGAATGAATGAATAAATGAAAATGCAAGTTCCTAAACCTCATTCTTCTTCTGTAGAGTTTCTGAGGGTGACACCCAGGACCCTCCATTGTGTTGCTGCTGCTGTAATTTCTCTATGGAATGCATCATTCTCTCTTTTATTAAGTAGCCTAGAATTGCATGAGATGAGCAGAGATCACAACCCCAACACATCCAGTCTTGATACCACTGAAAGTTGCTGGAGATCTAGTAATGTTTCCATCTGGGAGGGGGAAAGACGTGTTTCCAGCAGCAACCACCACAGACCAGCTGCTTCATTTCTCAGGAGTAACTAGCTCTTATATCTCAGACCCTTCCGAGAGCCACATAAGGAGGCTGAGTTCCCCAGGAAGTCAGTCAGTTTGGAAGATGTTACAAGGACCAGCTCCAAGGGAAACATTGGGTAATAGGCTGGGATTCTTTCTGATCTCCTCAATAGCAGAAATGCAGTCTAGAAGATTCTTACAGTGCTTGTAGCAAATCAAGATCTTAAAGCTGAAGTTAAAAATCTGTCTCCCAAAAGGTGCAGTGGTGGTGGCAGGGTGTAGAGTTTTCATGCCTGTTCTGGGCTCTGTGCTCAGTGTGGAGCCTGCTTAAGACTCTCTCCCTCTCCCTTTGCTTCTCCCATGCTCGCTCACTCTCTCTCTCTCTCTCTCTCTCTCTCTCTCTCAAATAAAATTTAAAATTAAACAAAGAAAGTAAGTTTGTTCGGTGCCCAGTACTCTTCCCTTTCTCGCCCTGGAGCTGTGTGCACGTTGTTCTGTCTCATCTGTGCACCTTGCCCTTGGCTCCCGCTTACCTAACCCTCTCATCCTTTCCCAGCCCAGACCCTACTTTTTTGTTCCGCTGTTAACCATTTTGTCTCCATGCTTTCTGTTTTTAACAGTCACTGACAAACTTATAGAATGCACTTTACCAGTTGCCATTCAAGTGTATTCTTCTCTAATCGTTGTACTTTATTTAGTGTTGCCCCTGTTTATTCCTTCTATTTTGAGAGCAACAAATATCAATATCTGGAGCTACTATAAGAGCTATTTAGTTTTCTGTGGAAGAGTTAAGATTAAGTCTACCTAACCTACTTCATGTTTTTCATCAATTTTATAAGATCATGAATATGGTGACTGATATATTCAGACAGTCATACTTCAGGCAGCTGCCTTTTAACTGTAAAGAAATTTAGGTAATAGTATTTTAATAACTGCCGCATTTTGGTGCCTGTAATACTCCATTTCCTTTTTGGTTAGCTACTACACTTTGTTTCCTTTGAGTTTTCATAAAAATTCTGCGAAGTACCTAACATTACCTGCCTTATAGTTGAAGAAATTGAGTCTCTAAGAAGGTGAGGCAGTGGTATGGGAGAACCCAAATGCAGTCCGGGGCCCCATGTCTTACATTCATTGCTCGCTGTCCTGTGTGTTACGTGGTTTGCTTGGAGTAGTACAGAACTCTCAAGACCGTTTTGCCAGAGTATTCCGGAGGACTGTGCAAATAGCGCCCTTAGAAATGCCCAGCTGGGGCGCCTGGGTGGCTCAGTTGGTTAAGTGTCCAGCTTCGGCTCAGGTCATGATCTCACAGTTTGTGGGTTCGAGCCCCATGTCAGGCTCTGTGCTGACAGCTAGCTCAGAGCCTGGAGCCTGCTTCAGTTTCTGTGTCTCCCTTTCTCTCTGACCCTCCCCTGCTCACACTGCATCTGCCTCTCAAAAATAAATAAAAAACATTTTTTTAAAAATGCCAGCTGATGGTCAGAGGCCCTCTGTGGTATATACCAAGTAATTGTTTTCTGTCAGCTCTGTGATTGCAGCACATTGTTTGAGAGCTTTACTCAGGAGAGCACCCAAGGTCCAGAGGCATTGATATGTGAGGCAAGTTGCAGTGTCTGTAGACAATATTTGAGTTGTTGTGTGGCGAGGAAAATTAAGTTGATTAGGGCTGGATAATGAGAAGGGAGAAGAGCTTGGAAACCATTGGGAATGAAGGAAAGGGGTGAATGATTTTTGGGGGTGTATCTCAGTCCTCCTTCCCTTGTACATGTGCTTTACAAGCTTTATTCCTAGAGTAAAGATCACTTTGACTATATATGATTTAATGGTTCTTTTTCCATTATTTGTCTGAATCCTGGTTTTTTTCTATAGTTTCTTTGAATGCATTAAAGTGTATTTAAATGAGAACCTGATGCAGTCGGGAAGTTGCTGTAGGAAAGACTGGATAACGAAAGGCTTGCACCAAAAATGGAACCTGCAGGAACCAACCACGTGGACAAATGGAAAAATGCCTTTTGTCTACAGATTGCAGCGATCCTACATAAACATGGAGGCCTCTGTCTGGCATAGGGCAGCTGGCTGAGTCTGATCGTTCCCCTCCATACAGTCTTAAAACCAGCTTTCCCAGTTCTGCTTTTCTTGCCATTTTGTTTAGTATCTGTGACAGTTAAATGTGCTGGATTTTACAGACAACCAAGGGAGATTACTTCTGCATCCATCTTAACTGGTTTTTAGATAGTTTATGGTCTTAAAAATAGGTTTCATTTGTTTGATTAAGGCAGGGGAATGAATATAGAAATACTGTTTTTCTGAGAGACTTCGTAGGCTTAACTAATGAGGGTTATCAGTAGAGGTCACTCAGTATTTTAGAGATGAAGAAGCCAATCAGAGGTAGCTTCCATGAAGTTTTTCTCATGAAGAATTGATTTGTCATTAAGAAAGCGACTCTTCCAAAAATACAGTTTATGTAAATTTTTATGTCTATTTCAAATTTTAGGAATGACCATTACTGGGGAAAAGCTAGCTACTAAGTATTAACTTCTTAGCACTAATTTTGAAATCTCAGGTTTTTTCAGGGTGTGTGTTCTGTCAGCAGGGGAGGAAGCTGCAGTGGCATTGCTAACGCCCTCAGGTATGGCACTCAGCCCTGGGTGTGCTGTAAGCAGGCCATAGCTGGGGTTACTCTAACAGTGTGAGCGTCTGTCCTTGTTTATGGGTCTGAAATCCCCATGTATTTCTTACTCTGAGCAATTATTGTGTCAGGCAGTTGTTGAATAGCCTTCTTTTTCTTTTCTTTTCTTTTTTAATTTATTTTTGAGAGACAGAGACAGCGCGAGCAGGGGAGGGTCAGAGAGAGAGGGAGACACAGAAACTGAAGCAGGCTCCAGGCTCTGAGCTGTCAGCACAGAGCCGGATGCGGGGCTTAAACCCATGAACCGTGAGATCATGACCTGAGCCGAAGCCCGACACTTAACCGACTGAGCCACCCAGGTGCCCCTGTTTTTCTAAACTCTTTAGAAGTCATTAGTCAACTCTGGTCTTCATTTTGATGAACCATTTTAAGATTTTGTGCTCACTCGTATTATTTGTACTCTGCTTATTTACATGAGAAATTCAAATCTACATCCAAGACCTTTCACTAAAATGACCTCTGACTAACAATTCTGAACACGAATATTATTGAGACCAAATTCAAAAGGGAAAGGAATGTCTTGTGACTACATCTATCTCTGGGTATGTTTACAAATATATTTGACAGGTGTTCCCACCACTCCATCATTTTCTAGGATGTTTCAGCCAAGGCTGAAAACTACAGCGTGTAACATGATGTCCTTAAATCCTTTGCAGTGCCTCCATCACTTTGAACCTGCTGCTACCATGTTCTTCTCTTTAATCTTCCATGTAGCCCCATGTGTGCTCTCACCCTTTTGCTGCCAGATCATATATGCCCCTTATACCTTCAGAAACTTTAGTAAATCTAGTAGAGGACAGCTGGCTTCTACTCAAACCAGATACATGAATATAGGAATCAAGTGATCCTCATATATGACAAATCAAAGCTGACGTAGGAATTAGAGATGGATTTATTTGAATGTGAAGGCAAGTACATATTTTGTACACTGCACTAGGACCATCAGTTACACATCCTTCCTTGGTGTTTGAGGTTTTGTGGACGCGCACAATTTGATACTCACTGTATAAGCTTAAATCCCATTAGAAGGTGAAGTATATCCTGTCTCTTTACAGTTATACTTAAAGACTAAATGGAATTATAACTACCTTTATGGCCAAGGATATGCTAAAATCAGGGACAGTCACATAAGGTAATGGCATGGATCTATTAGTTTTCTTCTGCTGGGTTGGTGCCTGTTCCCCTTGTTAAATAGCTTTAATACTCACCCCAGAGAACCGTTTGTGTTATGAATGCTCTAATTGTGAACACAGGTTCCTTTGGATACCAAATATAAAAAGGTCTTAACAGAAAAAATTTGAGTTTGAGCCGGGGAGGAGACATGACAATCTGGAGGTAGATTCTTGGCGGGGGTGGGTCTCCTTCCAGTTCCTTCCTCTGTGTGTATGTTTCTGTTGATATATACGTTTCTAAATTGACACTTAGACATGATGTTTTACTCCTTTGTAGTCTAAGTCATTGATGTATTGTTAGCCTTCCCAAATGGTAAAACCTCTTAGAAGAAACCCTACAAAGAAATTGTAGATTAATCTGTATATGTGTATATGGTCATTTTCCCACAGAGCAGAGCAGCTGATGCCGAATCATTTTTAATGATGGTGAAATTTCATGTAGGGAATAGATCCATTGGTAAAATTCAGTGGGCTGGTATTTTGTTTATAGTCATCTTCACATTAGGTTCTTTTACCTTTAGATGAAATTTGAATTTATACATTTATGTCTTCTGTCTGATTAGTACTATCCTCTCACAAATCTAGGTATAGGAAATATCCAGCACCTAGAGCACCATTTGTTTGCCATAAAAAAACAAAAATCTGGTCTACTTTGTCTTAGATTATAAAAAAATATTCGCTATAGATGTTTCCATTATTCAGGAAAATCTTATTTATAAAGCTTAAGAATTTTGAAATTGAAAGTATGATAATCTACCAAATCCAGAAGTCCTTTTAAAATTAAAAAAAATTAATGTTTATTTATTTATTTTGAGAGAGAACAAGAGCATGAGTGGGGGAGTGAGAAGAGAGAGAACCCCAAGCAGGCTGCATGCTCATTGTGAAGCCTGACATGAGGCTCAGTCCCATGACTGTGAGATCACGATCTGATCTGCTATCAAGAGTAGGACCCTTTACCAACAGAACCACCCAGGGGCCCCTGCAAGTTCTTTGATTAGCAGAGTAATTCATTTCTTCTTCTTAGACTAGTTAGTTATGAAGAACATGTATTTGAATGAATAAAAAATGAAGTATGATGAAGATAATATATTTCATTAAAATAATGACCCATTATTTTATTAATCATAGATTATGACTGTATGTATCATTCTATTCATGATAATCTTTATGCTAGATGGTGACCCAGGATCTTAAGCGAGGATACTGGTGGGGAGGAAAGAGAGGATTTGGATTTAACTGGATGATCTTGAAAGTGTTTCTTACTGATGAAGAAATTCCACAATCTCCCAGATCTTGAACTGGGATTGGCAGGGAGGAGGAGAGTACTATGGAATAACACTCTCTTCCACCTTAGATCTGTGGCCATGCCCTTTTCTCCCATGACAGCACTTAAAATCAGACTTCTGGGGAGATACATAAAGGACCAAATCCTACATATGGAAAGGCTTTAAGGACTCTATGAGATTTGAAATGTAACCTCCATATATATAATCTGTAAGAGCTGAGGTTTTCCCATAGATTTCCAATGTTCACCTCAGATGCCTTTCACCTTCCATTCAAATTTTATAAATTTGGGTTGGGGCCAGGCATGCTATACGCTTATTAAATCAGTATGCTACAGATCCACAATTGGTGTATGATTATCAGTCTTCATGTATTGATTTTTCCATACCTGTGTTTATGGCTTTAGACAAGTTACCAGGTCTCTTTAAGACATGTTCCCTCTTTGTAAATTGAGGATAACAGTGGTATTTTTCTCATTAAGACTGCTGTGTGGAGGCTGAATGAAATCATTCAAATTAAGTCCTTAGCACATTAACTGGCCTGTAGTGGTTCACAGTGGGTTATGTGATAGTGATAGACATTTGGTTTTTTGTTTTTTACTACTTCTCCAAGGGACAGTAGTAAAATGAGAATCTTAGATTCTAAGAAGATCAAAAAATTCATTTATTGTCTGTCTTTTAAACTCAGTTCAAACAAATAATTCAGCCTTAGATCCTTTCTAGAAGGCAGGGAAGGCTAGCTAACATTTCAGTTTAAAGAGCAGGATCTCTTATTGATAGGCTATGGTTTTGTGCTCATTGTTTCTTAGACATATTTACATATATTTTCATGAAGTCAATTCAGAAAAACCACATGCTGAAAGAAAGGTCAGGGACAAAGAAAACAACTGCTTGGCTTGAAAATGGCATTCATTTAAAAAATCTTTGAAGATCATTTTGGATCCAGTGTTTGGCTCTCTCTGTGTGGGCTCTCAGGTGCTCCCATGTGCAGCCTACGTTTATCGCTGGATTAAGGTCAGTGAAGACACTCTAGTCACGTTGGGAGACTCTCCTGGTGAATCAGATCCAGATAGAAGTGCAATGCATATAATTCTGAGATCCAAAAACGATATAAATTTGATGAAAGAGATCTACTCTAAAGTGTTTTAATAAAAGAATGCGTCTGCATGTCAGGAAAGCCACTATGTCTCAGTAAGAGGCAACAACATGTCAGCACTTTGAGTAATTTCTCTTGTTTGTATTTAAATTAGAGGGTGCTGTGGGGGACTTTATGAAGGTTTGGGGAGGGTTTGAAGAGAATAAAAAGGGGCTGGAGAAACTGGAAATTGAACAGTATGACTTACCAGAGCATGGATGGAAGGAAACTGTGACATATCTCTGCATGTTATATTTGCATCTCATGTCCAGGGAGAGGAAAAGGATGTTCATAAAGCAACTAGAGATTATACACGAACAGAAAAGCCAAAAGGGCAAATTCATTTGAAAGTGTTCTGTGGCTACAGGATCCTGTAAAGGCAAAAAATAAGGGCAACATCAGATTTGACCGTATACAGAGTCCATGAGCTCCTATGCCAAGGAAAAGCCATTTTAGTTTTCCAGACATATTTTGAATATAAATATCTCCACCCTTTGTCTCACCCCAAAGAGAAAAAAAATGTGGCAAAATCCTCTCATCTTGGTATATAAAGAGCCGAGAGTATGTATGGTCTTTTATTTGCAGTGACACCGTGGTCAGCACTCCAAATTAATACCCTTTCTTGCAGTGAGAAAAAGGGTAGCTGTTCATAAAAAAGAGAATGCCAAATAAGACAAAAAGCTTTATGGATAGAATATTAAGGAATTAACAGATAGAATGTTATTGCGAGTGGTTCTTGGTTGAAGCCTAGTTACCTCACATTTTTATATACTTCTCTATTAATATTTATTTAAGGAAGAATATGAAATTCAGCCAACTTCCTCACTCTTCTGTGTCCTCTAGGGAGTTGTATTTTCAGATACTTTGTGTTGTGCATAGCGATTTACCAGTTTCACTATTTTGAGTGTTTGTCTCAAGGATTTGCTTTAAATGGATGTACGGTTTTAGGTTAGGGGACACTTTAAGAAGAAAATTCAGTGCTTGTAGTACAAACTGTTGAAGACAGGCCACTTACATTAATTTTTACTATCTTCACTGCAGCTTTTGGCTTTTAGAAGACAAATGTGGATAGTTCAGTGTACTTTGCATCTGCCCTGTTATTCCAGCACTTGACAGGAGATGGGACAGACTGTCTTAAAGATCATATGTCTTCGCTCTGTTTTTCCCCCAATAAAATCCTCAGAGAACTTGCCTTCCTTAGTTTTACAACACAGACCATAAAGTTGTTTTGGAGGAGAAAATGTTTTCTGAAACTTTTGAGATTTTTATTTGGCAAGGTTGGCTTTTAAACATCTCCTGGGAAGAGGGGGCCTGTGTCATTTGTAACTTCTGTCTTGGGGTAGTGTTCTGATTAAGACTGCTGCCACTAAATACTAGCTTTGAGCCTTTCTGCAGGCTACTAATCTTTCTGTACCTCTTGTTTTCTATGAAATCAGAATAATAGTATCTTCCACATAATATTGTAGGACAAGATTAGAAAATATATGAGAAGTATTGAGATAGGTGAGAAACTCAAGGTTCATGACCAGTCAAGAAATAAATGTTGCAGAGGCGCCTAGGTGGATCGGGCGGTTAAATGTCCGACATCAGCTCAGGTCATGATCTCGTGGTCTGTGAGTTCGAGCCCCACTGGCAGCTCAGAGCTTGGAGCCTGCTAAGGTTTCTGTGTCTCCCTCTCTCTCTGCCCATCCCTTGCTCACACTCTGTCTCTCTCACTCTCAAAAATGAATAAATGTTAAAACAAATAAATAAAAAATAATAAATGCTGCTGTCATTATCTTCACTTTTCTACACTAATCCGTATAACTTAACAACTTGCACTTGTTTTTAATTCATTAGATATTAATTTTGCAATATATAAAATATATCCCTAAATATATAATACATATTTAGATGGTTTACAGCTCAATATAAATATTTATAAACAACTATGGTATAAGCCTGAATGAAAGAAATCCTTATAAGAGAATTACCCCTAAAAGTATGAACCCTAGAGGGGGAGAGACTACTTCTGATGGGGAGAATTATAGAAGACTTTATGAAGATATTGGCTCTTGTGTTGGACTTCATAAAGACACATAGGGTTTCAGAAGGCTTGAGACATGGGTAAAGGACATGCCTGAACAGAAGACCATAAAACCAGCATCTGTTTAGTACCAGACAGGTATCATATACTAAATGGTATCTTAATTCAAAATCATCACCATAAGTCTCTTAAGCTATATACTTTTGACCTCTGTTTACAAGTAAAATTAAGGGTCAGATATGTTAACCGATTTGCCCAAGATAACACAACTAAAAAAGGAGTAGTAGAGTTAGAATTGGAATCCAGGTCTAGCTGGCTCTTCTGGCCACACTGCCTTCAGGCTGGAGAACAGTGCAGACAAAGGTATAGATGAGAGAAACTGCAATAGATGTTTCAGACACTTGTAACCAAGCAGTCTTAAGTCAAGAGAGAGGGCGGGTAGAAACTCTGGAGGAGAATGAGAGAGGTTCCATATTACATAGTCTTGAACACCAATCTGAAAAACAAGTGTAGTCTTTCCTCCCCAACTCCTTTCCTTTCTTCATGACCAGCTTGGAGCCCAAGGCAGGGCTTAAACTCAGGACCCTGAGATCTAGACCTGAACTGAGATCAGGAGTCGGATTCTTGACTGGCTGAGCCATCTAGCATCCTAAAGTGTAGGCTGTCTTATGTAGGCATTAGTAAGCTCCTAAAGCCCACTGTCCAGGGAGATGAAATTCTCAGATGAGAATATTGTCATGGCAGTGTATAGAGTGCATTATACTGAGAAGAGATTGGACCTGTAGTTAGGTAGGGTATTAAATAATTGATACTTTGTTCTGTATTCAATTTCCTTTTAAAAATATTTAGAGGCGCCTGGGTGGCTCAGTCAGTTGAACGTCCAACTTTGGCCCAGGTCACGATCTCATGGTTCATGAGTTTGAGCCCCACATCAGGCTCTGTGCTGACAGCTTGGAGCTTGGAGCCTGCCACGGATTCTGTGTCTCCCTCTCTCTCTGCCCCTCCCCAGGTCACATTCATGTGCACTTTCTCTCTCTGTCAGAAATAAATAAAAACTTAATTTTCTTAAATATTTAAAAGTTGACCCCACACATTACAAACACATTTATTTAAAAGGGAGTATGGGGTGCCTGGTGGCTTAGTCAATTAAGCAGCCAACTCTTGATTTTGGCTCAGGTCTTGATCTCAGTGTTGTGAGATTGAGCCCTTTGTTGGGCTCTATACTGAGTGTGAAGCCTGCTTAAGATTCGCTCATGCTCGCTCGCTCTCTCTCTCTCTCTCTCTCTCTCTCTCTCTCCCCCCCCCCCCCCCCCCCCCCCCCCCCCCCCCCCCCCCCCCCCCCCCCCCCCCCGCTTCCCACTTCTTGTGCTTGCTTGCTCTCACAAGTGTGCTCTATCTCTGGAATGAATGAGTGAATGTATTTCCATATATTCATTTTAAGAAGACAACTTTTGGGGGCATCTGGCTGGCTCAGTCAATAGAGCATATAACTCTTGATCCTTGGGGTAGTGTGGAGCCTACTTAAAAAAAAAAACAGGTTAAAAAAAGTGTTTGAGCTCTGTTTAAGGATAGTTATTGTCTCCCACTTAGTAGTATATAGCTTATTTTTTTCTTTTTGCAAGAATTTCACTTGCTTAACTTAAGAGATGTGGATTAAAGACTTTTATTAAGGGATAGGATTAAAGACAATGACTCTAGGTGCCTGGAGGTGTGTGAGAGGGAAGTGAGACATCATTGAGGGAACAGTACACTATTAGAAAAATTAATTCTGTCTTTTCCTCGCCGTTGACTCCGTGTTATCCATAAATAACATCCTAACTCTAGTTATGAGAGAGTTCGTTTGCATGTTTACCTCAGCCTGTTATTCTCATCTAATAACTAATACACAAGCTGACTCACACCAGTTCCCCCCCCCCCCCACTCATCACATTTGCATGACGATGGTCCTTTGTCTAAAATATCCTCTATCTTTTCTCTTGAGAAAGTTCAACTTTTTCATGGTCCACTTGTGGTCTTATGTTTGAAGCCTTTCTTTCTTTCTTTTTTTTTTTAAATAGTTTATTGTCAAATTGGTTTCCATACAACACCCAGTGCTCTTCCCCACAAGTGCCCTCCACCATCACCACCACCTCTTTTCCCCCCTCCCCCTTCCCCCTCAACCCTCAGTTCATTCTCAGCATTCAATAGTCTCTCAGGTTCTGCATCCCTCTCTCTCCCCAACTCTCTCTCCCTCCTCCGCTCCCCCTGGTTCTCCATTAGGTCTCTCCTGTTTTCCTGCTAGACCTATGAGTGCAAACATATGGTTTCTGTCCTTCTCTGCCTGGCTTACTTCACTCAGCATGACACCCTCAAGGTCCATCCACTTTCCTACGAAGGGCCATATGTCATTCCCTCTCATTGCCATATAGTACTCCATCGTGAATATATACCACATCTTCTTGATCCATTCGTCAGGTGATGGACATTTAGGCTCCTTCCATGTTTTGGCTATTGTTGACATTGCTGCTATGAACATTGGGATGGAAAAAAGACTGCCTCTTTAGCAGATGGTGCTGGGAAAACTGGACAGCAACATGTAGAAGAATGAAACTAGACCAGTCTCTTAAACCGTACACAAAAATAAAATCAAAATGGCTGAAGGACCTGATTGTGAGACAGGAAACCATCAAAACCCTCGAGGAGAAAGTAGGAAAAAACCTCCTAGACCTCCACCGCAGCAATCTCCTACTCGACACATCTTCAAAGGCAAGGGAAATGAAAGCAAAACTGAACCCTTGGGACATTAGGGTATATGTGCCCCTGTGCATCAGCACTTCTGTATCCCTTGGGTAAATCCCTAGCCGTGCTATTGTTATATTGTTACATTGTTATATTATAGGGAGTTCTATGGATAGTTTTTTGAGAAACCTCCACACTGTTTTCCAGAGCGGCTGCACCAGTTTACATTCCCACCAACAGTGTAGGAGGGTGCCCATCTCTCCACACCCTCGCCAGCATCTATAGTCTCGTGATTTGTTCATTTTAGCCACTCTGACTGGCGTGAGGTGGTATCTCAGTGTGGTTTTGATTTGTGTTTCCCTGATGATGAGTGATGCTGAGGATCGTTTCATGTGCCTGTAGGTCATCTGATGTCCTCTTTGGAGAAGTGTCTGTTCATGTTTTCGGCCCATTTCTTCACTGTAAGAAAAGAGAACTACAGACCAATATCCTTAATGAATACAGATGCAAAAATACTCAACAAGATACTAACAAATCGAATTCAACAGCATATAAAAAGAATTATCCATCATGATCAAGTGGGATTCATTCCTGGGCTACAGGGCTGGTTCAATATTCGCAAATCCATCAATGTGATACATCACATTAACAAAAGAAAGGATAAAAACCATATGATCCTGTCGATAGTTGCAGAAAAAGCATTTGACAAAATACAGCACCCGTTCTTAATAAAAACCCTTGAGAAAGTCGGAATAGAAGGAACTTACCTAAACATTATAAAAGCAGTTTATGAAAAGCCCACAGCTAATATCATCCTCAATGGGGAAAAACTGAGAGCTTTCCCCCTGAGATCAGGAACACAACAGGGGTGTCCACTCTCACCACTGTTTGAAGCCTTTCTAAACCTCTCCCAGGTAGAGGATCACTTCCTTCTTGCTTCCTCAGTTGCCCCTCTGAACTCTATTTCTTATAAGAATATAGTAGTTTTCAACAACAAAAAAAAAGAATATAGTAGTTTTCCATTTCCCCTCCCAGTCTATAAACTCAATATCAAACATCATGTCTTCCTCATCTTCAGAACCCAGTACACAGCAGAATGCCTTGCTTGTAATATTTATCCTAGTGATAGATGAATAAAGTGGCATGAAATTCATAAACCGTATACTGAAGCCACTACTGTAGCATAATAGGGCTCTGATAATGGCCATTTATTCTTTCTATGGAAGTGTTTTAGAGAGAGTTACCTTATCACTGTGGAGATTAGAGAAAGCTTTTCCCCAGAAGCTTCTGTCAAATCCATGTTTTAAAGACTGAGCTTCATGAAGTTGTATAAGGGCCCTTCATTAAACGCTACAGATTTGAATTTCAGGTAGAGTTGCTTTTGAGGTCACCAGGTCATCTAATGCCAAATCCAGTAACCCATTATTACTATACAGTCCTTTCATCTTCTCATGTTTTTTGGGGGGAGTTTTGGGTACCTTCTTTTTCTTAAATTTTTACCTAGAACTAGAGGCAACATTCCCTTAAAACCCCCCACTTACAAGATGCATACTATATGCCAGATACTTCTATATGTGTCTCTCTTTTTTTTAATTTTTCACATTTTTCTTTATTATTGGGAGACAGAGATAGAGCATGAACAGGGGAGGAGCAGAGAGAGAGAGGGAGACACAGAATCTGAAGCAGGCTTCAAGTTCCAAGCTGTCAGCAGAGAGCCCAACACGGCTCACAAACAGTGATCATGATCTGAGCCGAAGTCGGGCACTTACCTGAGCCACCCAGGCACCCCTATATGTGTCTCATTTGATAATGATTGTATATACTTCCCTTCCCTTCCCTTCATTACCTCTGTTAGCTCAGTTTTATTTTACAGGTTAGAAGACAGAGATTTGCAGAGGTTACATAACTTGTCCATGCTGACATAGTTTAGAAGTGCTAGACCATTGAGCGTAAGTATTTCTGACTCCAACAACTGTTTATTCCAATTTGCCACTCTGGTTATTTATCAGTATAGCATATTTTTATCCACATGTTTAAGTTAATTTGATTGTAAGGATATAGATTGTCTTGTTTAGTCAGGTACATTTCATCCTGAAGACCAATTAATAATATGGCAGAATATGGAAGTGAGCTCTGTGGAGTTGCTTTTTTCTATAAGGGAAACCTGGAGACATCTTTTAGGTGATCAAGAGGCTTAGAATTGTATATAAAGTATGGCTTGTCACTGTAACAAGGATGAAATCCCAAGTTGGAAGTAGGGTTGTTTGTTACCTGAAACTCAAACAAGATAAAGAGAGAGTAGAATGACCAGATAGAAAACTTATGATTCTTTTACATCTTGAGAAGGCCCTGAAGGTGTGCTTGGTCTACCATAAAGTTGAAGTTCACAGTAATGATGCTAGTTTATCTGGAAAGATTTCACTTCTGATCATGGTGTTTGCTTCAGGGACTCAGAACAGGGCAATGAGATACTTTTCCCTTATTCTCTTGTACTGTTTGAATTTTTATCACATGTGTATCTTGCCAGTTCAAGTAAACCAGTAAGTATTAGTGTCGCAATGACCCCTGAGGAATGGTATGTTATTGTCCCCATTATTTAATGAGCAGCTTACTAAACTTTCTGGATTGTACAGTCTTGAGATATTTTATGTACATAATACAATCCACAAGTAATGAAAGTTTAATCTCTACTTTTCCAATTTCATACCTAATTTCTCTTGATTTTGCTTTATTATTTTGCCAGGACCTCTGTCTAGTATAATGTTGAATGAAAGGATGATAACTGGCATCTTCATCTTGTTACTCACTAAAGGGAAAGAGTTTTGAATAAGAGTTTTGTTATGTATAATTTCTGCTGTAAGATTTTTGTAGAAACCTTCCTTACAAAGAAGTTTCCTTCACTTTTCAAATGTGGACAATTCTTATCATAAGTGAAGTTGAAGTATATTATTGCTTTCTTTGTACTTATTGAAGGTGATATAATAATTATTGTTTAAATATTGACATAATTTTTTTAAGTTTTTTAAAAAATTTTTTTTAAATTTACCATCCAAGTTAGTAGCATATAGTGCAACAATGATTTCAAGAGTAGATTCCTTAATGCCCCTCACCCATTTAGCCCACCCCCCTCCCACAACCCCTCCAGCAACCCTGTTTGTTCTAAGAGTCTCATGGTTTGTCTTCCTCCCTATTTTTACATTATTTCTGCTTCCCTTCCCTTATGTTCATCTGTTTTGTATCTTAAAGTCCTTATATGAGTGAAGTCATATGTATTTATCTTTCTCTGATGAAATTTTGCTTAGCATAATACCATCGATGTTGCAAATGGCAAGATTTCATTCTTTCTAAGTAATACTCCATTGTATATATATATATACCGCATCTTCCTTATCCATTTATCCATCGATGGACATTTGGGCTCTTTCCACACTTTGGCTATTGTTGATAGTGCTGCTATACACATTGGGGTGCATGTGCCCCTTCAAAACAGCACACCTGTTTCCCTAGTGGTGCAATTGCTGAATCATAGGGTAATTCTATTCTTAATTTTTTTGAGGAACCTCTGCAGTTTTTGAGAGTGGCTGCACCAGTTTGCATTCCCACCAGCAGTGCAAAAGAGATGCTTTTTCTCCACATCCTCGCCAACGTCTGTTGTTGTTGTTTTCTAATGTTAAATCGATCTTACCTCATTGGAATAAGCCCAACTTTGTCAAGATGTATTATTCATATATATTCATATTCACATATATTCATGTTAAAATTGACCTGCTATTTCATTTGGGACTTTTTTCATCTATTTTCATAAATAACATGGGCCTATAATCTTCCTATCTTGCATTGTTCTTGTCACATTTTATTTTGTTTGAGAGAGAGAAAGAGCGTGCACAAGTGGGGGAAGGCCAGAGGGAGTGAATCCCAAGCTGGTTCTGAGCTGTCAACACAGAGCCCAATGTGGGGGCTCTAACTCACAAACTGTGAGATCATGACCCAAGCCAAAACCAAGAGTTGGATACTTAACCGACTGAGCCACCCAGGCACCCCTGTTTTTGTCACATTTTGATTTCCTAATTACGTTTCATGAAACAAATTAAGGAGTCTTCTTTTCTATGGACAAATATGTGTGATACTGGAAGTACTCTGTTCTTGAACATTTGATTGAACTTTAGATAAAATCATGTAAGCCTGATGTCTAAAAAATTTTTGACAATTGATTTTTTTCTTTTTTTATTCCTATAGGAT
The DNA here is from genome assembly GCF_006229205.1 of Suricata suricatta. Taxonomy (NCBI): domain Eukaryota; kingdom Metazoa; phylum Chordata; class Mammalia; order Carnivora; family Herpestidae; genus Suricata; species Suricata suricatta. The sequence continues at coordinate 125,817,810 of NC_043702.1, read as the reverse complement.
GATTCATGTTTTTTCATTTCTTCTTGCTCTCTTTTAGTCAGTTTTTTTATAAGAATTTTTCTCTGGGGTGCCTGGGTGGCTCAGTCTGTTAAGTGTCCAACTTCAGCTCAGGTCATGATCTCACAGTTCGTGGGTTCAAGCCCCATATCGGGCTCTGTGCTGACAGCTAGCTCAGAGCCTGGAACCTGCTTCAGATTCTGTATCTCCCTCTCTCTCTGACCCTCCCCTGCTTGCACTGTCTCTCTCTGTCTCTCAAAAATAAATAAAAAACATTAATAAAAATTTTAAACAAAGATTTTCTCTTTGGTTTAAATATTCAAATTTGTTAACATAAAATTTTTATTGCCACGTTTTTCCTGTAAAATTATTTATTCTAGTTCTGAGAGGAGAAATCAGTTTAACATTATGCTTAACATTTGGGGGAAAATAAGAAAAGGGCTATATTCTGATTTTGTTTAATAGGTATGTTTCCTCTGGTTAAAAAAAATGTTTATCATTGTGAATACCAAGGCTTACACATAAAACCATTCTTATTTTATGAGGGTCCATGAACATAGTATGTCTGTCCATATGTTTAGGTGTTCTTTGATACCTTTCAACATTGTTTTATAATTTTCAGTGTATAGGTCTTTTGCATATTTTAGCCTTTATGTGGTTCATGTATGTTTTTAAAAAATTTTTAATGTTTATATTTTTGAGAGACAGAGAAAGAATATGAGCAGAAGAGGGGCAGAGAGAGAGGTAGACACAGAATCTAAGGCAGGCTCCAGGCTCTGAGCTGGCAGCACAGAGCCTGATCCAGGGCTTGAACTCATGGACCATGAGATCATGACTTGAGCCAAAGTTGGGGGCTTAACTGACTGAGCCACCCAGGTGCCCCAAGTGGTTCATATATTTGAAGTCATTATAAATGGTATTTTAAAAAATCCATTTACTAATTATTCATTGCTAATTTATAGAAATACTGTATATTGGTTTTTATATCATGACATCATATCTGACAACCCTGCTAAATCAGTTTATTAGTTTTAACAGCTTTTTGGAAGATTTGTTAATATTTTCTATATAGGCATTGTGTCATTTACAAATAAAGATGACTTCTTTTTTCATGTGTGTACTTTTTCTTCTTTTCACTATTACATGGAGTAGGACCTCTAATACAGGGTTAAATAGGAATGGTGAAAGCAAGCATGCTCCCATTGCTTCCAGCCTGAAAGAGTTCAGAATTTCACCATTAAATATGATGTTAGCTAAAAGTTTTTCATAGGAATTCCTTATCACCTTAAGGGAATTCCTGTGTTCTTTGGTGAGAGTTTTTATTATGAATAGATATTAAATTCTATTAAATGCGTTTTCTGTTTCAATTAAGACTACATGATGTTTCTGTTCTTTTTAAAATGGTGAATTACATTAATTGATTTTATTTTTATATGTTAAGCCAACCAGAATATCTGAATAAATCACACTTGGACATGAATAAAAATAAGAATAAATATTATTCTTTTTGTATATGGCAAAATTCTGTTTACTTTTATTTTAATATAATGCTTTTTTTTTAATGTTTATTTTTAGAGAGCATGCAAGTATGAGCTGGGTAGGGGCAGGGAGGGAGGGAGGGAGGGAGAGAGAGAATCCCAAGCAGGCGCCGTGCTATCAGCTCAGAGCCTGACACGGGGCTCTATCCTACGAACTGTGAGATCATGATCTGAGCCAAAATCAAGAGTGGCCGCTCAACCAACTGAGCTACGCAGGTGCCCCTGTTTACTAGTATTTTGTTAAGGGTTTTTATATCTGTCTATGAAGGTAATTGGAATGATATTTTTTTCTCTGACTTTGACTTGCAAACTAAGTATGTAAGTGTTCATTTTAATAACTGTAGGATGCTAGTGATATCCCTCATTCATTTCTGATATTGTTAACTTACATATTCTTTATCTTTTTTGTAGAGATTTATCAATTTTATTTCATGCATTAGCTTTTGTTTATAATAACTTTTATTTATTTTTATCTCGTTGATTCTGCTCTTTATCATCATGTTTATGTGTGTGTAATTTGCTTTTCTTCTTAAGCTGCATGTTATTATATCATTGATGTTAAGCCTTTCTGCTTTATTCTTATAAGCATTTAGAGATAAAATCTTCTATCTATGTGCTGTTGGTGCTACATTATACAAATTTTAATATATTGTGTTTTCAGTGTCTTTTAGTTCAGTATAACTTCTCTCATTTCCTTATGAGTTCTTATTTGAGCCCTGAGTTATTTAAATGTGTGTTTTTAAATTTCCAAAATATTTTGAGATTTTTTTTTATTTATTATTTTTTTTAGGTATCTTCTGTTTATTGTTTTCTGATTTGGTTCTGTTGGTCAGAGAACATAGTTGCATAATTTCAGTCTTTTAAGTTTATGAGCTTTGTCTGTCTTGGTGAATAGTTCACATGCACTTGAAAAAAACGTATAGTGGCATCTGGGTGGCTCAGTTGGTTAAGCATTTGACTCTTGATTTCAGCTCAAACTCTCATGGTTTGTGGGCTTGAGCCCCCTTGTCAGGCTCTGTGCTGACATTGCAGAGCCTGCTTGGGATTCTCTCTGTGCTTCTCTCTCTGCCCACTTGCACACACTCCCCCCCCCCCCAAATAGATAAACATTTAAAAAATTGAAAAGAATGTGTATTTTTTGCCATTTAAGTAAGATTTGTATAAATCTTAATTTGCTCAATTTGGTTTTGGTAGTATATTCAGATCTTTTATATTTTTGATTTTCTGTCTGCTCATTCTTTGACTTATTGACAGAAGCGTATTGAAGTCTCCAAACACTAGTGTGGACTTATGTGTTCCATTCGGTTCTATCAGTTTTGCTTTGTGTATTTAGATGTATATGCATTTAGGTTTTTTAAAATTAATTGACCCTTATTTAACTATAAAATGTCCCCTTTTATCTTTGGTCATACTCTTTGTCCTGACAGCTACTGTTTCTGATATTAGTAGAACCATTCTGGCATTCTTATGTTAATATTTGCATGGGATATTTTTCTCTCCTTTTACTTTGTATCTTTAAAAATTTATTTATTTATTTATTTTTTTTTGAGAGAGAGAGAGGGAGACAAAGAATCTGAAGCAGGCTCCAGGCTTTGTGTTATTAGCACAGAGCCCAGCACGGGGCTTCAACCCATGAATCATGAAATCATGACCTGAGCTGAAGTTGGATGTTTAATTGACTGAGCCACCCAGGCACCCATGTATTTTTTTTTTTAATGTGTGTTTTATGGACAGCATAGAACTGGTCTGGTTCTTTTATCAAGTCTTAAAAGTCTCTGCCTTTTTATTGCAGTACAATATTTAGACCATTTACATTTATTTATCAGTATGGTTGAATATTTGCCTACCGTCTTGCTGTTTGTTTTCTATTCTATGTGTTCTGTATCCCCATAGTCCTCATTTCCATTCCTTTTTATAATTTATTTTGGCCCCTTTACTAAACTTTACTAGTTTATTAGGTATATTAATTCTTTACTTTTCTAGTGGTTTCTCTAAAGTTCATGATATTAACTTGCCACAGTCTGTCTGCAGATTATACCACTTTATGCATTAGGAACAGTACACTTACATTTTTCTGTTTTATCCTGTGTACTTTTGCTATCACACATGTTACTTCTGTGTATAATCATCATAACGCATTGTTATTATTTTTACTTTAAACAAACAGTGATCTGTTAGGAAACTTAAACAAGAGAGCAAGTATCTTTTATCATTACCCCATATATTGATTCTTTACAGCACTCTTCATCTTTCTGTTTAGATATGAATTTTCATGTGGTATAAGAATGTAACCATTTCTTACAGTGCAGAACTGCTACTATCTCAGCTTTTTAAAAAAATAATCTTTAACTTCTCGATAATATTTCTAGGTTGACAGTTTTCTTCTCTCATTACCCTAAAGATGCTGTCTGATTGGCTTGCAGTGCTTCTAATGACAAATTGGTGGTCTTGTTCCTCTGTATGTAATGCAGTTTTCAAGACTTTCTCTTTCTTAACATATTTTTAGCAGTTTATGATTTGCCTTGATATGGTGATATTTGTGGGTATTTTATATAAAATTTTCAGATTTGGAAATTTTTTAGCCTTCTATCTTCATACACTTTTTCTGCCCCTACTCTATTCAGAATTCCAATTCAATTGCACATTTATTAAATCCTGTTGATCACATAAATGCTAATCTTTTTTTTTTTTTTTTAACCTTCCCAGTCTTTTTCCCTTCTTCAATTTGGAGTTTCTTTTTCCCCATGTCAAATTTATTGGTGTTCTGGTCTCCCACTATTTCATCCATTGTTATGTCCATCCAGTGAATTTTTCATTTGAGATACTATACTTTGCAGGTGAAGAATTCCACTTGGTTTTTATAATTATGTCTTCTATTTCTCTTAAGTTCACAGTTTCCTTTAAATACTTGAGTATGGTTATATCTGCTTTATAAATCCCTATTTGCTGCTTCCATTGTCCGTTGTTTCTGGATCTGTTTTTATTCAGTGATTCCTTTTTTCCCTTGCTGTAGGTCATGCTTTTCGCCTCTTCAGTGCTCAACATGGCTGGCATTTTATTTTTTTTAATAAAATTCCAATTATTATTTTTATTATTTTTATTTATTTTTATTGTAGAGAGAAAGTGCAAGGCGAGGCGAGGGGCAGGGGCAGAGCGAAAAGAAGGAGAATCTTAAGCAGGCTCTGTGCTCAGTGTGGATCCCATGACCCTGGGATCATGACCTGAGCCAAAAGCAAGAGTCAGATACTCAAGGGACTACTGACTGAGCCACCCAGGTGCCCCATTGGCTGGCGGTTTAATTTTATTTAGCAAGTAAAAGCAACCCATTGAGCCAGAACTTACATACATTAGGGCTCTAGTAGACTTTAGTTGCAGCTAAGAATTACCACTTACTCAACATACACACAAGAATTACTGAAAACTACAGTAATAATCTTGTACTTAACGCTTCCGTACATCTATGCTGAAGTAAAATACCTGGTTTTCTTTGTTGCATGCAAAAGTTACTTTATCTTATGCTAATATCTAGCTATCTGAAAGACAGTTTAATCCTAAATCTTTTTAAAAGTTCATGGTCTGCGGAGAAGGGCATACTGAGACATAAAACTATTATTTCTTTCATTGTTAATTTGAATAGTTCTTTCTTAAAATTTGAATAGTTTTGAGTGCTTCTAAGAATTTTTAGGACACCCTTTCACCTGCATGTTAGTCCCAAAAGGCGGTCTAACTGGGCAACTCTGTTGGCTTATTTGTACATGAGATGTTTTTCTATTTTCACAGGAAAAGATGTTAGAGTTAACCTTCTGGTACCATTTAATATGGCAATATCTATTAATCCCATGGTAATCCTAAGTTACAGACAACTTTGTTTATTCATTTTGGATAGTTATCAGATAACTTCCTTCTTGGGTTTAGCATTTAATTGTATAGACTTCAAACTCCTCTTATGTGGTGATCTATCTAGATTATATTCTTTTATTTATGTTAAGCCCAATTTTTCAAACTGTATCATAACATACCATGCTTTTCTAGGCTTTCCTTCCACCATGAATTAGAAGTTTGAATTATATAATTATATAACTGGTAGGAGTTCATCTTCCCCCACTCACACCCTCCCCCTTTCCCCAAAGTGAGTATCTCCACCAGGTTTCTCTGCCTTCTTCCTTTGTATTAAAGGTGACTGGGGGCACCTGAGTGGCTTGGTTGATTGTGTCTGACTTTTTTTTTTTTAATGGTTATTTAATTTTTGAGAGACAGAGAGAGACAGAACATGAACAGGGGAGGGGCAGAGAGAAAGGGAGACACAGAACCTGAAGCAGGCTCCAGGCTCTGAGCTGTCAGCACAGAGCCCAACGCAGGGCTCAAACTCACCGGGAGATCAGACCTGAGCCGAAGTTGGTTGCTTAACCATTTGAGCCAACCAGGTGCCCCAGGGTTGTGCGTCTGATTTGATCTCAGCTCGGGTCTTGATCTCAGAATTGTGACTTCAAGCCCAGCATTGGGCTCCATGCTGTGTGTGTAGCACATTGGGGGGAAAAAATCAACGGTGACTAGAACCAAAATGGCAGAAAGAGAGAGAGCTTTGGGCTATAAATTTCTCCCCATCCTGACATTGTGCGTTCCCATAGCAGAGGGAGCAATTCTTGGTGACTGCAGCATCAAATGAATGGGTGGCAGTTGCTTTCTTAGGAACCGGAGTCTTTTCCTCAAGCAGAGATTAGATTGATCAGTGCTATCTGTAGCTTCATTTTTGGAAGGTGTTCACAGAATGATGATTTCTGGGTCCACTGGTGGCAGTTGTGATATCACGTAGCTTACTTAAAATTCTTGCTAGAAAGAAATCCGTATGATCCCACACAGTGCTGCTTCTGTTTTCTGAGGCAGGCATAGGAATTCTACCACGTGACCAGCACAGAGGGAGTTTTTATACTGCCTGAGGATACCCCAAACTCATTCCAACCACTTTCTTAGTTCAGGTCACTAAAAGAGTCAATAAATCCCAAATTTGTCTTCCTGTCTTATCACCCTAGCCCCATATGGAAGTATTCATTCTATGCTCATTCAGTCCTGGAAGTAACCCAAAATTCCCCAAAGTAAATGCTGAAACTAATTTAATAGTGAATACTATATTGCTTGTGTTGCTATTTTCAAAAATACATGTGCTGATTTAAGGGGAAAACTTCAGCTAGGAAAATATTAGTGTAGGGGAGGAAAAAGTTCTAGAACCCTACTGAACTCTTTGTTTCCAATAGGAGGCATGTCCCAACTCTTCTTAATGAGATTCTCTCTAATAAACTCAGTCTTGTCCATTCCTTTTCCTACCCTTCCTACTCTTCAGAGAAGTGTTTTTTTCCCTAAGACTTATACTATAAAAAAATACATTACTACATAAATTCTATTAATCACCAAAGTTATTAAAAATGCATTTAGAGGGGCACCTGGGTGGCTCAGGCAGTTAAGCATCTGACTCTTGGTTTCAGCTCAGGTCATGATCTCATGGTTCATGAGTTCAAGCCCTGCATCAGGCTCTGTGCTGACAGCTTAGGGCCTGCTTGGGATTCTAGCTCCCCCTCTTTCTTCCCCTCCCCCACTTGCACGCGCTCTCTTTCTCTCAAAATAAATAAAAATAAACTTTAAAAAAAATTTTAAAGATGCATCTACTGAATGAATAATTGAAAGGAAAGATGGCCTTTCTTCTGACAGATGAATATTCACCTTTTTTGCTGTTTTCCTAATACAAAATAACTATCCCTAGAAATTTATGGCAGAGATGTTGACCAGCATTTACATCAAATACTGGTGTTCTCTGTGAAGAGAGCGTTTTCCGTGGAAAGAATGATGCACTTTGTTTTTCTCAAATTATTATCATTTTTTATTTTATTTCAGTCTGTTTCTCTTGGCCTCCCTTCCAGTGGCAATCTGTTTTTCTCTTCGTTTTCTTTACATTTGAATGTTTCCTACACTGCTTCCAATTTTATTTTTCTTATTCAAACTTACTCCTTAAACGAGGCGATTTTGCGTTTAAAGTTCACAGTTAAACATGGTAAAGTTGGTTACCCCCTTCAGATTCTATTGGTGTCTTAGGGGGAAGTAAAGAAAGAAAGATGAAGAGGAAATTATTCTCTTGAACTGCCCTCCAGGAAATCCTTCTCTGTATCTAAAAGTTCCTGTTCTTTTCTAGGAGTCCAATGTGCTGATTGCTGCTAACAGTCAGGGTACAATTAAGGTAAGCTCACTTGTCCATCTTCATTTCAAGCTTAGATCCATTTTTAGACTCTAACAGACTACAACTATAACATGGAAATACAGAGTTGTACTAAGCCTTAGAGATCATTCCAAGTCATGGGTCTGTCCGTGTGGAAATGGCTTTGGTTGAAAGGGAAAGGAATAGGTAGCTTACAACTATGGAAAAGACTTGTTGGAGGTTATATGAATGCCGAGTGGACTGCCAGCTGGTCACAGTGAAAAACAGATGAGGACTATTAAGTGTTCACTGTGGGGCAGGCACTGTTGCTTCTGTTATGCAGGAACAGCCACAAGTCCAAGGTACAGCAGGGGATGCTGAGACTTTCACCAGATTTAAATATACCTGGTCACATTTTAGTCTTTTCTTCCCCGACAAGTAGGGTTTTCCTCAGTCGCCAAGGGAAGAAAAGGTATTTCAGTGTTCTGCTGAAAAGTGATCATGTGATTGTTCCATTAGTGTAATTTGGAAATTTAAATGTCTCTTGGCACACAGTCTTATCACAAAGGTACACAGAGCCTTCCACGTACTTTTCTTTGTAGTTAGGAGTTCAAGGAAGTAATGTTCGCCAATTATACTATTTGATATGTAGCCCGTGGGCATGACACTAGAGAAGTAAATCCTGAGCTAGGCAGTGAACTTGTTAAACCAGACACCATTTTGGAAGAGGGTTTTAACACATGGGTTTGATTAGCACTAATTCTGTGGGTGCCAGTTCTTTCTACATACCCTCTGCTGATCTAGAAAGTGATTTTTTTTTTTTTAAATAATCTGTAACTGTTTCTTTTGCCACTCAGCATTCATTTTGCCATGGCTTCCTCCCACTCCTCCTGGGTGGAAAATGACCTGGCCACTAAGGGAGCCAGTCCAAGCCCCACACATTGTCCTGTGGAGGAGAACTGAGCAGACTCAGACCTGCACTGTTAGCTGCACAGACTAATTTCCATGGTGCACTCCTTCTACAGCTAGTTTCTCTATTTGGAAAACCTCATCAGAGAGCCATGGACAACTTATATAGAAGCCAGGCTTTTGAACTGATCAGTATTATGTTCTGGAATCTTAAGCAAGATGGTAGAAGGTCTTGGAATCTCTGTTTTAAGTGGCTGTCCGTAGTCTCTTAGTTCTCCTTATCTTCTCCTCATGGCAAGGCATGGATTGAAAAAGCTGCACCTCAGCCTTCAACCAGTTTGGCCGTTAAGGCAATTGCAATTGCTAACATATCTGCAGAAAGCTCAAAGCCACACATGTACTTAGAGAATCTCGGTGACAAATCTCAGATTTTGTTAAGAGCATTAACGTCTCTTGTTAAATAGCCTGCTTGCCAAATAAAAAGACAAAAAGCATTGTGGAAGCACAGGAGTAGATTAAGCCTTAGCACAGCAGGAAGGGAGAGTTACTTCTTTCATTCTTTGCTGCCTAGAACTGCAGTCTCCATCTAACATTATCCTTGTGACAGTGGCTGATAATCGTCCCTTCTTAGACATCTCTTCAACTGTTTTTAAAACTGATCATTGCTGCTGCTTATTTTCAGTGTTAGCAATATCACAGCTTTCTTTTGTAACAGGATACCACACAGTATCTTGGCATCAAATGATTGACTAGAAAATGAATGAAGCAATGGGAAAAGCCCAAGATTTTAGGTTCCGTAAACCTTGATCACTGGACACGGCGGGGCAGTAGAAGAGAGAATAGCTGAAAATCCTGAGCAGCAATACTTAAAATTTTCTTAAGAATAGGGAAATACCAGCATCAATTTCAAAAACATGTGTCCATCCTGGGCAGCAGTGAGTTCATTTATCTGGGTGTTTATGTCATTTGCCTTGAAGGCTCCCTAGTTAACTGTGGAAACAGCCAATCTGAAAGAGTTTCTGCAACTGTTGTATTGAAAGGAAGAATGGACCAAGGTCTAATCCCTTCAAATTCTTTAGCATTTTAGCAGCTGGGAAAAGTTTTCTTGATTTGGTTCTCCATTAACAATCCAGTAAAGATTCACTATACTGTTTCCATATTTTAAAAATTATTTCATTTTTTCCCCCCAATTAGGTGCTGGAGTTGGTATGAAGGGTTTACTCAAGTTAATTTGTATTTGATCCTGCTGAACTACACCTGCAGCTGACAATGAGAGAAGGCAGAAACTGTCATGTGACGTCTCTCCCCAAAGTCATGGGTTTTGGATTTGTTTTGGATATTTTTTCTTCTCCTATTTTTTTTCTCCTTCATACCATTTGGGACATTGGGATACCCAGTGAACTCTCCACCATCAATGTAACTCTATGGACTATGCTGCTGTTGGTGGTGTGGTTATCTAATTTTTGTGATAGGGAAACAAATTCTTTTGGATAAAAATAAATAACAAAAAAATAATAAAAGTTTATTGAGCCACAGTTGAGCTGGGAAAGTCTTTTTCAAAGATGGGAAGAGATCTTTTCAAGAAGTTAAGTCACCTGAACTATAGAATAATGTACTAGTGAATAATTTGTAAGGTCCTTATTTCTCAACCTCTTTGGAATTCTGCATATCAACATAAATGGAAAGTATATGCATTCTTTCCAGTAAAATTAATGTGTATAGTAGGTGGGAAGATGAATAACTTTACCTTACAAATTCCTTTCTTCATTCTCTGACCAGATTTATATCATCAGCAAGTACCATACTTCAGTCTCTAGATCTGGCCAAGAATCTAAAATTTTGACCAGTTGCGACCACATTCAGATAGAAAGGGATCGGGGTACCCTCTTGATCTTGGGGTCATGAGTTTGAGTCCCACATTGGGTGCAGAGATTACTTGAGTAAGTTAATTAATTAAAAACCAAAAGCAAAAAAAAAAAAACCACAAAACAGGAATATCAGTCTCTGACACCTACTTCTGTCTTTGCCTTTGAAATGTTACTCATACAAACCATAAGCCCTAAATGCAGACAAACCAACTTAATTTTGTAAAATCCTAGCTATCAGATAGTCAAAGGTGTTACACCATCCTCGGCTGAGCGGTGACTTGGAGCAGCGGTCACCAACTTTCTGTAAAGGTCACAAACTTTCTCTGTAAAGATAGGAAATACGTTAGGCTTTGCAGATCACGTGGTCTCTGCCACAATTACACAACTCTGCCATTGGGGCAGGAAAGCAGCCACAGATCTAAAGAATTTGAAGGCCTGTTACCCCAATTTCCAAGTCATAGAATATCTGAGACCGTCTACTTAATTTCATGCTGTTTTCAATGTGTAAAATGGAAGAAATTGGCAGTTTGAATAACAGGTCAAGCAAAAGTAATGTGAAGTTTTCTGCTTGAGCTACTTTAAAAGTGTGAACATTTTTTATAAAAAGATATAGACAATTCATACCCCACACATAGTTTATAAAAATAGACACTTGGAGAAGCTTCATATGAATAAATACATGAATGATAAGGGTAATCAGAATATCTCACTGTATCCCTCTACTCAAAATTATTAGGTCTACATTTCATTATTTGAACCCTCAAATGCATTGTGGAAGGTAGAACTTTTTGAATTTTAGAAAAGTCATAGACTACATATACTATATATTACGTGATACCATCCAACAAAGTCAGGAGCAATATACTCTGTTACCAAACACATCAATATTTCTGTAGTAAAATGTATGAGTGTTCACATTATATGAGAGTAATCAACACTAAAAATAGTCTTATATCAATTCAGGACAGTTTCTACCACCAAATGAGTTCACCTCAAACTTAGGTGAAATTATTCAGTTTTCAAAACTTCAAGACAATTATATCTTACTAATTTGGGAGAGTTAAGCACCTGATAAACTTTTGGACTCAATTTTGAGAGGAAAGGTCACTGTCATTCAAAAGTTCACATCTGTCAACCAGAACAATGTTTAGGCAGCCTTCATTTCTAAGATTAATGAATGACCTTTTGCAAAGATGTAGAAAGAATATTCAGAGGTAGATACTTCACTTAAAGATATGTCCAGAAAATCATCAGAATGGGAAGCAAAGAATTAATATCCCTTTTAATGCATTTAAATAAAAGATTATGGTTTATAATTTGGCCTGACTTTTGTTATGTTTTATTTCAAGCGGTCAACATTGTAAGGTCATGTTAATTTTCGTATGTTTAGTTACCAAGGGACTAAATTTTTAAATAAATCATTATTTTTAAAAGACAGTGTTTTATTTACATTTGTGTCTTACCTTTTTTTTGTTAGTAGTGGGAACCCATTTTTAAATTTGAGTTAGTCTTTGAAGGATGTCATCATTCAACTATATCACTATTTCGTAGAAAAATGACATCATAAAAGCTTAACGGTAAAGTACATTTTAACACCAGAAGAACTTCCAACTTAGAGTATGTATGGGTCTTCATGTGTCCATCTGTATTTCAGTGGATTTGTAGTGGTTTCTCGGACCTAGTTAATTTTATTTTCAGGCACACAGCTTATACATAGAAACATTAAAGATTGAAGAACTTTGTACAATTCTTGTCAACAACTGAACTACTAGACAACAGAAACATTCTGGTACTGAGCCACAACTTCAGCAAGATTAAGCAAGGAAGAGTTGAGCCTCGGGATGAGTTTGCAGAGCTGTAGAAGAACCCAGTAGGTATGTGGAGCCTTGGAGGGCATGGTTAGGAATTTGAATTTTGTTGTAGAAGCAGTAATGGGGGGGGGGGGCGCAGATAAGAGGAATGACATGATTTCCTTTATGGTGAATGGACAGATGGGAGCTAGAGTGCAGTTAGGAAGGTGATCTGATCAGTCAGGAGTGACTGGTCGCTTCCCTGAGGGTAGTAGCATAATCCAACCTAAAAACCTATTTCAGCTTAGAGTTCACCACAGTTTTAATTCCTGTATCTCAGAAGAGTCTAGATTAATTTTTAAAGTCATTTTCTCATCATAATTGGTGGCAACAAAGAATACAACTCAGCAAATAGATTTTCTTCAGTGGTTACACAATCACCCTCAGGTGTGTCTCTTGGGAACCTCATGGCTAAAATGTCTGTGTGCTGTTTTGGGAACACCACTTCTCTGGTCTCCAAACTAGAAGGTACCTAGCCTTGGTTCTAAATAATTTTTTTTAATGTTTTTTATTTATTTTTGAGAGAGAGAGAGAGTGTGAGAAGGGGAGAGTCAGAGAGAGGGAGACACAGAATCCAAAGACAGCCTCCAGGCTCTGAGCTAGCTGTCAGCACAGAGCCTGACGCGGGGCTTGAACCCACGAACTGTGAGATCATGACCTGAGCTGAAGTCAGACGCCCAACCGAGACAGCCAGGTTTTTTTTTTTTTAAGTTTTATGTAAATTCTAGTCAGCATGTAGTGTAGTATTTTTCCCAGATGTACATTGATTCAGTATTTCTATATGTCATTCAATGCTCATCGTGACAAGTGCGCTCTTTAACCCCCTTCACCTATTTCATCCCCCACCCCCCACCCCCGCAATCTGGTAACCGTCTGTTCTCTATGGTTAAGAGTACAATATGGAAAGGGGGGGGGGGACGTAATTTGACAGTGCAGAAACTGGACAGTCAATAACTTAGCCAGGTGGTCAGGGTCAACATCAAAAGTTCTATCCTTTTGGGGCGCCAGGGTGGCTCAGTTGGTTAAGGGTCAGACTCTAGATTTCTGCTCAGATCATGATCTCACAGTTCATGAGTTCAAACCACGAATCTGGCCAGAGCTTACTTGGGATTCTCTTTCTGCCCCTTCCCCATTTGTGCGTGTGCTCTGCATCTCAAAAAATAAACATTTTTTTTTTAAGTTTTATCATGTTGATAGTACTCTTGATATGTTGTAATGAAAATGGCACTTTAACTCTGGTTTTCCTTTGCAAAATTCATAACCCTAGCCAAAGTGAGAAATATATTCGGTAAATCCTGTTGAAGGGCATCCTACTAAACTAAGCAGTACTCCACAAAACAAGGTAAGTGAGAAGCTGACACAGCCATGAGGAGACATCACGAAATGGGATGTGACGGACTAAATGGGATCGTGACGCAGGAAAGGGGACTACATTAAAAACTAAGAAGATAAAGTGTGGACTTTCATTGGTATTAATGTATGAGTATCGATTTATTATTGTAATAAATGTCCCACACTACTGTGAGATGTTAATAATGGGGAAATCGGTGTAGAATATATGAGAATTCTTGTTTTCTTTGCAGTTTTTCTGTAAATCTAAAAAATATATAATTGTTCTAAAATAAAAAGTTTACCAAAAATAAAAGGCATGAGGATAGATTCAGTATATACAAAACAAAGTACAAGAGGGCATGCCAGCTGACGCTCAGGGACACCGAAAATAACGCAATGATCTGTTCCGACTGTCACTTAAAAAGAGGCGAATGTGGAGTTTAGAGGAAGTTTGAGTTACAGTCTCAACTTTGACTAAGAAATTGTATAGTTTGCAAGGATAGGGAACCTCTATGTACTCTGTATTTATCTCTAAATTCTACTTGCTGAGGAGCGCCTGGCTGGCTCAGTCGGAAGAGCATGCGACTCTTGATCTCTGGGTGTTGAGTTCAAGCCACACGTTGGGCATAGAACTTACATTAAAGAAATAATAATTCTACTTACTAAGAATCATGCTCTCATCTCAGTTATGGATTTTATTACCCGTGTCCTTAGTCATTCAGATTTCAGACTGACTGCCTGCCGTTATTCATTTCTTTCACCTGAGACCTTTATAGCTTCTCAATGTGAGAATCAAGAAATCTCTCCATTTGTATCCAGTTTTAATTTGTTCTCGGTTCCCCGGGAGTCATTGGTCCTTGAACAATGTGAGAAGCAAATTCCCTATAGTACCCAGCTTCTGGAAGAGATCTTAGGTTGGACCTGGGTGGGGATTCTCCTAAATTCTAAGTTAAAGTCTCCAAAATGTGAACAGTCCAGGTTGACCACTTTTTTTAGGTTTTATTTATTCTTAAGTAATCTTGACACCCCATGTGGAGCTCGAATTCACACCCCCAAGATCAAGAGTCACATGTTCTGCTGACTGAGCCAGCCAGGCACCCGCCTCACTTGAGCCAACTATTGTGCAGAACGTTTGCCTTGTCCCTGAAGATGATCTTAGAGCTTTGCCTGTGTGCACTGCTTTCATCCTACGGTGAGCGCTCATGTGTGATCAGAGATTTAGGAGCCTTTTGAAAGAACTACATAAAAAAAGAGTCTTCAGCAATTTCAAGGGAAAGAACCAAGGCAGATACAAGCAATGCTCTAAAGATTCACCATTAGTTTTATAGACCCGAAAGATTGTTTTATCTTAGAAACTTTTCTGCATGGGCTTCAGTGTGACAGCAGCCTAATAACTGCATTCACTCCAATGGTGGTGTCCTTAGCCAACAGTCTGGTAGATACAGGCTGTTGCTCAGAAGAGAAAATCATATCACCACTTGCATATGGTGGCTCTATTCACGCGACAAAAACTCGAGTTCCTATTTTGAAGCAGTATCTTCCAGGTTAAGGGCAGCAGACTTTCTGTGAAGGGCCAGAGAGTGAATATTCTAGGCTTTCTGAGCCATATAGTCTCTGTCACAAGCACTGCACCCTGCCACTGTAGCCTATAGAAGCTGTCCTAAGACGTGTTCACAAAATGTAAACAAGTGAATGTGGCTGGGTTTCAGTGTCACTTCGTGATTGGACACTGAAATTTGAATTTCATTTCATTGTCATGTGTCCCAATATTTTTAAAACATTATTTTCCAGGCATTTGCAAGTGTAAAAACCCTTCACCGCACACAAGCAATGCGAGAACGTGCCCGTGCTGGATTTGGCGTCCAGGCTGTAGTTTGCTGACTTCTGTTCCGGGTGTTCCCCCTGCAGCAGGGGCAGGAATAAAAGTATTTCTGCAACAAAGCCGTTCTCTTTCCACAACTCTGTTTCTCTAGCACAGGAACGTGGAAGGTCATTTTGAAGGGCACACCTGTGACCAAAATCTTCTTTGTGTTGAGTTGTGTGGCCATTTCCACAGGCGGCTGCACAGCCAGCATTGAAGTGTATGTGCCTTTTCAGAGAACCAGGGGGCTCTCTCTTCTGCTACAGCCCATTAAACAGCGAGACGTTTTAGACACTTTATTGTTTGAGTGGAGTATAATGATCTCTACGACGCTCTACCACTTGAACACAGAGACCAGAGAGGTTTGGGGTTGAGTTGGTCTACCCTGAATACTCCTGAAAGATTTGTGCTTACGATAGCCTGCTAAGTGAGTGTGGGAAGGCACGGGATATTTTGCAAGGCTGGCTTTTCCTCCTCTTTCTTTCCTTTCTGGTCTTTTCATCTTGAGCTATTGAAATGTCCTTTCTGAATATAAAAGAAGGCTTCTCAAGTTCAGAGCACTTACATGAAGACTTGGAACCCAACTGATGTTTTTTGGGCAGGGATGACTGAGTCTCTTTAAGTATTCATACATATTTTATGGCCAATGCCTGAACTCGGGCTAATTCGGAGGGCTAAAATTTGGAAAGATGCAACAAAATTGGATTTTTGCTGTCTTAACCAAATTAGCCACTGTTAAAAGCCAGCCCCATTAATAAGCACTTTATACTTTTTCAGTATTTTTCATGCTTAAATACCAAACTCCGGTCAGCCCTCACTTCCACTCCCCATATTGTGTTCAGCCAATCCCAGGAGAGTCTACTCTTGGGCCCTGTGGCTCCCTCCAGAAAGGCAGCGATCTATTCATAGAACTGGGCTGTGGCGTCCCCTGTGCTATTGAATTGCAAAGCTTTGCAGTACAGTTGCAGTGATATATCTTTTCTGGAAAGGCCTCTGGCACTCTTGGAGATTAAAAAATGCTCCATGAATACAGGGTAGCATTGGCATATGCATATTGAGATTTTAGTTGCTCCTCTTTATTTTTTTTTTCCATTATGAAGAATTATGAAGTAAAAGAAGAAAAATTGCAAGCAACCGAAGAATGAAAGGTGGAAAGGTTAGATGCGCTGCTTTGGAAGTTCAGTGGGTCCATAAAATGGCATTATCCCTCGTGCCCTCTGAATATGGCATCTGCCTGAGAGCTGACCTGCCAAAGGCCTCAGTCACAGCTCCCACAGAACGCTGGCTTAGGAAAATAGCCAAAGTGAAATTTCTGAAATGTGCATTCTCTCTCCATAGAGAAGATCAGACCAGGATCCCCTCTCCTGGGACCCTTCCAGTCTTCTTGCTGTGCACAGGCAGCCAGAGTGGACAGGGAATGGGGACCGCAGGCAAGAGAAGGGACTGGTTATCAGTGAAAACAGTCACACCCAGAGGGCCACGAGCACAGGCCAAAACAGTCTTCCAGTCTTCGTCCCCCAGGAAGTGTTCTCATTTTCCAGCATCTGCCCACCCTCTGGTGGTCTAGGTGCATTGTAACAAAGCTTCAGCACAGAGGAGGAGCCTGTCTCCTCTCCCCACGTCTGTCTCCTGGGCATGTGAGGATAAGCAGTCTAGTGGAACCCGCAGACTGTGCCTTCTTGCTTCTCCAGTATCTGGGACTCTCCAGGCCACTTTGCCGTTAGTTTCACCTCTCCTCGGGGCTGAGGAAATAGGGCCAGGAATTTGGTCAGAAACCTGGGCCTCGGGCGCCTGGGTGGTTCCGTCTGTCCAGCATCCGACCTTTGATTTTGGCTCACGTCATGATCTCACAGTTTGGAGTTCAAGCTCTGTGTCAAGCTCTGTGCTGACAGTGCGGAGAATGCTTGGGATTCTCTCCCTCTCACCCTCTGCTGCTCTTCCCCTCAAAATAAATAGATAAATCTGAAAAAAGAATAAAAAAAAGGAATCTGGGCGTCATGACCTCAATCTCAGTATATTACTTCTTCCTTCTTCTCAGAGTCAAAAGACTAATCCCCAGCTCTCTGCAAAGCAACCAGTGAATGAAATGTCCTACTCAGTGTAGGACTTAGTCTCATACAGCAGCACCACAAGGTGGTCTGGTAGTCTCTACTTAAGTGCTTCTAGCTTTTGAGAGAGTTCACTGGGCCCTGGGACATTCCTGACTGACTGGTTCCAATTGTTTGGGGGCCTTTTTTCCCCAAGATGGAGCAGAAATCTCAGTGGATACCTCTTTCCTCAACCCCAGGAGTCCTTACTACTTGGCATTATGGAAGCCATCAAACAGTACAGAGCATGATCCCTTTGTGACGCTTTAGGGGTAAGATGTGCACATGTGGAAATAATTTTCATATAATATACTAATCCTGTGCAGTAAGCATTATTTTCTAAACAGAATGAAAACAGATTCAGAGAGGTTAAATTGGGGGTTGGGGGAGCTGGCTGGCTCAGTTGGTAGAACGTGTGACTCTTGATCTCAGGGTTGTGAATTTGATCTCCACATTGGGCATTAAGTCTACCTTAAAAAAAGTAAATAAAATATAATCTTAAAAAGGTTAAATTAGTGGCTGCAGATGTTATAGTGAAAACATCATTAAATGGCAGATTCGAGTGTTAAATTGGGTTGTATGGAGGATGCGAGATCTAAGTGGCATTCTAGAAATATTGAATCAAATTGTAGTTTAGTTGCACTGACCAAAGAGGTGCTCAGTGACACAGCTGAGACTTTTCTTCAAGGAAGACAATGTGTGCACCTCTTGACCCTGTTAAGACAGTTAGGTCAGATGATGCATTAATTATTTTCTTTATCTGATCATTTATAGGAGGAAGGACTTCAAATAAGCAAATGGAAGAACTTGGAACCTGTCAGGTTGCTGAAACACTGAAAGGTGCCAGCCGCAGAGATGGGAGATCGAGGTGGGGTCACTGGTCCTGAGTGGTTTGGACACTCAGCTGCCAGGAGACAGGGGCCTGGATGCTCCTCTCAGATCTGAGAACCGGATCCTAACTCACTGACTGAGCCGGAAAGGAATAGTGGAATCTTTGCACTGTAAGAACAAATACCAATTAAATCGAGTAGGCTTAAGCCTTCCTGTCGGAAACAAGAGGAAAAAGGGTTCTTTCTGTTTTTCTTTCAGAATTTCTTTCTCTGTCCTTTTCAGATACATCTAAGTCTTCATAACAGCTAACCAGGCCTCTTGACAACCTCAAAACTCAGGAATTCGAGAACTAAAGTTCCTTGCTCTATCACAGAAACCTCCTTCTCTCTGCTGTCCCCTTCTCTCTGCCCCTCCTGCCTCAGTCTCTCCCCCCTGCATCTCCTGAGAAGGGCTGGATGTGATCTTGTAGACAGTGGTTCTCTACCGCGGTGGGTGTCCCCGGGAAGGACACAATTTTATGGCTGATAATACATCCCCTGCCCTTGAGGATGCACAATTAGGTGACCACGGGTCCAGTCCTGGGTCCACCTCATGTCCTGGCCCACAGCCCACCTCCAAGGGTCCCTTTTCACACACAGGCCACACAGCTGGGAAGGCAGAGACGATAAAGCTCAGTGATGGAGACCATGGGATTGCGATTGCCATATGCAGGCAGCAGGGTGGAAGCGCAAAGATGAGAACAGAAGCCAAGGTGCCATGTCATCCCCCCTCGTTCCCATTTTAACATGAGGAAAACCAGCCCATCCTATTCGAGCCTTTAGCAGAGCTGATGACACAGAGGACCTAGCCACGTCTCTTGGGCACAGAGGAAATATTAAGAGAGCTGTGCCCTTCTCCTCTCCTGACACCATTCATCTAAAGGGTCCCCGCCCTCTGGAACCCTGGGAAGATCCATCAGAGTCTGCAGAAATCCTTTGCAGCCTGTTTTCAGTTTCCATCTGCAGTCCTGGGCTGCTGCAGGGGATTCGACAACCAGCACATTTCACTTTGGCAGGACCGGCCAGTCGTGGCCTGGGAGAAGACTGAGGAGAGAAGTCGACTGCACGCTACTCCCTACACCCAGGGAAGAGCCAGGCGTGTTAGAGACCCCTCAAGAGGGCTTGCTAATGGCAGGACTCTACCTCTTCCCAGTAAAAGTGAGCTAAGGAAAGCGCCGTGGTTAATGGGGAAACTGGGTGAGTCCGTGGTTGATTTCCATTGGCAGTTTGCTGATGCGTTCTCAAATTTTACTGGCATGGACCCAGGGCAGATCAGGATGGAGCTCCGCTCTTAACAACCTTTGTCTCTGCTCTCTTGCTGACTCTCCAAACGCAAATGAAGGAGAAGGCGGTAGGAGTGGTAGGATGACAAGGACAGACTAGCAACAGCTAGTTAATTTGGAGATAATCTAGAGAAAGACAAAGAAGGAAAGGAGATTAAAGACTGTGTTGGCTGTTTAGTTAGAACTCTTTTTTTTAATTTTTTTTTTTTTTTGTATTTGAGAGAGAGAGAATGAGTGTGAGTCAGGGAGAGGGGCAGAGGAGAGAGAGAGAGAGAGAGAAGACAGAATACTAAGTAGGCCCCATGCTCAGCACAGAGACTAACCTAGAGCTCTATTCCATGATCCTGGGATCATGACCTGAGCCAAAATCAAGAGACAGATGCTCGGGACACCTGGGTGGCTCAGTAGGTTGAGTGTCCAACTTCGGCTCAGGTCCTGATCTCACGGTTTGTGGGTTGGAGCCTCATGTTGGATTGTGCTGACAGCTCAGAGCCTGGAGCCTGTCCTCAGATTCTGTGTCTCCCTTCCTCTCTCTGACCCTCCCCTGCTCATGCTATGTCTCTCTGTCTCTCAAAAATAAATAAAAACCATTGAAAAGTATTTTTAAAAAGAGAGAGAGATGCTCAACAGTCTGAGGCACCCCTAGTTAGAACTCTTTACTAAAGCAAACAGTCCCTCCCCTGGCCAGCCTATGAAGATAGCAAAGGAAGAGGAGAAAACTGCAGGTCCTGACTGCACAGTGCCAGGGCGCTGGAAGGAATGGAGAAGGGACTCTGGAGCGTGTGGAAATTACAGAGACAGGTTAATCAGGAAAGACGAACAGGACAAAACCCATAGCCAGGAGACACTTGGCTCAAATGGACACATTGAGAAAATCTTGGTAGGGAGGGCTGGTGAACCCTATGTCAATAACTTCTATTCAGGTCAACTTAGCCTCGCCTTGTCTGGGTGGATATCAGTGCTCCCTATTCCTCAGCTTCCTTGGAAATCTCCCCCTTTCCAGCTGACCACGGACAGTAGAAGTTATTGGTAGTTTTGGTTTGCCCTCTTGGTCCTTTTCCTCTGTGATGCCACACAGATAAGGGCTCTTATTGGAAAGCACGAGTGCTTTCTTGCTTTGCCTACCTGCCTTCCTTCCTTCCTTTCTTTCTTTTTCTCTTCTTCCTTCCTTCCTTCCTTCCTTCCTTTCTTTCTTTTTCTTTTCTTTCTTTCTTCTTTCCTTCCTTACTCCGTCTCTCTCTTCCTCCTTCCCTCCCTCCCTCTACCTCTTTTTCTTTCCTTTTTCTTTTTTCTTTCTTTTTCCTTCCTCCCTCCCTCCCTTCCTTCTTCCTTCCTTTCTTTCCTTCTTTCTCTCTTCCTTTTCTCTTCTCTTCTCTTCTCTTCTCTTCTCTTCTCTTCTCTTCTCTTCTCTTCTCTTCTCTCTTCTCTTCTCTTCTCTTCTCTTCTCTTCTTTTCTTTTCTTTTCTTTTCTCTTCTCTTCTTTTCTTTCTTCTATGCTCAATGTGGGGCTTTAACTCATGACCCTGAATCTCTTCTTGGCCTTTTGGCTAAGATCAAGTATAACTCATGACCCTGAGATCAAGGGTTACACGCTCTACCACCTGAGCCAGGTGCCCTTTTTTTGTTTGTCTTTTTTTTTTTTTTTTTTTTGTAAGGAAGGCTTCCTTTCTCCTAATTCTCCAATGGGGGAGAGGTCTGCTGTGCCAAGTAAAGATTACTATATTCTGTACTCTAGATGGAGTGTTCATGGAGTACCCTGAAAAAAAAAGAGGTCTTTGAATTGATGACTATACCCCTTCTGGAAGAAATTAGGGATAACAGCCAGTGACAGACTCAGATCACACTGGCAAAGCACCCAAACTGAAACAAGTAGATACATTGCTTTGCACCCTATGGATTAGTGGGGTTGAATTAATTCAAGATCTAGAGGCAATAAAAATAATTTATAAGAAAGGTAAGTATGATCCTGTGTATACAATATCCTTTGCCAAGAGTTTAGTTAGAAGGAAAAAGCCAGTTATTAAAGGAATAGAAAATGGGGAGAAGTTAAAAAGTAATAATATTCTTCTACTTCCAGTAAAGAAGGAAAGTAAATTTGATAAAGATGGTCAACCACTATATAGATTTGGAAAGGGCATTAGAAATAAATGCATTTGTATTTGTCCCATGAACCCTTGGGGTCTCCAAGCCTGCAACCATCCTGACTTTGATGCCATCATCTGCAAAGTATCTCCCCCCTGATCCATCTGTGTTCTGCTCTTTCTGTCCCTCTAGTGGACAAGTCTGAAGTTTTGTTTGCTTTTACTTGTGAAGGAGCCCAGTATTTATGGCAAAGCATTCCTCAAAGACTTCAAGGCTCCCTCTATTATCTTCTCTAGTTCTTTACAGAAAAACTTTTTCCAAGTTTTCCTGCCAGAGGGATCTGTGGCCACATAACAGTTCAGAAATGAAAGCGCAATGCAAGGCTGAGGCCGAGGCTTTATTGCATTTCCTTGCTTCCCCGGGGGGCATAATGCCTCCCTCTACAAACTGTAATGTTACCAAGCCCAAGTAAATAGGGCGTCTATCCTCCGCTGAAGGCCATTGAATGTTACATTCTGGAAGTCAGCAACATTTGTGTGTAAAACCGCCTGCTACAGAAAAACGACTTAGGCAACTTGGGGGACCAGTAGGGCACCACAGACAGTGGAGCCCAGCCTTTGTCAAGTGCGCACGATCCCAGACAGCAGGTGTGTGGCACCTCTGCAGCCCCTGGTCCTTAGAGTCTGAGGAGGCTTTTGAATAACCAAAATTTGCTATAGCTTCTCCCCAGCTTCGGGGATTCCAGATCTTGAGAAACCTTTCCATTTGTTTGGTCAGGAAAATAAAGGTGTTGCTATTGGAACGTCAACTCCAAGATTGGACTAGACCATAGACCGATAGCATATTTCTCCATTCTTCCAGTTGCTGTGGTCCCGGGAGTGCCTGTGTGCCTCCTAGTGATGGCAGCCATGGTAGTCCCCGTTCTATGGAAAGGGCCTAGCTCTCACAGTGGGTCCCTCGCCTGCATGTCCCATATGCTATGCCAGGAATCGTACAGGCACATCTGTCACTAAGTGTGACATCAACCCATGAGCAAGCGTTATTACCCAGTCCTGATCCTGCAGCTGGGAGGCGCGGTCTCCTAAACCCCACTACTCTCTGCAAGATTCTGATCCAGGGGATGCTCGTGATTGTACCCCACTCATAGAAGATGCGAGGCCTCAGCCGGATTTCCTGACACCCTCATTCAAAATGCAGATGTGATCATGTTTGCTGATAGGTCACGTACGTGAAATAAGAGTGGCCAGTCTTCCTACGCTCTAGTGATTTCTCACAGAATTTTGGAGGCTTATTTATTTATTCATTTTTTAGGTAACTCAGTGCCTCCTTCATTTTGTTTTAAAGTTTATTTATTTTGAGACAAAGTGTGAGTGGGGGAGGAACAGAGAGTGGGGGGGGGAGAGAGAGAGAGAGAGAGAGAGAGAGAATCCCAAGCAGGCTCTGCACTGTCAGCATGGAGCTTGATGCAGGGCTTGAACCCATGAACTGTGAGATCATGACCTGAGCCGAAGTCAGATGCACCCCTGAGAGACTAATGTTCTACCCTCAGTTAAATGGGCAGAAGTTACTAGAGCGGAGATTCTTTGTTCTGGACTTAAGGTTAACATATCCAGTGATAGTAAATATATGTATGGTTTCTATCGTGCAACAGTTCAAAAATTAAAAAAAAAATAGAAGGCTTTTGACATCACTGAGGACAACAAAAAAATCTCATGTCAAACTGACAGCTGATTTGGTAAGGGCTGTACCACCTTCCACTGTCTGCAGTAGCTGATTTTGCTGACTCAGCTGCGGAGCTGCTGTTAAAACATGGTAGGATCCAAACCTAGAAGCTCCACTTTATTTTTTTTAACATTTTATTACTTTTTAAAGGTTTATTTATGTTTAAGAGAGAGACTCAGAGCACCAGCAGGGGAGGGGCAGAGACACGAAGACAGAATCCAAAGCAGGCTCCAGGCTGTGAGCACAGAGCCCAACGCAGGGCTTGAACCCATGAACCATGAGATTGTGACCTGAGCTGAAGTCAGACACTCCAAAAAGCTCCACTTTTAATATAACAAGAAATATCTATTCATTTTCAAAATCACACTTTGCAAAGGAAAATGGACAAAAGGATTCCAAATGGGGTGAAAAGGGGGCACCTGGGTGACTCAGTTGGTTGAGCATCCAACTTCCACTCAGGTCAGGATCTCATGGTTCCGGAGTTCAAGTCCCACATCGGGCTCTGTGCTGACAGACTCTCTCTGTCTCTCAAAAATAAATAATAATAAAAAAAAGAAAATCATGTTTACTAGGAAACAATGCTGTGTGCCCAGCCGTGTTGCTCTGTGCACTTGCAGCAGTGGCTCCGGCGCCACACACTTCTCATCAGGGGTGCAGGACCCTGTGCTCTCGGTGCGACACAGTCTACACTCAAGTGCCCTCCAGCCCGGCAGTCCTACTGTTGGCAAAGCACAAGCGGGACACGTTTGCTGGCGATTTTTATAATAACGAAGTAAACGTGATGTGGAAAAGGTGCGGGTGTTTGGAGGCCACGACCAGGAAAGATTTCTGGAGGTCTCTTAGGTACAAAAAGGTGGTTTTGTTAAAGCCTGGGGACAGGCCTGTGGGTAGAAAGCTGCACTGGTGTTGTGACAGGTGACTGATTATATACCTTCACCTTGGGAGCTGGTTCGGGACAGCACAAGCCTCCAAGGTGGTTTTTTCTTTTTTTAATGTTTATTTTTGAGAGACAGAGTATGAGCGGGGCAGGGGCAGAGAGAGAGAAAGACACAGAATCTGAAGCAAGCTCCAGACTCTGAGCTGTCAGCACAGAGCCTGATGTGAGGCTCGAACTCACGGACCATGACAGCATGACCTGAGCCAAAGTTGATGTTTAACTGACTGAGTCACCCAGGTACCCCTCCAAGGTATTTTGGGAACAAAGTTTCCAGGATCCTGAGGGGGCCAGCTATTGTTAAGAGAAAGTCATTTATGACTGTTCAGTAGAAGCTCGGTCATGAGACCCTTCAGATATGCATCGGAAGGGCCGTATGCTTGGAGGATGACTGTTAACCTGTATCTTGGGGGGTGGAGATAAAGGAAGTTTCCAAAGGAATTTTTTATGTTGAAGTAGACTTACGGGATCCTGAGGGGTCTGGCTAAGATTGTCTTTTGCCTTTAGCTAAGTGTCATCATCAAGAAAGCTGAGTTCCTAGAGGAAGGTCACTCTGCCTGACTCAATGACTTATCCATGGGCTGTAACTTTTTTTTTTAATAGTTTATTGTCAAATTGGTTTCCATATAGCACCCAGTGCTCTTCCCCACAAATGCCCTCCTCCATCACCACCACCTCTTTCCCCCCCCTCCCCCTCCCCCTTCAACCCTCAATTCGTTTTCAGTATTCAATAATCTCTCAGGTTTTGCGTCGCTCTCTCTCCCCAACTCTCTTTCCATCTTCCCCTCCCCATGGTCCTCCATTAGGTTTCTCCTGTTAGACTTATGAGTGCAAACATATGGTTTCTGTCCTTCTCTGCCTGACTTATTTCGCTTAGCATGACACCCTCGAGGTCCATCCACTTTCCTACACATGGCCAGATTTCATTCT
>NC_043702.1:125743668-125792264 GCF_006229205.1 Suricata suricatta | reverse complement strand
AACCTCCACACTGTTTTCCAGAGTGGCTGCACCAGTTTACATTCCTACCAACAGTGTAGGAGGGTGCCCATCTCGCCAGCATCTATAGTTTCTTGATTTGTTCATGTTAGCCACTCTGACTGGCGTGAGCTGGTATCTCAGTGTGGTTTTGATTTGTATTTCTCTGATGATGAGTGGCACTGAGCATCGTTTCATGTGCCTGTAGGCCATCTGGATGTCCTCTTTGGAGAAGTGTCTATTTATGCCTTCTGCCCATTTCTTCACTGGATTATTCATTTTTCAGGTGTGGAGTTTGGTGAGTTCCTTGTAGATTTTAGATACTACATGGGCTGTAACTTCTAAGGAAACAAAATTTTTTTCCTTCTGCTTTTGTTTCCCACATCAGAGGTATTCAATATACACCCAAGTGCCCAAACTCTCGTTTGACATACAGATACATTCACTGGTTTGACAGAAAGGATGATGGTGTGGGGCGCCTGGATGGCTCAGTCAGTTAAGTATCCGACTTCGGCTCAGGTCATGATCTCACAGTTCATGGGTTTGAGTCCTGTGTTGGGCTCTGTGCTGACAGCTAGCTCAGAGCCTGGAGTCTGCTTCGGATCCTGTGTCCCCATCTCTCTCTCTCCCCCTCCCCAGCTCACCATCTGTCTCACTCTTTCTCTCAAAAATTAATAAATGTAAAAAAAAAAAAGAAGATGATGTAGAAAAGAAAAAAAAACCCATCTAATTAGCAGATAAACCATTAGAAACCACAAATGAAGACTGGTCTAATGCCACCTGGCCAAGCCTGGGTTCTACACTCTCTCCGGTACCACAATGCATGGATAAATGAAGGTGAATGATTCCTCTATTTAAACGTGATTTCTGCAGGGCCCCTGGCTGGCTAGGTCTGTTGATCTTGGGGTTGTGAGTTTGAGCCCCACTGGGTGCAGAGATAACTTAAGGAAATAAAAAAGTTGTATCCTCAAGGCAAACACCACATTGAATTTATAGTGGCTACTTACATCCTTACATCTCTTGTCTCTCAACTCAGGAATGTTTCCTCTAGGACCTGGGAGCCATTTTTTTTTTTTTTTTTTTTGGAAATGCAAACATCCAGGGAGCTAGTGCCCTCCACCCTCCACTTCCTGTGGGAGGGCAGCTTCTGTGGGTGCCTTCCTCCAATTTGCAAAACCACCTTCCATCCTAAAGAATGAGCAGTTTGTTTCTCTTCCAGATAAAGCCAGCACAAGTGGTCTCCCTAATTACTAATGTAAAGTTAGGACGAGGTATGTGTGACACAGGTGTCAGGTCCTCTCACTTGAGGGCCAGTGATTGATTATCTCAGGAACACGGATTTAATGGGCTGTGTCTGCTTGGCTAGATAAGTGGGGGTTGTCTCCGTCTCTGCACCCCCCCAGCAGGCCGCCTGTAGTGCATGTCGCATTTTGGTTTAATGCTTATTCAATAATATAAGCGTCCTCTTTCTCTACTACCTCTGTGAAGAGGGTTTTTGGCTTGGGAGATCTTACTTTTCATTATACTACATATTTAATGTTAATTATAATTATAATCCCCTAACACTCTCGAAAAGCATCAGCAAATATGTCTCCTGTGGTATCATGATAATCTTACACATTCTCGTGGAAATGGTGTGATTTCCACTCCACACAGCAGCTCTGTGGTGGTGTGGCTGAAGGCGACTGACCCGGCCACCGTGCCCTCGTTGCCCCTCCTCTGGGCAGCCCGCCAGCCTACCGGTGACTCTGAAGCATGGTCCTTGCCCGGCTTCGACAAGGGAGCTGTCCTGGCGCCGTCTTCTTTCTCTCTCTTTCTGTATATTCAGATTTTGTTAAGATTCACCAGAACAGCTCCTTCTGCTGACCTGAGGTGTGAGGCGTAGTTTCTTTGCAGGGGCAGGACCAGGGGCAGGAGTCCAAAGGCTTGACTGATGGCAAGTCTTCCCATGCCTCCTCTGGGAGCTAGGCAGCCCCAATTTCCTTGGCCTTTCACCGCACTGGATTTCTGCTGAACTGTAATGCTCCTCCTGCAATGAAAGTCTGTGTAGGTGTGTATGTGCACTTGTGTGTCCCCTTCCTTCCCTCATTTAAAAAAATATTTATTTTTGAGAGAGACAGACAGAGAGAGACAGAGTGCAAGGGGTAGGGGCAGAGAAAGAAGGAGACACAGAATTCTTTTTTTTTTTTTTAAGTTTTATTTATTTTTGAGAGAAAGAAAGAGAGTGAGAGTCAGCATGAGCAGGGGAGGGTCAGAGAGAGAGGAAGACCAGAATCTGAAGACAGGCTCCAGGCTCTGAGCTCTCAGCACAGAATCTGATGTGGAGCTCGAACCCGCAAACCATGAGATCATGACTTGAGCCGAAGCTGAACGCTCAACCTACTGAACCACCCAGGCACCCGGGGAGACACAGAATCTGAAGCAGGCTCTAGGCTCTGAGTGGTGAGCACAGAGCCCGATGTGGGGCTCAAACTCACGACATCATGACCTGAGCCAAAGTTGGATGCTTAACTGACTGAGCCACCCAGATGCCCCTCCTTCCTTCCCTCATTTAGAGACTTTTCTTCAAAGGGTCCGGCCACACCCTTGAAGGAAAGGGACATGGCCTTTAAGTCATCTCCTCCCTAGCGCCTCTTTGTCCCTTCTCTCCTAGTTTGTCCAAATATATTTGCTTTCAAAAGGTTAGTTTCGAAATATATTAAGAACTGATACAACTCAACACCCGAAACCAAAGGATCCAATTTAAAAATGGGAAGAAGACACAAACAGACATTTCTCCAAAGAAGACCTCCAGATGGCCAACAGACACGGGAAAAGATGCTCCACATCATTCGTCATCAGGGACATACACATCAAAACTACCGCGAGGCACCGCCTCACACCTGTCAGAATGGCTAACATCAACAATATAAGAAACAAGCATTGGCGAGGATGTGGAGCAAAAGGAACGCTCCCTGCACTATGGGTGGGAATGCGAGCTGAGGCGGCCACTGTGAGAAACCGTTCAATCACACGACTGCGTTTTTCCCCTCAAAATACAGAACACTAATTCTAAGGGATACATGCACCACTATGTTTATTGAAGCATTTGCACAACAGCCAAATCTTGGAAGCTGCCCGGGTGTTCTTCGACAGAGAATGGATAAAGATGAGGTGGTTCAGAGAGAGAATGGAATATTATTCAGCCATAAGTGAGAATGAGATCTTGCCATTTGCAACAACATGGATGAGTCTAGAGTATTAGGCTAAATGAAAGAAATCAGAGAAAGACAAATACCATGTGAAATTCAATCATATGTGGAATTGGGGTGCCCAGTGGCTCAGTCGGTTGAGCGTCCGAATTCAGCTCAGGTCATGATCTCATGGTTTGTGGGTTTGAGCCCTGCGTCGGGCTCTGTGCTGACCGCTCGGAGCCTGGAGCCTGCTTCTGGTTCTGGGTGTCCTCTCTCTCTGCCCCTCCCCTGCCCATGCTGTATCTCTCTGTCTCTCAAAAATAAATAAAAAAACATTAAAAATTAAAAAAAAAATCATATGTGGGATTTAAGAAACAAAGCAAACGAGTAAAGAAAAGAGAGAGAGAACCCAAGAAACCCTCAACTCTAGAGAACAAACCGATGGCCACCCGAGGGCAGGTGGGTGGGGGATGGGTGAAATCAGTGAAGGGGATTCAGAGTCCACGTGTCATAATGGGCCTTGCATCATGCATCATGTCTGGAATTTGAATCACTATCTTGTACATCTGAAACTTACAGAACACCGTGTTAACTGTAAAGGAATTTTTTTTTAAATTATCTTTTTTAAAAAAAGATACTTGCTTTCTCAGCTTGATTTTAAAAGTCCTCATAAAATGGGCAAACACTGCCTTTTTGCCCGATTCTACAACTGCCCCTCACTCTGACATACGAGCTTCTGGCACCCCGCACTGGCACTTGACAGGCGCCCAGGTATTTGCTGGATCAGTAGACAGATCCCAGTCTTGGTATCGACCACCCTAGAACATCCTTGAATCTCCCGCTGTGGAGCCCTCTGCCAGGACCGCCTGCTCACTGTGGAAACCTGCCGTGATGTGCAGCTTGCACAGAGAGAGATCTGACAAGCCACCCTGGCCGTTGCTTGACCTTGACCACGCTCCCAAAGCAGATGCCATTGTTCATGGTGAGAAGGCAGCCAACATAGGCCTGATGGGGGCAGGCGGGTTATAAATAGGAACGAAGTGGATGTCATGTCATGTGATCGACAGTCGGAGCACCTGATGCCAATGGGCCCGTCTCCAGACATTCCGATTCAATACATGTCAAGAGAATATGACTGTGGGCCACAGGGGTGCGGGGCTCCCTGCTGGGAGGCTACAGGGCGCTCAGGAGGAATCTGACTTGGAGTCCTGGCCTCTCCAGGCCCAGGTGTCTTTGCATGAGTTAAGACTACCTTAACCTCACTGAGCTTTAATTTCTACATCTATACCATTGGGCTAATAACCTTACAGAGAGTCAAAAGCCAAAGGAAAGAATGCGGTGGTTTAGTAGTACATGAATGAAAGCTTTGGGCTTCTCTAACCCGTAAGCTTTCCTAGGAATACCTTGAAATTTCACACACAACTAGCCACCTATCAGAGCTGCTGAGGAGGTGGGGAAAGAAGAGTCGACCTCGACCTGTTCCTAGGAGTCACTGACACTTGAAAACTGAACAAGAAGGCAGGGGCATCTCTGGAATTTCAGTGTCGTTCAGTGGGGAAAGATTGTCTTTTTAACAATCATTCAGTGTGCGTGGCAGCCTATAAAGGAGGTTGATGGTTGTGTAAAATGAGGGCACTGGCAGAACACAGAGGAATTTAATCAACCTTGGTGGTGGATTGGCTTCTCCTGCCACAGGGCCTTTGCACTGGCTCTCTTCTGCCTGGAAACTCTTCCTTCGGATATCTGAATGGGTGCCCTCTTCAGGCCTCTGTTCCAACTCCTGGGGGCAGAGACTGTGTGTGTTTTGCTCATGACTGTATCCTCAGCATCCAGAACAGGACCAAGTCCACAGTAGGAGTTCCAGAAAATGTGTCAAGTAAATAGTTGCTTCCAAGGTAGGTTTTTCTTACTGGGAACTCCGTGAGTCATATTCTCACAGGCACCTGCGAGCTTCAGCTGAGTGTTAGCCTGTTAGCCTGTCCCCGTCTGGTTTGCCAGCCCTACCCGCTCTGTGTCATATCCTCCTTGGCAAGTCAGAGTTGCTGTTGGTTTCCATGAAGAGAACGGTGGGGGACAGTTTCTGATTCCATGACAGCGGGGAGGGACCAGAGCTGATAAACCCAGCCCTCCGGCTTCATTTCCCACCAACTGTCACACTTTGCCTGGAGCACTCCGCACAGGTAGGCGCTATATTTATTGTTTTGCTTTCCTCCTCTGTGGGCTGTGGTACTGGACACACAGTAGGCACTCCAAACTGTTCGTGAATGAACACAGGCTCCTCTCCCATCACAAGGAGGAGTCTGTCGGAGTCCCGCTGGGGCCACACCTCTGCCTGCTCCGCCCACACTGCTGGCTCCTCCCCCCGGAGCAAGGTGTGCGAACACGATACCCGGGGGAGGTTTCCCCACCACCCGCAGAGCGGTATTCCTTGCCCCCAACCCTCAAGCGTGCACACACACGCACGTGCACAGTCCTAGTGACTCAGAAACTGAAATTAGATCTTCAAGATCAGCTAGTCACTTTACAGATGAAACCCCGGGCCGGTTAACGTGCACTTGCCCCAGGGGGATAGCTAGTCAGGGCAGAGGAGGGACAAGAGGAAACCCTGCCTGGCAGAAAGTCTCCTTCCTCCACACCCTGAGACCCCCTCATTGGCCCCTCAAGGCTTCACGGAAGGAGAGGGGTGAGGCAGGGCTCCCCTGGTCAGGGCACGTCCTGGGGGAGGGGATCACTTCCTCCGTCCTCCCTCCTGCCAGGGCTCAGGATCCTCGGGGCAGAGGAGAGAGCAGGCCAGGTCCAAGGGCCAGGACCCATCCTGGCTCAGGCTGTCTCTGGCTGAGTCCCACCGGCCGGGTTAAAGAAACCACCTTCTCCGCCCATGTCAGGGTCACCAACCGAGCTGTGATTTGGTCACCCTCGGGCCAACCGCCCAGTCTGCCTGAGTCACCTATAGGGTTGGGGTGGGGTGAGGCAAAGGCAGAGTCTGGAGAGTTCCAGCTCAGGTGTGCCCGTCCCTCCTGGTGCTGGTCCCTCCTACCCTGGGAGATTGTGGACAAGGGCTCAGAACCCCTTGTCCTTAAATCCAGGAGGGAGGGGAGGGAGGAGGGGGCTGGGGATGGAAAGAGAGGGGAGGCCCAGCGCCCGGAGGGATGGGCACACCTGAGCTGGAACTCTCCACATCCGCTGGGGCGGCCTCCCTGCTCTGGCCTGCAGAGAAAAGGCACCAGAGTGGTCGAGTGACTTCGCTGGCAGGACCAGCCTCGAGGGGCTCCAGCTTCTTTCAAAGCGAAGGGGTGTGTGTCTGAAATAGTTCGCAATGTCAAAAACATCACTGCTACCTTCGGTTCTTAACCTGTTTTTGGAAGCTGATCATTCGAGACACAGCTTACAAAGCCGAAGCCTCGCCGTTTGGTTGAGAAAGACGCTGGAGAGGACTTGGGTGCCCCAAGGACAGACAAGACACGCAGGGGCCGCGTCCACCCCTCCGAGTCCTCATACTCAAACACGAGGAGGCGCAGCCGATAAAGACAGCGCCTGCACTCGAGGCTGCCCTACTGAAAGTGCGAAGTCTGGTGGGAGGTGTCTCCCCCACCCCGCCGTCCCCCGCCACATATAATTCAAGCTAAGCAGTGCTGTGCCATGAAACAACAAATAACACAGCATAACTCTCTGCTACAAATCCACTAGGTTCCTGGATGGGAGCTCTGGCTTTGCGGGATGCACAGGTTTCCCCCGGAATCCGGTGCTAGACGGGGTTTCCGAGGTCCCGTGATTCACAGCACTTCACCTTACTTGAGGCCTGGCATGGACCAAGTGCTCCTTACCCCTTTGGGGAATAGAGTTGAACCCATTATTCCGGAATGGTTGGAGTTGATGTTGGAGGGGACGTGGGCTGAGAAGCCCCCTTCCCATCAGAATCAATTTTTTTTCTCATCTTTGGAGGTGCCCAGGGGACGTGAGGAAGCGGGGAGTTTACAGGTGGGCTCCTGTCTTTCACTCACTGGCACATTGGCGGGGTGTCTTCTATCAAGGCAGGACGTGGCCGGGCTCACCATCCATTGTTGCCACCATTCAGTTTGAAGCAGGAGCAGATTCAATACCTTTATCCACCCACCTGCCTTCCTCCTCTTTGTGGCTTCCTATCTTTGAGTCTTGAAGGCTTTTGAACCATTCAGCCTCTTCCTACGGAGGGAGCACCTTAAGCTCTTATTAACTTACACTTTAGGTACAGTCACCCCAGCTGGGGTTGGAAGAAATAGCAGTGGGCACAAGAGAGCCAGTCGAATCCAAACTCCATTTCTAACTAGTGACCGTTCCCATTGGGAGATCATGCAACACAGTTCTAAGCTGATGAGACATAGAAGAACTCTGCTGTGAGATTCTTGGTCCTTTCTCCATTCTTCTTGCTGTGCATAAATAAGAATTTGATGGCTGGTACTTCAGCAGCCATTTTGCAGTTATGAGGGAGTGATCAAGAGACCCTCAGAGACTTTAACCCTGACTTCTAAAGCCCTGACTGCATGCTGCTTCTGAATCAGCACCAGCAGCAACTATCTGCCTCTAGACCTACTGAGAAAAATAAATCTTGATTGAAGCCTCTATCATGCAGTTGCCATTACTTTTAACTGAAGCATTACTGACAAACACACAGAGGAGAAAAGGCGCTCCCATAGCCGTGCTTGCCAGTAGGAACCTCAAATCGCCATTCCCACAGTAGCTTTTGGGTTGAGACCTGCTGGATGAAGGACAGAGTCCTGAGTGACTCAGATCCCTACCTTCAGACATAGTTTCCAGAACAGCCTGGCATTCTGGGTGCCTGGGACCTAGCTGGTGCCCAGAGATGTATGGCTATGAGTAACCCCTAGGGCACTTATGGTCCGGTTTCTGAGCAGTGCCCCATTTAGCGACCACTGTGTCACTGATTTTCTCCTTGAAGGTGTTGAAAGGAGGTATGTAGACCAAAGCAAAAATTCTTAAAAACCTTCTCTTCCTCTTATAACGACTTACTGCACACTCTGGGGTTCGTTTTCTCATGCCCAGATCTCTTGGGCTCGGTGGGGGGGGGTGGGAGAGTCTACATTTACTCCTAAGTGTGACTGTCATCCCTGTCCCCATAGGTCCGCTTCTGTGTGCCCCCTGTCCCCTGCAGGCGGGGGCATGGCTGCGCCCCAAGGCAGAGCCGGAGTTGTCTCTGTAGTGGTAGGAGATGGGACAGCGGGGCTCCCCTCTGCGCAGGGCTGCAGGAGGAAGGACGAGAGGGAGGGGGAGAGGAAGGAGGGGGTTCTGCGCTTCCAGCCAGAGCAGTGCACGTCCACACTGCCGGCTCCTGTCTCCTTCCCTGGAAACCAGGCATCGGGCCCTGTCTGAGTTTTCAGTGCCTGGATTTATCTCCTGGGCGTGCCCCACCTAACATGATCTCCTTTTGTCTTTCCAGCATCTCTGAGGTTGAGAAAGGGGATGGAGACAGTGCAGGGCCAGCTTTGGCATTGGACAGTGTGGAGCCAAGCTCTGATTCCTCCACTCACTGTGTGACTTAGGGCAAGTTCCTTAACTTCTCTGTGCCTCAGCACAGGCTCGGAGCTACTGCAGAGGTAGGAAATGGGCTGAGCATCGGACAGGCCAGAGGTAGGAAATCTCTTTACAAAAACAAAAGGGCCACATTTTGAAGGCTTACCACACAAGCCCGAATCCCCAGAAGGGAAAACGCTCTGTACAAAAGCGTTTCAGAAAAGCCATAATGTGGTCCATGGGGCCTTGTTTAAATAACCGATTTAACTTGATTACACCATCTAATCCAACTCATCAGAATTTCCTGAGGACGGTTTCAGAGGAAAATAGTAGACAGAAGGAGGGCCACCAGGGGTCCCAGGAAGCCCCTAAGCTCTTTCTGTGACAGTGGGAGTGAGGACGCCCCAGGCGTGGCCCCCTGAGGTCAGCGGGGTCTGGGGGCAAGGTGTGGTCGTGCATTCCGCTCTCACCATCAGGTGCTTCAGGTGTGGCCAGGGGACAAGGCAGGCAGGACCTGACCCTCACAGAGTGCACATCCCCACAAGAGGAAGCTTGATGAAGGAGCGATGCCCATACCCTTGGTAATCAATGCGATAGGGGAACAAGAGGGCGATGTTGGGGGCTAACAGGGCCCAGAGCTCAAGCTCCTTAAAATAGCGGGGGGAGGAGGTGGCTTTCTGAAGGGGTGGGACCAGGACCTGGAAGACAAGAGGGAGTGACCTTGGGAAAATTCAGGCAAGAACTTTCCAGACCAAGCAAATGGCCAGTGCCAAGGCCTGGGGGCAGGAATAAGCCCTTGGGGCTGAGGCAGAGACGGCAGGCTGGTGGACAAGCACCTCCGGAAGCTTTGCACAGGGACCCTTCAGGGACAGGCTCCCGACTGTGACATCCCTCCCCCTCCCTCATGCATCCTCAGCCCCTCCCACTGCACAGGGTCCTTCCCTCTGTATCTGATTGTCCTCAGAGGTCCCACACCAGGAAAAGCAAAACCATGATCACGAAGGCAGGGAAATGGTGTATCAGTAGTAAATAGTACTGGCAGATCAACAACAATAACAGCAATGTTGGTTGAGTATTTCGTGCCAGGGACCGTCCTACATGCCTTCTTCATCCACTGCATCCTCACAGCAGCCACTCCTGTTTCCCCTTGAGAAAGATTGGGGGCCGTCCCCCAGGAGGTCTTCTCTGAAGCCTCAGCTTATGTGGCTGTTACAGAGACTGAGGGTAAACTGATTCAAGCTGGAGGAGATGGTGACTTGAACTTGAATTGGAGTCAATTTAAGAAAAATACCTGATATTCTGAAATTCAAACTCTCTATACATATTAACTAGGGATATCCATTCTTTTGACTCTGCTTTGCCCCAGCCTGACCTAGAGGGAGACCTTCTGGCAGATCCTGCTTCTTCCCTCCCAGAGGTGACTGGGAGGGGTTCTGGGTGACTTAGCCCTTACCGTCCCCAGGGTCCTCCCTGGGGTGGGGTGAGGTTGGCGGCTGCTTCAGGGACCAGCACCGGTAGGAGCCCTGTGCCCAGAGCCACCCCTCCCCCCAGAACGGCCCTGGCACAGTATCTCTAAGGCCACTCGGGGCAATGTCAGCCTGCAGTTTCCAAGGCCACCTCTGCCTCGGGCCGAGAATCTCCCGGAGCTTTCCAAAATGTGTAGATTCCGATAGAAATGCTGAGATTCTCACGCAGCAGGTCTGCAGAACCTGCAGAAAGCAGGTTTCCTTTGAGGAAACGTGATCTGGCTCACTGTGTATTTTGAGCCCTTAAAAAAAAACTTTTTTTAAATGTTTACTTAGTTTTTAAAATGTTTTTATTATTGAGACAGAGAGAAACAGAACATGAGTGGGGGAGGGGCAGAGAGAGAGGGAGAGACAGAATCTGAAGCAGGCTCCAGGCTCTGAGGATGCCCAATGCCCAGTGCAAGGCTCTGAGCCATCAGCCCAGAGCCTGTTAAGCCGTTTTTAAAAAATGAGCTTCAGGGGCACCTGGGTGGCTCAGTTGGTTGAGCGTCCGACTTTGGCTCAGGTCACGATCTCACTGCTCGTGGATCCGAGCCCCGCGTTGGGCTCTGTGCAGACAGCTTGGAGCCTGGAGCCTGCTTCCGAGTCTGTGTCTTCCTCTCTCTCTGCCCCTCCCCCACTCGCACTCTATCTCTCAAAAATGAGTACATGTTAAAAAAAATTTTTTAAAGTGATTTAAAAATGTGCTTCAATACAATAGAGTTGCAGCAAACCTTGCTGTGTTTGGACTTCTTTGCGCGAGGCTCAGAGACAGGTTTTTCTCTCTTAGGGCGTGTGAAGATGTACCTTCTCAACCCACTGCGCAGACTGAGCAATCAAGGCACAGACAAGGGAACCCCGAGGCTGAGCAAGGATGGAGGACCCAAAGTCACCCCCAGAGTAGCAGGGAGCATGTGGAAGGCCGGGGGGACGAGGGCCTCAGGGGGAGGGTGCCCACTGAGGGCAGGTCCCCTTGCAGCTAGCCTCCTGAGAGCTCCCTGCACCCCGGCCAGCTGACCCCCACTCTGTGCCCCGGTCAGGCCGTGCCCGGCCCATGCCATCCTCCTTCCCGGCCTTGCCTGACCACACACTCCGGAGGCCATCACGTGCTCCTCTGAACTCCCCTGCAATTAGAATTTCAATAATTAATTTGGCAATTAATCATATCCTGCCTTGTGACATCTCGTCTATTCGTGTTGAGCTGTTATTTAGAAGTGCGATTGTTTCACTTCCCATGAGCAGCATATGCTGCCTTGCTAATCTAGTTGGGGTTTTGTTGTTTATTTCCTGGCAGTCAATCAAACCAGGAGGAGCAGCTGGAGGCCCACGTTGGGGGGTGGGGGGGGGGGCAGGGACCCTCACCCAACAGGGTCAGGGGCCCTTCAGACAACCGCATCTTGGAGAGTTAGCCCGTCACACCCCTCAGCCTGCTTCCCTCCTGGTCCCCTGCTTATGAAACAGCTCTGGATACAAACAGTCCCGGGGATTTTCCATGTATCTGTACAGACTCCGTGACTGCGGTGCATTTCCTGTGGGCAGGGAGCATTCGTTCTCTTTTCACAGAGGCTGCCTGACATGATGTGGCGCACTCTGAAATCAGAGAGAGCCCTGCCACCTCGGATCTGGAGACCCCCGGGGGAGTCATTTCACTTCTCTTGGCCTCAGTTTCCCCATTGCTAAGATGGGATTCAAGTGCCTCTCTCAGGAGACCGGCATGGGGATCAGGAAACGAATACACAGGCTTTCTCTGTGGATTCTGGGCACCTTCCGACCATCAACCCCTTTATCTTCACAAAAACTCTTTGAAGTACATTCTCCATTATCTCCACTTTACACAGATTCGGGGGCGAGGAGCAGAAGTGTGAAGGGGGTGCTAAAGGGGTCACAGGGGGGCCCCAGGAATAATCATGAAGGCATGAGTTCATGCCTGTGGGTGTCTGGGTGTGGATGAGGGAGCATGGAGGGAGAGGTGGATGGGAGCAAGAACTGGCCGCAGATGTGTCTATGAATGTTCTTCAGAAGTTTCCAGGCTTCAGGTCCGATATGGATAGTGGAGAGTGGCATCAGGGAATGTTCTGGGCTTAAATGAACTCCAAGATCAACAAATTTGCTTGAGATGAACTTGACCAGGGAGAAGGGGAGTGGAGTTCTGGGGGAAGTGAAATGAAGCGAATGTGGCTGAAGAGGGTGTTTTGGAGCTCCTTGCTTTTTGTTTTTTAATTTTTTTAATGTTTATTTATTATTGAGACAGAGAGAAACAGAGCATGAGTAGAGGAGAGGCAGAGAGAGAGGAAGACAGAATCTGAAGCAGGCTCCAGGCTCTGAGCTGTCAGCACATAGCTGGACGTGAGGCTCAAACCCATGAACCGTGAGATCATAACCTGAGCCAAAGTCGGACGCTTAACTGACTGAGCCACCCAGGCGCCCTGCTCCTTGCTTTTTGAACCCCAGATCCTCCCAGAGCCAAGGACTGGAAGGGGCCACTGCGATATGATGCACGGCTGCTCTGTGCACTCAACATAATGAGGTGTGGGGGCCGCACTAGCAGGAAGAAGGTCATCTTCTGCCTGCGACGGACCCCGTTGCTTTCAGATGCTCTCCTGGTGCCGAGGCCAGCTTGAGAGCCGCGTCCCCACGTCTGCTCTGCCCTCGGGATCAGAAGTGCTGGATCCTCCCTTCTCCAAATGCGGCACTGAACCAGACAAGCAGACAGGGACGGTCACCACCTGCCGGGTGCTAGACAGGAGCAGATGGACTCTCCGAGGAGGAAGAGAAG
Source organism: Suricata suricatta (assembly GCF_006229205.1). Lineage (NCBI taxonomy): Eukaryota > Metazoa > Chordata > Mammalia > Carnivora > Herpestidae > Suricata > Suricata suricatta. The sequence continues at coordinate 125,779,305 of NC_043702.1, read as the reverse complement.
GGGTTAAGAGGAGGAGAGGGAGAAGAAGAGCGGGGAAGAGAGGGTTTGGGGGAGAAAAGAAGGAGAGGGTGGGAACCAGGGGGAGAGAGAGGGTGGGGCAAGACGGGAAAAAGGAGGGAGAGGCAGGACAGCTATAGGGTAAAAGAGGGGAAGACACAAGCTCTTGTCTTCTGGGGGCTTACAGTCAGGTAGGGGTCGGTGAAACTCAAGCATCTGGAGCAGCCTCTGAGGCTCTGGAAGAAAACACCGCACAGCCCGGCACCCCCTGCCCCTCCCCTGTGATTGAGAAACACTTTAACAGGTAGGCAGGCTCTTGGGCTGGAATCCGGAGGAAGCCAGGGGGACCGTGTGTGAGGAGGGCCTCTTGCCTCCTGTGGTCCTCCAGGAAAGTGATGCCTCACATCCGAGGTGTGGTCCAGTCTGGAGTGAGGGGCACCGCGGCGCTCCCCAGGGTCAAGGGTCATCACCTCCCAGAAGCTGAGCGATTCTCTAGGCTCTACTGACCGTCTGGGGATCCAGGAAACTTGCAGAACTTTCCTGAGCCTGTCTCCGCCAAACTCAGAGGCCATCGTGGAGACCGTAGGAGATGGTGCCTGGGAAATGTTTTATAAACGGACACCTTACCATGTCTGCACGTGGCTCTTAGATGCCCGACAGGTGCCGCGAACGCCTCCTGCCGGTGTCCACCTGTTCGTACCGCCGTCTCACCTGGACGGCCAGCATGCATCTCCCCTCGTTCTCCTTTCCGCCTGCCGTGGACACACAGTGTTGCATTAGTTTCAGGCGTACGTACAGCTTGGTGGTTGGACGGGCTTGTGTGGACGTCCCATGGGGAGGTGCCATCTGTCCCGTCACAGCCCTGTGACAGCACCATTGTGCTCCTTGTGCTGGGCCTTCCATCCCCGTGACTGACTCAGCCTGTAACTGGAAGCCTGTGTCTCCCAGTCCCCTTCACCCGCTGTTCCCCCCACCCCACCCCTCTGGCAGCACCAGGTCGCTCTCTGTATTTACAGGTCTGGCTCTGTTTCCAACAGTTATCCTAACGTGCTCAAATCACCCCCCAATATCCTTCTCCAAACCTGCTCTACCTCCTAGGTGCTAGGGCCAAAGCCATAGAAATGTCGCTGACTTTTTTATTTCTTTTGCACCCCTGTATCTGAGCCAGCAGCAAATCCTGTTGGCTCCGACCTTCCCAATACATCCAGAATCACAGTCACTGTCTCGCTTGGCCACCAGGGTTCAAGGGGCCATGGACTCTTCCCCAGGCTTCTGGTGTAGTTTCTCAGCCTGCTCCCCACCCACCTTCGCCCCCTTGGGTGCACTCCGTGCAGCGAATGCCTGTTTAACACGCGCACGGGATCCTGAGCCTCCTAGCAGAGTCCGAGGGCCCCCAGCACTCTGGGTGACAGCGGTGGTTAGAGCAGCCCACAGGCCTGCTGCGTCCGGCCTCTCCTCTCCCCTCCCCTGCGCCTCACCTCCTACCAGGCAGGCACACGGGCCTCCTCTGGCCTGTGCACTTGCTTGGCCCACCCTCTTTCTGGATGGCTCTGCCTTGACGCCTGCAGGGCGTATGTTCTCACTCTCGAATAGCATTTAAACTTTCTCTACCCCCCCAATCCCCCTCCTCTCTGTTTTCATTTTCTCCAGAATGCTTAGCACTTCTAATGGATTATACAACTTATTTATTCCCCCCCTCCACCTCCTGCATCCCATAATGGTAAGAATTTTGTCTGTTCCTCATGCCCCCTCCCTGCCCCCCTCCACCATATCCCCGGTTTTTAGAACTCTGTCTGGCATGTAGGTGGCTTTGGGGACATGCCTGAGTGAGTGAATGAATGAATGAAGGAATGATGGGTGGCTGACTGAGCCCATCAGTCAGTGTGTACTGAAGGCGCCGCAAGCCCAGGGAGGGAAGGCGGGCTGGCTACATCAAAAGCCCCTCTTGCTGCCGCTAAACCCCACAGGTCTTTCTATCACAGCCCTTATCCAAAGGCCACATCTCTCCCCTTCCAGCACCATCGGTTCACAGTCAGTGAAACAGCAGCTCTTCTGCCGTCTGCAGGGGCCTGTCCCTCTGGGCAGATGCCGCCCAGGCTGCAGCGGCGGGAGGCCTGGGAGCCCGGGGACAGTTTCCTGGTGCGGGGGCAGCATGAAGCAGAGATGTCCGTCCCTCTGGCAGGGCCGGCCTCAACCGCCATGCCTGAAAGCAGGGGTGCTGAGGGGGGTTGGGGAGGCCAGCGGAGGCCAGCTGCAGGAAATGGGCCTCCCAGAAGGCTGGGGGCGGGTGGCAGGAGACAGGGGTGTGTGGGGAGATGTCTCCCCTGTGCAGGTGAGGCGATGATACATTGGGGCCGTCTGTGCCGTTGTTAGACATTCCAAGTGGAGAGCCAGGCTTCTAGAACAAAAGCAACAGCTCTTCAAAGAGACAGGGAGGGAGGGAGGGAGAAAAACACAAACACAGTAGCGAGCAGCCCGCACGCGCACACACACCCCTCATCTAATCATAAAAACATATTCCAAACAGGTTCCAGAGCTGCCCTTGGAAGGGATGTTTGAAATATATATACATATTTCCCTGAAATTTTAACTGTCAGATCTCTCAGGAAATGGCTGTGCCGGAACAGACTTCCTTTCATGAACATTGAAAACGGAATTTTGAGAAGACAAAGCCCAACCCAACGGGTGACAATTGCTCTTGGAGGCCCTTTCTGATTTTCTCTTCCTCCGGATTCCTCTATGCACCCCCTGCCCCCACCCCCGACACTGGCCGAATTTCCCTCATTCCCCAGGGACCACTGTGGCTTCTGGAAGCTTGGAGGGCTTTCCTTTCATTACATGGGCTCAGGAGCCTGAGGAGGGAAGGAGACTGGGGACAGGGCCAAGTTCAGGAGCCGGAGGAGAGCTGGAGGGCTGCCTTGCTCAGCCCCTAACCATGTGGGACCTCAGTCTTCTCATCCATACACTGGGAATGATGTGCCCACTACACAGGACTGTGGGGAAGATTTGAGCAGCCAATGGATGTCCTTGAGAAAAGCTCTGAGGACTCTTCTTCTCGAGCTTGGAGACGATCCCAGAAGGCTTCCAGCCAGCCTTCAGTACCTGGGCCACAGTCCCTCGGGGTCGCTGCAATCCCCTTAAAAGTTCCGTTTCTCTCAACTTCTAAATGAAGGAGAGGCAAGCTTGGAGCAAGTAAAGAAGAAGAGTGTAGGGGGGAGGGGAAGGAGTTTGGGGCTGTTGACCCTGAGGGAAGAGACGGAGACAGATGTGTCCTAAGAGGCGCCACTGTCAGACGCTGAGTGTGATGCCTTATGAAGTCTTACCCATCCCTCCAAATTTCCCTGCCGGGAAGTCAACATCATTGCCCCATATTCCAGAAAAGGGGAGCCAAAGCTCAGGCTGGAAAAGATTTGCCTAGGACAACAGAGCTAGGGGTCCATTCAGGTCCTGTTCCCATTGAACTGGAAGGTCATCCTCACGCTTGTCTCCCATGGACTGCCGTGTGACGTCAGGTGCATTGCCTCCTGTCTCTGGGCTTTCTTCCCCATACATGTAAAGCAAGAGGGGTGGATGGAGTTGTAAAGCCCAGGCATGAGACTTTGTTACGGGGCAGATGATGTATTGTCAGGACATTCAGGGCCCATCCCTGAGAGGGGATTCTGCTGGACTGAGGCAGGCTGGTCCTCTAGCCAGTGAAATGTGCTGGAAGTGATGTGTGATGGGTCCAGGCAGAGGCGTGGAGAGCCATTACAGGTCCCCACCTTGCCTTTGCCAGATGGGACTGCTCTCCGTCCGCCTTGGTCCTGGAGTGAACATGACGTGGAACTGAGCTCTGCCGACCCACCATGGACCTGACTGTGAGCAAGACCAGCCTCTCGGCTGCTGTGAACCAGGAAGATTCGGGGTCATTTGTTCCCCGCTCTGGACTTGGCTTTAATGGAAAGGTACCATGAGGAAAGGAGGAGGAGGAGAAGAGGGATGATTACATCTTGAGGAATGATTCTGTCCCTTCCTGAGAAAATGAGGAGCCCATTCAGGGACCTGGAAGTGCCTGAGGGTTTCCCTGAGGTGTAAGTGGCTGTCTGACTTCCCTGAACTCCTACTGATCTTCTGGAACAGGAGGTTCAAGTGCTGGGGGTGGGGAGGGATGCTACTGTCCTAAGAACAATGGTAAGATGGTTGACATCAGCCTAATGGGTAAGAAAAGAGGAAAGAAATAGACAAGAAATACGTACCTAAGAAGATATTGTAAGATGTTTCTTCTGTTTCTGTTTTTTTAAATTTTTATTTTAAAAAATTTTTATGTCTTTATTTTATTTTGAAAGAGGGAGAGAGAGAAAGAGAGTGAGCAAGGGAGGGTCACAGAGAGAGGGAGACACAGAATCTGAAGCGGGTTCCAGGCTCTGAGCTGTCAGTACAGAGCCCAACATGGGGCTCGACCCCATGGACTGTGAGATCAGGACCTGAGCCGAAGCTGGACGCTCAACTGACTGAGCCACCCAGGCATCCCTGTTTCTGTTGTTTTGTTTTGTTTTTAAGTATACTTATTTATTCTTGAAGACAGAGAGAGTGTGAGTGGGGGAAGTGCGGAGAGAGAGGGAGAGAGAGAAACCCAAGCAGTCTCCACAGTCATCTCAGGCCCGACATGAGGCTTGAACCCATGAACCACGAGATCATGACTTGAGCCAAAACCGAGTCAGATGCTTAACTGACTGAGTCACCCAGGCGCCCCTCCTCTGTGTCTAACAGGAAACACAACTTTGAGGGCAGCGGAGACTCCTGACGCCTATTGAGGATGGCCCGCCTATTTGATGGGGGAGGAAGCTGAGGACCTGGGGAGGCAAAGTGACTTGTACGGGATCACACCGTGAGTGAATATGGAGACTTGGGCTTGGGCCTGAAGACTGCCGGCCTGGGATGGACCTTCTTGTTTTCCTTTTAGTGATTAACTGTAAAAATTCTTGGGGCGCCTGAGTGGCTCAGTCAGTTGAGCATCCAACTTTGGCTCAGGTCATGATCTCACGGTTTGTGAGTTCGAGCTTCGCATCCAGCTCTGTGCTGACAGCTCAGAGCCTAGAGCCTACTTCTGATTCTGTGTCTCCCTCTTTTTCTACCCACCCCCGACTCGTTTTCTTTCTCTCTCTCAAAAATAAATAAGGGAAGGTTCACTTGCAGGCTGGCGAGGAAGGTGGGAGCTGGGGCCCGGGCTCCCCCTGCCCACTGGGAAAGCAAAGTCACCGGCAGGCAGGTCAGGGACAGCCTACCAGGTCCCCCAGCAGGTGAGCATGAGGGCTGACAAGGGCACACACCCTGGGAGGAGAAAGGACAGGACCCATTAACAACAGCAACTACCCAAAGTTGAGGGCCTCGTAGACACAGGCTTTGGATTACACACTTACCATATTTCCTCTTATGCCGATCCTGTGACACAATCAGAAGATTCCTGGTGATTATATGAGTCACTCGAGGCTTGGGGAAGTTAAACAATTTGCCAAGATCTCACAGCTTGTAAGTGGCAGAGCTGAGCTTTGCGCCCCATCAGTATGACCCTGCCAAGGGAGGCGGTGAAGACAGGCTGGGGACAGAGGGCCAGCACGGGCAAGTGGGAGGTGGTTCCTCATGCCCAGGCCACCCCGGCCCCAGGGGCCCTGACCCAGAATGGTGGTCAGAGTCTCAACTAGCAGCTTCCAGCCCAGGCTTCCTGGAGCTCAAGACCATGGCCAGTCCAGCCTGGGTCCCTTTGATATATTACCTTGTGTGGTGTGGCAGTGCCTCACCTCCCAGCAGCAGCTGAGGAATGTGTAAGGGCTGCCGGTGTGGCCGTGGCTGTGTGGAAAGATCCATAGGTCCCCGGAGTCCCTGAAGCACCTGCCTGGGACAGATTTCAGCCTACAGATCCACCAGGATAGGGCTCGAGCAGGGAGGGCTTGGGCCACGGGAGAGCGCGACAGAAACTGGCTTCGGCCCAACGCACGTTTGTGGCTGGACATTTCCTCCCAACTAATAAACAATCATTATTTTTCTCCAGCCAAATGGAAGCTAGCCTCAGAGCACTCGGCAAGAGAGCAATAATAGCAGGTTACTGACAGACAGCGAGAGCTTAATAGGCCACAGACCGATGAGGGCCCGAGATTGATGAGGGCTGTGCTATCGATTATTGGAACCCCTGCCGGCCTGCCCCGAGGGGTTCCCCACGCTCTGTTTTCCATCCCGGGCAGGGCTCTGACAGCTGCCTCAGCAATTAGCTGGGCGGTGGAGAGGGCTGGGCCCCATCCCCCCAAATTGGGAGGGACAGGAACATATCTATCATTGTGAGGAGCGTGAGGACAATCGAAAGCCCGCGGTTTCAGCCACAGATGCTGGACACACAAGCCATAGTCTGGGTTTTCTTCTACAGCAGCACAAAAATAGCAAATGTCACCGAGATAGAAAACACTGACCACAGATGTAGCACGCCCCCCATACTCATCTTTAATAGCCAGAGCCTGATCGCCTGAAGGAAACTCCCTGTTGGCTGACTGAGCCCAGGGTCCTCAGGGCACCCCATGACTGGAAGGTGGAGGTGCAGAAGGCAGGAGGTGACGGCTGCCCACCCCAGTCTGCAGAGCATTGAATGACAAAGCAAGAAGGAGCCGGCTGGAGGTCCATGGCTGGAGGTCCTGGGGTTTCAGTCAATCCCTAAAATAGTCGATAGAAGCTTGCACGTGTGGTCCATAGCATTTATGAGATTTGCAAAGGGGTCTGTGCAAGCTGAGTCCCGGGATGTTGGCTGGTATTTGCTTTACTGACGTGGGTGCTTACCTGCACAGCTGTGGGAAGAGACCCCCAGAGTCTCACCTGCCACCACCCTCTCATGGCCTGCACTGCCCAGGGGCAGTGGCACACTCTGTTTTCCGAACATGGGGTGCCTCATGCTCAGCCAAGGTGGGCAAGGGGCCCCCATCCACTGGTGGGAAAGCCCTGCTCCATCTGTCACTCACGAGGGGACCACTGGCCCCACAAGAGCTGCTCCTGTGTCCCCATGTGGCCCTTACATGGAGGGCCACCGGGACCCCCATCCTGTGATTTTCCAGCCTCACTCATGTGGTGGCTAGGCAGGGCCTCTGCTGTGTGGCCTGGGCCTGGGAGTGATCCTGGGTAACTCTGAAGACGCCAAGGAGGACAGGCAGGCTCGACTGTGACCTTCTGGAGTCTCCAGAAGTGAATCACCAGGATGGTTAGATGGCCTGCAGATGGAGGGTCCTGGGGGCGGGGGAGGTGGAGGAGGCGGAGTTAGCCCTGCAGCTTCCAGCCCCAGGTTGGAAGGGAGATGTCCCTAAGCCCATCCGAAGACCTGGCATTAGCAGCTGCATCGGGAGCCAGTCTGCAGTGGAGGTGGGGGAGGGATGCTCGTGAAAGCCTGGGAGGGGGGGTTCACACTTCCCCAGCAGGAGGGAAGAGAGAAGACCCTCTGGTGTCCTTGCAAATCCTGCTCTCCCCACTCCCCCGGCCCAGCTCAGCCAACCCTAGGGCAATGGACAGCAATCAGAAGCTGGAGCAGAAGTGGCAGTTTTCCCTGGGACCCTGGGGAGCCGGGGCGAAAGCATCCTCGAGGACAAAGCGCATCTCCCCCACCATGGGGAGCGACATCCAGTGACCTCCCTCCATCCTTGCTGGGGGAGGACAGCAGGATTCCCAGGGACACCCACCATACCCCGGGAAAGAGTCCGCAGCCACCTAGCCAGCAGACCCCAGATGAACACAGGGGATGTGGCTCCACTGGTCCACAGGCTTGTGAGGCCCGGGGCTGCCAGGACACATGTCACAGCAGGGTCCTATCTCTGTTCCCCACCAGAAAACTGAAGCGCATTTGGACAGTTCAGTAACATTTGCATTTGTACACTCTTGTCAGTTTGACTACAGGTCCCCTGCCCCCACCTGTGTCCCTGCACGTGGATCTTTGCCTGAAACCGTGGTCATCAGAATCCCCCTCCCCCCAACTCCTGCTCTTGTCCCAAGTGCACAGAGAGCACGCTGTACCCGAGAGTCAGACTTCTCCCTACCAGCCTCCGTCCTGAACCCGAGGGCCGGGGTGTGGTCTGAGAAACTGACAAAGAGGTCCAGAGTCTGGCCAAGGCTTGACTGTCCTTCCTGATGCCCAGTTCTTACCCTGGGTTCTTGCCCCGATTCCTAGATGCCACCGGGGTGTTCAGCAGGTGACCTGGTCTCTGACGCACGTGGTAGTGCGGACAGGGAAGCCTTAGACAAGGTCAGTGTCTTTGGGTACAGCCATGGCCGCATCTGGCATGAAGACAAATGGAAACTGAGCGTCTGAGCTTTGGGGACCAAAGTACAAAGAAAAGAATAATGAGCACACTCCCGATTACTCTTTCCTTCGGTGCTCGAGAGGCCCAGACACAAAGTGCCCACATCACGTGCCGCCACACTCCTCACCGGATGCAGGGAACACGGCTGAGCAGGACACCCAGGCATGTGTAAGTCAAGCTGGGGCCTCAGGAGAGAGCGGTGACCAACTCTAACCCATTTAACGTTTCCAGGCATGTCTCTCTCTGCGGTTATTGTCTTATCAAAGATTTATATCTGTCTCATAAGCATCGTTCAATCCTTGATCTCTTGTGAGGCCTGAAGCCAAGAATTGACATTTCTTCAATGTAAATAGGAAATATTACAGAATGAGTTCAGTTTTTTAAAAAATTGCTTTCTTGACTTTTAACCCTGCAGTCTTGCTGACTATTTAATTCTACCCGCAGTGGCTGAGGAGCGAGCCCGTGATTTCTGTGACATGACACTGGGCTTCGAAGCAGACCGGCCGCCTCTCCAAACAGGAGCTGAGGTCTGCTGGTCCAAGTCATGAAATGAACCCCCGAGTTCCAAGAGGGCGGGAGGATGGGCCTCGAGGGAGGCACGTGGCCCTGGGCATGGGCAGCGGCCCCGGCCTGGGAATGGGTGGCCCTCATGAAGCCGAGGCCTTTCCCAGGGAAGCCAAGTGAGGGACAGGAGCTGGGTGCCAGGGCTGGCTGGCTGGCATGCAGGAAACCTGGGGGAGGGTCTCAGGACGGTGCCATGCAATTGCTTTTTGCCCTTTATTGGACAGTCGCTCTGTGCCGTTTTGGAAACAGCTCTTCCGATGCTCACAGCTGTTTGTGTGGGGCTGGACTGATGAGCCCCCAGCTGCACAGCAAACACGGAGACATCTGGAGGCTAAGGATCTTGCTGGGGCCACAGGGCTCCACGGTCACCTTGACTGTGGTCCTCAGAGTTGGTCCTGGGGAACAAAGGCCCCCTTCTGCCACTGAGAGCCTGGCCACGTGCTGGTTTTCACATCTGTGGTGGGGAGCTAGATCCAGGGGGCAGAGACTGATTGAGGGTAGAGTGTGTGTGTGTGTGTGTGTGTGTGTGTGTGTGTGTGAGAGAGAGAGAGAGAGAGAGAGAGACCATGTGTGTATGTGCAAGGATGCGCACTCTGCTGAGAAGCAAGACCACAGGAGAGGGGACTGAAGGGTGGGATGGAGAGGAAGAGAGATGAGAGCCATCATTCCCCTCCTCCTTCTCCTGCCTCCCTCCTTTCTCCTTGTCTGCGTGCCCCTGGACTTCTCCTTCCCTTCCCCTCACTTCTTCTCCGTCCCTCAGCTGTCATCCCTGCCCTGGGCCATCTCCAGGGTGCTAGGGAGGGGGTAAACCTGCATCGGGAAGGGCTCAGAGACATCCCCCCTCCACTCACAGGCGATGGTGGCCACCCAGAGTAGGCTGAGCACAGGGGCTCCCTTCTTCAACGGGCCCCAAGCCTGGTGCGGCTGGCTTCCAGAAACTCACAGAAAGCCTTTCAGGCTGATGAAGCAGGTAACCTGTAGTGTGTGTGTGTGTGTGTGTGTGTGTGTGTGTGTGTGTGTGTGTGCACGCCTGTGCAGAAAGGGTGAGCAGGTACAGGTTGCCATTAGTGTTTAAGCGTCCATGTGTGCTTGTGCTTCTGTGTGTATTGGCCCGTAGGTGTCAGCATGTCTGTGCACGTGCACGTGTGCGTGTGCATGTGCGTGTGCATGTGCGTGTGTGTATAGCAGGCCCAATTAGCTTCCCCAGACAAGCTCACCCAGGCTACCTTCAGTACAGAGCCGGCCTGGCGCCCTTCAGGCATCATTCAGCTGCAGACATGTCCTCTGCAGCCTGGTTTGCAGAGACGTACAATGGGGGAGCTACCAACAGACCTGAGGAAAGAACATTGGTTTCTTTGCTTTCCCGAGGATTTCCCCCTTCCCTAGTCTGGCTCTGCTTCCCCGAATCAGATCATGGCGTTCAGGTGTCTAGGCCCCCCAGAGGGAGAGCAGTCAAGGGGACAGTGAGAGTTCAGCCGTCCTGCCCAGGCCCTGCCCTCTCCGTCCTCCCTTCTGTCCCCCACACTCTGGGACAGTGACTGTATTTTCTGTTTGCTCCCTTCCTCCTCGCTCTCGGGCCGTGCAGCCCAGCAGGCATGCGTGGCCATCAGGGAGGCAGTGTGTGGCTGACACCCAGGCCCTGCTCGGTGTCCGGGACTCCTTGGGCCCCCGGGCCGTGTGCTTCTAGTGCCGCTGACAGGAGGGGCTATTTCTGGGTTGAGGACAGAGCTACTGAGGCCAACAGGGAAAGTATTTATAGAGTCAGCCTTGGAGAACAGGAGTGCTCATATCCCTGGAACCTTCCCTCGGTTAGAGGTTTCTAAAGATAGAGCCGAGAGGCATCTGGTATGAGACAAGGTACACTAATTCCTTTTAAATCCACCAAGAACATTCTCCGAATAAATGCTGACCAATTTTCTCGGGGCCAACTTCTTCCTCTCCATCCTGCCTCTTGACTGTGCCATGGGTGGGGAACTGTCCACTGCCAGAGAGACTGAGGGACCCAGCAGGAAGTGATGGGGTAACATGACATCTCTGGACATGGCAGCAGGGGAAGAGAAGGGACGGCGATCCACGTGTTTTGTAATCTGTGAGCTCTGTGCTGCGTGACACAGGCACTATGGTAATTAATCCTGCACTGTCTCTGGGAAGGAGGTGTTATAACACCCATTTTACAGATGAAGAAACAAGGCTCAGGGACTTGCCTAAAATTGATCTAAATTGGCAAAGTTACTGTGCTCCTCACCAGCTTGGCCCAGGATGCCAGGGATGAAGGCAGGTCATGAGTGGCATTTGTCTCCAGGTTTCAGTTGTACATTTAGATCCATGATCCCTGAAGCTCGCGGGTTTCAAGGGTGTCCTTGGTGACTACTGCATCTCATCTTTTGCCCTGAAATGAGAATAATTTCTGCAACCCCAGCCTGGTCAGGCACAATCTCTAGGGAGTGGCAGACTCCCCCACTCACCAAACTGTCGGACCCCTTCAGCTGCCTTATGAAGCGTGCCCATCCCCACTCTCTGTCCATCCCCCTTGACAAAAAGGGACATAAAACAAGTGCATGGATATCTGTTGACACCGCCTCTGTCTTGAGAGAAGACATGGGGCTCTGTCTGCTCCTACCGCTTGGGTGTCCTGTCATTTACTGTTTTCTCTGCTGCTCACAGATGAGGGAAGCAGGGCTCGGAGAGGTTATGCAACTTGGCTCAGCATCCCGCAGATAGCGAGAGGCCCAGCGGACGCTGACCCCTGGGACCATTGGCCTCGGGTAGCGCCTATTGACTTTCTGGCTGCAGCAGCATCTGCCATGGACTGTCGCTGCCTGGTTGGTTTGGTATTTTGGCCGATTCTCAATCGACCGCTCCGTGTCTGACATTATCGCCTGTGCAGTGGGTAATGGGATCTGATGGTTAAGGTGACCCTTGCTCAGCCAAACCACAGCCCATCCGTCCAGATTCGGATTCGGAGCACAGGCTGCCTTCCAGCTCTGGCCAGTGGTGGAACGGGGGGAGGGGAGGGCCCAGCTCAGGCCGGGGCGGGGGTGTGGGGGGTGTGAGGGTGCAGGGCGGCATCCAACTCCTGTGTTTGAACATGGAGCTGAGTGGCCAGGGCTGCCGGGGGGTGGGGTGCCTAGAGGCCTGCTTTTTTCTCAGGCCCTGACATTTGACATCCATGTGGCTTCTCGGGACTCTGGGAACCAGGAGGGAGAGGCCAGGGCAGCAGGACCACCCAAGAGAAAGGAAATTTGGGGTCTGCAGCTTTCTGGCTGAGAATGTCCCAATCTTTTCCTTCTGATGACTTAAACTCTATTCATCCTTAGGGGCCTGTGTGAGGCTCCCTCCTTCTGGAAAACTCCCCATTTCTCTACCTACCAGGGCACATGTTGTGTGCTCCACACATTCTGGAACTACAGTCAATGAACTTTGGAGAACACGGTCATTCTCCTAGCCAGCTCTGTAGCCCCTTCCCCATCATCCCTCCAGGGCCCCCCTGGGCTCCCTACTTCTCAAAGCAGCCGCTCCTTGATGAGATAGTGCTAAGCACTTGAACATTTCCTCTGCCTCTGGTGGCCCATCGCTGAGACCTGCCCTCTGAATCTGGCCTATTGGAAGCTTCCAGATCCTTAAAGAACACTCTTAGGGCCCCTGTAGGGCCTCTCTTTCCCAAACAAGACTGCAAAAACCTCAGCAGAACCCAAGAAATGTGCTTCTGGGAGGTGGTGCCTTCAGAGGCCAGTGCCAAGTGAGCCCATTTGCAGGTACATCGGGGCACAGCTCTTCAAAAGGTTTAAAGGAAATCATTTTATCAGCAACTCACAGACACTGGGATAGTCCCATTAGCGCTGAAAAAATTTCCGAGTTTCATTAAAAACAAGATCAAGCTTAGAAATACACAAATTTATCAACCATGGTTGAAAAAACCCCTTTCTTGCTAAGGTATTACCTCTGCTGGCAGGAGGCCTGTCAGAACATGGGGCTCATGGGACTGGCAGCAGTCTGTCCCATGGCACAGGCCGTGGTCTACGGGAAGGCCTCTGCATTGGGACCCAGAGGCCAGGCACGGTTGGTGGCCACATGCCTCTTGGCCTTGCGGGGAGAAGCTGGTGTGGGAGCAACCCAGGGCCTGGGGGTGTGGGTGTGGGAGGGAGGGTTGTGGGGCCCTGCTGCCATCTGCCGCCTCTGGCCGCTGCAGTTAACCCCAGGGCCTCTTTGTCCCCGGGTTATAAAGGAAGGACTGAGCTCAGCGAAGGAAACGCACAAGGTAAGCAGGTCTCTTTACCCCAAACCCACCTGGGCCCCCACTCATGCATTCTCTTTCTGTTTCACACGTGAAAGTCGCAGGTCCCCGGGAGGCTGTGTGCTGTCACCCCTCCCACACTCAGCACCCACCGCCAAGGGGCACAGGGAGGGGAAGCAGGGACCGTGTTCCTTACTCATCCTGCTGCTCTGTGGGTGCAGGTGCCTGTCCCCGTGCCCAGCTGCCCAGGGCCTCCACAGTGGGCAGAAAATGTCCCTGTCCCTTTCCCTGACAGACCTCCAGGTGATTAACATGACAAGGAGAAGATACCGGCCCCCCAGCCTACTCCTCAGGGACTGGAGAGGAGGCTCTTGGATGAATGGTACTATGGATAGTGGTGTCGTTCTTATTAAGATCATAGTGACAGTCTTAGCGGCCCCTGGTTTTACTGGGGCCCCATCGCCCCCTCAACCTGGCCCTGGCCCCAAGGCTGTGACCCCTTGTGCTTACCTGTGTCCTCTGCTTGTGGAAATGAGCCAGACTGGTCAGAAGCATCTGGGGCTGTGATCACAGGTCACAGACAGAAGCAGATTGAACACTCAGCTCTGTTGTCCTGTGTGCCCAGTTTCTTTTCTCGTCCCTGTCCTCAGATGCCACCCCAACCCACTGTGGTTGTGTGTTTGCTGTGATTTGGAGAAAGAACTAGCGTCAGCCCAGAGCCTGGTGATTCTGCATCAGTCCCAGCAGAGCCAGGGGAGGATCTTGTCACACAAGTGTCCCCGTGGTCCCAGGCAAGCCAGCACAGGGGATTGCCAGGGTGGGGCCCCAATGCGGGGGTCAGCGCCGGAGGTGGAGGGGCAGGAGCCGTGAGAACCTAACAGTCTGGAGTCGTGGTGCTCAAGTTTGAGTGTAAATCAAATCACAGTTGATCGGGCTGCTTGATAAAAATATACATTCCAGAGACCCTTGTCCTTGTCTTTGTGAAGAATCTCAACTCTTCCCCTGAGATTTTGCTCCATTGTGGCCCCTTGGCGACACCATCTCTGGCCCCCCCCAGACAGAGCTCTTCTGTTCATCCTGCCCCTACAGCACTTACGTGTTTCTAGGTTCCATTAGCCGCACAGGGACCCAGCTTCGAGGTGGTCATGTCTAAGGCTCATGTTCTTTTTTTTTTTTTAATGTTTTTTATTTATTTTTGAGAGACAGAGAGAGACAGCATGAGCAGGGGAGGGTCAGAGAGAGAGGGAGACACAGAATCAGAAGCAGGCTCCAGGCTCCAAGCTAGCTGTCAGCACAGAGCCTGACACGGGGCTTGAACCCACAAATCGTGAGATCATGACCTGAGCTGAAGCCAGACACTTAACCGACTGAGCCACCCAAGTGCCCCAAGGCTTATGTTCTTAAGATGACGATTTTGGAAGGGCCGCCACGTGCCAAGGTCTATGTGATGACCTTGCTGTAATATTCCCTCACTTACTAATCCTTGCAACAGCGTCTAGTGCCATTTTACCAATGAGGAGACTCGGGCTTAGCCCAACATCATATGGGGTGGGGGCTCAAACCCAGGTCTGTGGAATTTCCAGACCTCCACATCTAACCACTACCCCATTCAGCAAGGATCACTGGAGGCGGCAAGTGTTGGGGAATGAGGGAGCGAGGGCTGCACGGGTGTGATTTGAATGACATGCCACCCCGATCCGTTGGTGGGAGGTGACTGTAGGGACATATTAAGAACAGAGAATAGCACATAGCGGAAGGGAAAGAAAAATAAGATATAAACAGAGAGGGAGGCAAACCAGAAGAGATTCTTTTTTTTTAAATGTTTATTTTTGAGAGAGAGAGAGTGAGAGAGAGTGAGTGAGCACAAGCAGGGGAGGGGCAGGGAGAGAGGCAGACAGAATCTGAAGCAGCTCCAAGCTCTGAGCTGTCAGCACAGAGCCCAACACGGAGCTCGAACCCACGAACCATGAGATCATAACCCAAGCTGAAGTTGGACATTTAACCCATGGAGCCACCCAGGCACCCCAAGAGACTCTGAAATACAGAGAACAAACTGAGGGTTGGTGGAGAGGAGGTGGGGGGAGGGCTAAATGAGGGATGGGCATGCAGCTGGGCACTGGTGGGATGAGCACGGCGTGTTATAGGCAAGTGATGCATCACGAAATTCTACTCCTGGAACGATTATCATATTACCTGTTAACTAACTTGGTTTTAGAAAAATTAAAAAACAAACAAATAAACAAACAAACAAAGAACAGAGAACAGCACGCTCTGGTTTTAGGCACTAAGCAAAGGCCCCGAGTTCGGGAGCGGTGGAGGTGAGCAGGAGGTAGACCTTGTGGATAGTGATGCTTTGGGTCCACACTCCAGCCTCATCTCCGCAGAATGACCTTCGGGAGAGCAGGGCCTAGTTTCTGTTCTCACTTTCTTTCTTTTTTTTTTTTTTAAAGTAAGCTCTAGGGGGGCTTGAACTCCTCACCCCAAGATCAAGAGTCACATGTTCTACCGACAGAGTGGCCCAGGCACGCGCCCCTGTGTTCTCACTTTCTAAACCCGACTCTTGGGAAAAAAAAAACTGGGTCTTAGTGGAAACCCGCTCAATTCATTCATTAGATCGTTGTTTTCATTCATCCGTTCATTTATGGGGGGCCAGTCCTTGCTTCCATGTCCCGCTCTGTCACATGCTCCCCCATGCCCTCACTCCCAGCGTCCCCTCCGGAGAGAAATCTCGCAGGCCCTGCTGTCAAGGGGACATTCCCCCTCGGGCCTCATGTGGCCTGTGTAAAATCCCACATCAGGCTTGGTTCTCCACGTCCCTCTGACTTCTCCAACCTAAGATCCAGCCAGGGCGGGGGCTTGCCCAGCCAGCTCTCTGGGATGCCACGCCGCTGGCCTTCCGGAAAGGTCTACGGCCATTAGAACGACGTCCCCGTGCCCCTGCCTCCTGCCTCCGGCAGGTGACTCTGATCACAGCTGGGGGAGCAAGCTGCTGCTTCTGCCCAGACAGCGGGCATTGGAAATTATTCAGGAATAACAAACAGGCCAGAAACATTTGCATAAGGAATCACACAGAACAATACATGTTATTTAAACCATCTCTGGTTGGCAACAGAAGCAAAAAGCAGCTGAGATAAATCTGCAATGCAAATCAGCCTTATTTGGAGCTGAGGCTCAGCTTGTTTGGGGGTGGGGGGCGCAGCCAGAGACGGGGAGAAAAGAAAGCACCATTGTCTCCACTGCCCCCCCCTCCAACTACGCCTTCTCCGCCTGCCTACATTTTCTCATTTCTCTCCTTCCCTCCCTTCTTCAGAGATTAATGGAAACAATTTGTCTTCTAATGTGACTACAGCTTATGAATTCTTTGTCTCCCTCTAATCCTTTAAATTACCCACATAATAAAATATGTATCCAGTGATTTCAGGTCATAATTTGATCTTCCAGGGAAGGTGGGGAGGGGGGTAGGTGAGCTGAAGCGGCCCTTCTCATGGTTCGCTCCTCCTCTCCATTTGTCTTTATTTGTCATCCATTTGTTTTGCTTTGTGTTGTTTGCTTAATGATCTTCCTCTGGCTTCCTCTCCGGGTTCTGCCCCCCCCCCCCCCCCCCGCTGCACTTCCGGAGTGTGCCTGGGGTCCGGGTGTGAAGGGGCAGTGCAGGGCAGGGCGCGGGGTGGGCTCCTTCTCAACACCAGCCCGAGGCTCCTGATTTCCCAGGGGCAGCGGGTCCTGGAGGACCTAAGGTGCAGGTTGCCCCGGTCCTGTGGGGCCAAGGCAGGTGACAGTTCCACAGTTAACCAGTCTGGGTGTCCCCTCTCATGGACATAACATCACAAGACAGCTCGCAGACCTTGTGGGAAGTGTCTGGCAAGCTCACCACCATTCCCCCTGGATCCCCTGAGCTGGCCACCCTCAAAACCATTTAAGGGGTGCCTTCCGCTCCCTCTCGTGGGCCCTGTGCGAGGCACCTCCCCCAGCCCCCCTGGGTTCCCTGTGGCAGTCAGGGAGGCGCCTTCTCAGGGGAGGGTGGTCACAGCATGGGACCCTGTATCTCCATGCCTGCGCTCTTGGTGATGAACCCAGGCTGGGCTGGGCCAGGGCCTCGGGGCGGGCCTGCCTGGAATGGAACTCTTTTTGTAATTTGCACAGAAGCAGGAAGCATCGTGGTAAGGACAGGCTTGGCCTTGACATGGTCGCCCCTCCGCTTTGCACTGAGATCGTGTCCCGGTCCCCAGAGTGGCCTTGCCCTTGCTTCGGTGACTCGGGGCACCCCCTGCCCCACGCCCCCCGCATGGAGGTGGAGGGTGCACACCTGGTGTAGGGAGCAGCCGGCGTCAGGGATGAACTCAGGTGCCCATGTGCTAAGAATCTTCCCCAGTGCCCTTTGGTGATCCCTCCATTTCAACCAACACCCCGTCCGAACGCCACCCTCTGGGTTGCCGAAGTGGTCACCCCGCATCGCGCAGGGAGCAGCCCTCCGCTGGGCGGGGGAGGCCCCGTGAAGCTGGCGCCTCCTTGGGGCAGAGAGAAGAGAGGGACCCTCGCCCTCAAGGGCTGGAGGAGAGAAGTGGGTGGAGCAAGGGCCGGCTGGGAGCCAGCCACGGGGGTCTCGGGGGTCCCAGCCCAGGCGGGAGGTGAGGCCAGGACTAAGTAGTCGGACCCTCACTCTTCTCTCTGCAGAATCTAGAAAACAGGGACGCTTTATACAACTCATTTGGAGGCAAAACCTGCCTGAACTGAGGCTATTTATAGTCTTTTATTTATCCCCACTTGGCGTGAATATTCATGGCTCTCCCTGCAGAAATATTAATGTGCCTGATTGCTGGGAGTTGGCCCAGACCTGGCTGGGATGCTCTATACACCGGAGGGGATAAGTAGCCTGTCACCTCCCTAAAATCAGAAACCTTCCAAATTCTGGAACACATCAGGCCGGGCGTTGGGGGTCAGGGGAGCCGGGGCTGTGAGGCCTGGGAAAGCACCTTGAGAGCATGAGTGGGTGGTGTTGGGTCCAGAAGGGACGGGCTGGGTGGGCCAGGCAGTTTGAAGGAGGCTTGATAGGACCAGGCAATGAAAGAGAGACTAGATGGAGGGGCTGAGGGTGGGGTGTGAGGGTGCGGAGGGGGTCTGGGAAAATGGCTGCAGAGTGGGGCCACTTCTTAGTTTCTGGGAATGATGAGGAGGCTTTTTAAAAATTTATTATTATTTTTTTATGTTTATTTTTGAGAGAAAGAGAGAGAGAGAGAGAGAGAGAGAGAGAGAGAGAGAGAGAGAGAGAGAGAGAAACTGAGCACGATAGGGGAAGGGCAGAGAGAGGGAGACACAGAATCCAAAGCAGGCTCCAGGCTCCGAGCTGTCAGCACAGAGCCCGATGCAGGGCTTGAACTCATGAACTGTGAGATCATCACCTGAGCCAAAGTCGGCCGCCAACCAACTAAGCCACCCAGCGCTCCAAGGAGGAGCAAGGCAGATGCTTTATATCAGAGCCTGTCTTTAGAAGGAGGTGCCCTATTGCACGTGTCCCCTGGGAAAATAGGCCCAGGTCACGTGTCAGGAAGAGCTGCTGGAGCCTGATTATGGGAATACGAGCGGCTCAGGGTGGCAGGGTCTGTGTCTGGGGCACCCTGTGGCTGCAGGACTCTTGGTCTCTGGTCTCTGGGGTGACGGGGTTGCGGCCTGTGTTGGTCTGAGGAAAAGAGAGGAGCAGGTCAGGACAGCAAGGCCCTCAGGCTCCGCTCAGGGAGGCTCCGAACCGACGTCTGGGCGGCCTGGGGCCTGCAGCACCCACTTGGGGAAATACAGGCAATACTCTTTCCAGAAGCAGAAATTAATCCTTCCCAGGAGCCCCACCTGTCTCCCTAACCCCCTCACTTGCTGTCCCAGGAAACATCCCAGCTAATGTGGATGGAGAAGCGGCACGGAGAAGCCAGAAGCGAACGGAAGCCACCTTACACGGTTGTGGTACCCTCATGGGCCACAGGAATGCCTCCCATGACTGTTCTTTTCTCTGCTTCCCTCCGAGGGACAGGCAGCACCTTGATGTCTGATGTAAAAGCTTTTTTTTTTTTCCCTGCCAAAGAGCTCCAGGGTCAGGCTGACCTTAGAGAATATTCCGGCCACTGGCTTCACTTTGCAGGGGAAGAAACTGAGGCAAAAGCAGGGACAGGGGAACCTATCTTCCAAGTCCCTTCTCCCTCCTGGATGCTAGACGGCCACTCCTCCCCAGCCCCTCACCCAGTGCCTCCCTCCTCATCCCAGGCTAAAAAAATTCCCCTTCCTGAGGACTCACACGATTTAAATATTTGGAGACTGCTGTCATGTCACTCCGTGGTTGTTGTTCAGCCCAACAACGCAGCGATGTCTATTTAAATACTTGTTTGCGTTTCTGGCGTGGTCTTTCCTGTCTCTCTTCTCCCTTGTCCCATCCGTGGTCACCCAGCTGGTCTCAGTGCCCCAGGGGCCTGGGGGGAATGGACAGGCCTCTGGAGAGGGGCCCAGGGCAGCTGGGCACAGGGAAGAGCCTCTTCCCCTTTCTGAGAAGGACTGGGACCCACCCCCTGCACACCCACTGCCTAGATGCCGTGTATGGCCCACCCAAGGTTTCCTGGAGACCGTTCACAGCTGCGAGGAAGTTGGAGGAACGTGGACTCGGGATCCAGACCAAAGGCAATGGAGTCCAGTTCCTGCGTGATGCTGGGCCAGTCACTCAACATCTGAGCCTCAGTGACCTCATCTGAAAAATGTGGCAACAATCGCTATCCTGGAGGGAGGTCAGGACTAGGACTTAGGTGGTTGTCCTGACCTTGTTTATCGATGGCATTTCTAAAAAATTTAGATTTATATCCAAGGTAGGTAGCACACAGCGCAGTGATGATTTCAGGAGTGGAATCTAGTGATTCACCCCCTACATATAACACCCGGTGCTCCTCCCAACAAGTGTGCTCCTTAGTGCCCCTTCCCATTTAGCCCATCCCCCCCTCCCACAACCCCTCCAGCAACCCTCAGTTTGTTCTCTGTGTTTAAGAGCCTCTTATGTTTTGTCCTCCTCCCCATTTTCATATTATTTCTGCTTCCCTTCCCTTATGTTCATCGGTTCTGTGTCTTAAAGTCCTTATGTGGGTGAAGTCATATGATATTTGATTTTCTCTGACTGATGAATCTCGCTTAGCATAATACACTCTAATTCCAATCACATAGTTGCAAAGATTTCATTCTTTTTGATTGCTGAGTAATACTCCATTGTATATATATACCACATCTTCTTTATCCATTCATCCATTGGTGGATATCTGGGCTCTTTCCATACTTTGGCTGCTGTTGATAGTGCTGCTATAAACACTGGGGTGCATGTGCCCCTTCAAAACAGCACACCTGTGTTTCTTGGATAAATACCCAGTAGTGCAATTGCTGGGTCTTAGAGTAGTTCTATTTTTAATTTTTCGAGAAACATCCGTACTGTTTTCGATAGTGGCGGCACCAGTTTGCATTCCCACCAGCAGTGCAAAAGGGATCCTCTTTCTCGGTGTCCTCACCAACATCTGTTGTTTCCTGAGTTGTTGTTCATTTTAGCTATTCTGATGGGGATGAGGGGGTATCTCATTGTGGTTTTGATTTGCATTTCCCTGATGATGAGTGAGGTGGAGCATCTTTTCATGTGTCTGTTGGCCTATTGATGGCATTTTTGACCTCCAAAGCAGAACAGGCCTAACAAGCCAGTGGAGAGGGACAATGGGAGAAATTATTTGAAATTGGATTTTCCATGAAAAATCCAAACTGCATACTTTGTTCTTTCCAGTGGTGATAATTGGGATTTAATTATAATTATTAACTAATAAACACAACTGCCATTTATCCAGCATGATTTGGTTTGTTTTTAGTATGCACACTATATTTTCATTTAATTACCATAAAAATTAAGCATTTATTTTTTGATGTTATTATTATTATTATTAAGGTTTCCATTTTATGGATGAGAAGCTGAGCTCAGAAAGGCCAAGTGACTTTGCCTAGGTCATCTAGTGGACACAACCAAGACCAAATCATCAAGTCTTGTCTTCTGGACAAGTGAAGGCTTATTCCGTATCACCCCTTTCTCAAACTATGAAGGCAAATGACTTGCTTGCCTACAGAACCCATTTCCCTGCCAATATTTTTGGCCTTTTAAAATGGGGATTAGAATGGCTACATAAATTGTGGCCTATTCATACCATGGAATGCTACGTATCAGTACACATAAATAAGCTAGAGTTACAGATAGCAACATGAATACATTGAAGGAACAGGTGTTGAGAGAGAAGTGAGTTCCAGAACATGCATAGTATGACAATTGTATGTTTCAAAGAAGTGAATTGGTACCATATTAAAAAAATATATGGAGCACCTGGGTGGCTCAGTCGGTTAAGCGTCTGACTCTTGGTTTCAGCTCAGGTCACGGTCGCTGTTCCGGAGTTGGAGCCCTACCCTGGGCTCTGCACCCACAGCATGGAGCCTGCCTGCAATTCTCCCTTTCTCTCCTCCGCTCCTCCTCTGCACTTTCTGTCTCTCAAAATAAATAAAACTTAAAAAAATATGAGGGGCTCCAGGGTGGCTCACTCGGTGAAGCATTTGACTCCTCATTTCGGTTCAGGTTATGATCTTATGGTTCATGAGTTCAACCCCGTGTCAGGCGCGGATAGCACGGAGTCTACTTGGGACTCCCTCTCTTCTCTCTCTGCTCCTCCCCTGCTTGCACATGCACACACGTGTATGCTCTTTCTCAAAAAAAAAAAAAGCCTCTGAAAACAATAGTATGTACTTACCGTAAACCTCAGCATTGTAATCTCCGTCATTCACATCCGAAGAATGAACATTTATGTTCACAGGTGAACTTGTGCAGAAATGTCATAGCCCCAAACTGGGAACACTCCAAACATTCTCCAGTGAATGGTCACGCACTGTGGTACATCCACACAACAGAAAACGACTCAGCAATACCAAGGAGCAAACTTCGGATAGATGCAACACTTGGATGGATTTCCAGGGCATTCTGGTTAGTAAATAAGCCCAGTCTTAAATGATTATACAATAGGATTCCATTGAAATAATGGAATGGCAGTATATATTACTTGGAATGGCAAACTAAAAAGAATTGAAGAACACGTTGATGGTGGTCGGGGGCCTGGGAGTGGGGGGTGGGGTGGGGAGAGAAGAAGGGAGCTTCACCTGGGAGAGGGTCCTTACGGTAGAGCAGCTCTGTGGCTGAGCGTGGAGGTGGCACACGGCCCTCCAAAGGAGTTAATAGAGCGAAATGCTCACGTATGGATGCACACAGGCGTGCACCAACAGACACACGTGCCTGTAAACCGGATGAGATCTGGACAAGGTTAGTGGGCTGTAGCGATGTCAGTTTTCTGGTTGTGACGTTGCAGGATGGCTCTGCAAGATGTTTGTCCTGGCAGGAACTGGGTGAAGAGGATAGACTATCCATTATTTCTCACGTCCGCATGTGAATCTACAAGCGTCTCAAGATAAAAAGTTGACAAAATGGTGTGAGGTAGAAAGATGCAGGGCAACAGTAAAGCCCCAGTTTAGGGTGGTGGTAACATCTGGGGTGGGAGGAAAAAATGGGTTTGTTTTACACTGTGGTTTTCCACACATTCAATATTACCCCCCCCTTTTTTTTAAAAAGTGAGGTGGTGGAGATATAATTGCTTATGATATTATTTGACATTTCTTTTGGGAAGTCTGACTCAGTCCATAATTAAAATAATGATATAAAAAAAGCCCACCCTCTGTGGGCTCCAGAACTCGAGCGGAGGATAAAGGATTTCAATCTGGCCGTGAGTCTGTTTCATCTTGTGTCTTGTGCAAAGCCTTTGTGGGTGAAGAGCTGCACCTTCGGCTATTTGGCAGACGATGCTTGAAGGAGCCCAGGGACTCTGTAACGTGAAAATGGCAGTTCTGCCCATCCCAGCCCTGCCAACCGCTGGCATCATGTCAGCAACCGGATAAGGTGCTCACAAACAGGTGATGTTATTTTAAGCAGCGCAAATCCGGCTGGGCTGCATTGTCTGGCCAGCTTCTCCCAGGGTTCCCAGCTGAAGAGGGGACAAGAGTGTGGGTGGAGAAGAGTTACCAGGGAGGGAGGGTCTGGAGGGCAATGAACTTGCTCAGTGGGGGACTGCTGGCAATCCGTGAGAACCAGCTGAGCAAAGCCTGGGGAATCTATGGAGTGTTTTCCGGGAGCCCTGGGATTGGAGCATCAAGGTTTTGTTTGGAAATTGCAAGGATTTGGTGTCTGTCAAGTGTCATTAGTGCATTGGGAACTGGCTGGCCTTGAGAGCCAGGCTCTGTCCTGGCCTTGCAGGCTCCTCCGACAAATGACTTGGGGGTGAGACTCAACAACACTGACGCTGTAATGGCAGCAGCCTCACAGTTTCTTTCTTCAGCTTCTGCTGAGGGTGAAAAATTCCATGGTCCCCGAACATCCTTTGCCCACCTGGTGGCCACTGTATCCCAACCAGACCCCCAAGCATCCAGGCGACATTATAAGACAGCATACTTTGTCTCAAAAATCAGCCACTGGCCCTAAAAGGTGATAAGAGACTAAAGATTTCTGTAAACATTGAAAGAGGAAAGAAAGCGGACCACCCTCGGTTTTTCCCACACCACCTTCCTGGCTGACTATACCACTTAGGCTCTCCACCAAAGGGGTGATTTAGAACTGCGGGAGGAGCAAGTGAAAGGATATGAAGGTTAGCTGAGAGTCAAAGGCAGAAGGGGTGTCCCACAGGAATTTCCATTCTGCTCCTAGTAAGGGGCAGGCTCTCAGCAGCCTGCCTTGTACAGTGGTGCAGGGTGTACACTGCCCAAACCCAAGAAGGGCCAAGCACATGATCGTCTATGGGATTGGTGGGGTGGGGCACTGCCATGTGGGGGCTGTCTGTGAGTGGACTTGGGACGAGTCTGTACCTGATAATAGGTCGCTAACATCTGGTAAGCAGCTGCATCAGACACCAAGTGAAGCATTTTCTGTATGGGATTTGATCCTTGCAGCAGTTTGGCAAGGGGGGATTTTGCCCCCTGTTACAGATGTCCCAGGGACAAGGCCCAGTGTTAGCTTCCCACATAAAGGTGCTCTGTTTCCCATCGACTTCAAGTGCAGTTCTTCAGCGTGTGTGTCCAGCCTATCCCGGCACCAGTTATGTAGGTGTCCTTGAGCATGCATGTATGAGAAAGTAGGCTGAGTCTGAATTCATCGGGTGTCGGTTTTGAGAAGCCGGGGTCCTCGTTCTCTCCAGGACTGTGATTCTCTGGACCTGGGTTTTCTGCCCTCTTTGTCCTGCCCTGGAAGGGCCCAGTTGCTGAGCAGGGTCACGTCTGATGATGACAGCAATGATTCTTGGAAGCAGGGTGGGAAGTCCACAGAAGATGGCCTCATCGTGGTGGTTTTCCTGCTCGCACATCCACACCCTGGGAAGAGAAATCTTCCAGCTGCCCGGCTTTGGCCTTTCTCTGGCAGAGGCTTCGGAGCTAACTCTGGGGGCTATGTGTGTGCGTCACCATCAGGTCTGATTGGGGGGCTCTCCTCAGGGACTGCTGGCCTTCTGAGGGAGGCACAATGACTCTCATTCCATAGACGAGCCGACTGAGTTTAAAGGATGTTAATTAGGCAAGTTGCTGGAGAATATCTAACGAGTACATGGCGGACACTGGACCCTCTGGAAACTGCTGGAGCCGCACCGGCCTCGCTGGATGACGCGGTCACAGTAACGGCTGACGTGCACGGCTCCTGCCATGAGAGGCGGAACTGGCATCTCCTTCTGCTACTACTGCTCGTGTGAATTTAAGCCTGTTGCTGTTGATCAGGCCTCACAATGTTCCAAATCAGGCCAATATTCCCCACACACTTACCCCATAAGAAGAAGCATATTCTTGACCCTGCATAAGGGATTTTAGATCAAAGCGCTGCAGATGTTTGCCAAAAGGCTCTTCTAATGAGCCTTGCAGACCCAAATCATAAGGGGGACTAAAAACACAAGAGTTACAATTAACTCTGGCATGGAAAAAAAGAGCCTAACTTACAGATAAGAAACAGATAAGGACTGGACATAAGTTGCTGCATATATTTTTGCTTTTGGAGTCACAAATGCCCTCCCTTGTACTGACTTCAGCTATGAGGATGGATAAAAAATTAGAAACCCAGGTGCAAGGTCAATGCACACAGGGCCCCCATTATGCTTACATCAAGGAAAGGGCTTTCTCTAGCAACTTGTCAACAAACATTCTTTCTCTTGTGGTTTATGAGCTAGATAAAATAACTCCTAGCCTATCTATATACAATTTAACCTATGTTTTAGTTTTAGCATTACTAACTTAAATAATATGTATATTATCCTGGTTTTTCACTAAAAACATCTTGTTATTCTCTTGATTGTAAAATGTACTTAACCTTACTGTAAGTGTATTACATGACTTGGTTATAACATGTTAATTAAAAACAAAGTCATAATTATTGGCCAAAAACCAACCTGTACAAACTAAGATAGGTTTGTTACTTTCTTAAACCTTGGGGACTAATGCCAAGAATTAATTGGAATGGTTCTACAAAAATACTTCTGTAAAACTTGTCTCTGTACACCTTTGATGATTGAAACACCTTATCACTAAGAGTTAGAAACTGTAAACAATTTCTATTTTCTGATGTCATGTTATTGCTTAACCAATAAAGAAGACACCAAAGCAGATTGAAGGAGAGAGATGTCTGCCTGGTGATGAACAACAAAGAATAAAAATTTGTGGCTCTCTCATCACCCTCTCGTGCTGACACCGTCCATCCTTTCAGGGACCCCTGGACCTGCTGGAGCTGGACTCCGGCAGGAAGCTTCCTGGTGGCTCTCATTCCCCAGCTAGAAAGATGGAGGCCCTGGACCGTCACTGTGTGACATCACTGGCCCTGAGCCACCATCTTAGGATATTAGAACGCTCTCTCCTTGGGGTCATCACCTGCTTCCTCCTGCCGTCCCCATCTGTTCCCCCTTGTGATGCCTAAGGGAGGAGCCACATGCGGGAAAAGGTTGCTAACATCTGTTAAGCAGCTATTCCGCATCAGGGGCTGCGCGAAGGGTTTTACGGATGTGATCTAAACCTCACAGCTGTCCTGCAGGTTGAGATTTTGCTCAGTGCACATAGATGCAGCAGGGAGATGCCAAGAGCCCATCAAGCCTTGCTGAGTCAGTGTGTCTGACTGCTTGCGAGATGGTGACCGACAGAGAGGGAGCGCTACCACTACCTGTCAACGGCCACTCAAAAGTCTGCCACCGGCCAGCAGCCCTGCCTCTATTGTCCTGAAACATCACCAAAGCCTGTTAGAAACCTTCGGGGATGCCCTTAACCTGGGGGATCTCTGCACTAGTTAGAGGTTCCTGGTACTTGGGGAACCAAGAGGCAAAGAAGGGTTCACTTGTACAGAGCAGGTCCCGGGGCTGACACCTTATTCTCACCCTCCCCTTCTGGGTGAAGGTACTGACCTCTGAGGCACTGTTTGGAAAGTGGGAAGTGACTACAGGGTCTTGGGGGCATCTTGGGGGATGGCCAAAGAGGCCTAGCAAAGGGCAGGCATGCAGAGCTGTTGACCGGTTGGCCCAGCTGACCTCACTCTGGAGTCTACCCTCCCTCTGGGGCTTCTCGAGCCATCCCAGGTCCTTTCTGCTGCGCTCCAGGCAGGTCCTGTATTTCAGAGGGCTCACGACCCCTTCCCTGGATGCTCACAGCCTGCTCAACTTTGTGAGTCCTTAGCACTTTGTCCTCACAAACTAACTGAATCCAAACTTCCGGCTCTTGGTCCTCTTGGTCCGATGCCCTCCTTCTGTTGGATTTCAGACACCCCAGGATGTCCATTCCCATCATCCTGCTTCCAGTGAGCTGATCTCTCTCTTACTACATACACACAGTGCTTCCCGCGCCCACAGGACGGTGGCCTCCTGGAGTCACAGCTGTTCTTCCAAAGAGTTCAAACCCACTTTGGGCATAGGATCCCTGCCTTCTCCCCGTGCACTGGGAAGGGGCAGGGAGGAGGGGCTAGGGAAGACTTCTATTTCACAGCACTGCTGGCCAAAGCATCAGCCAGTTACTGACTCTAGATAACATGGCAGTTAATAATGTAATACAGTGCAATTTATAGGCACTCATGCCCGACGGCCTCTGGTCCCAAGGCCCTTGGTAAGAGGTAAAATTAAAAGCATTCATAATATCAAAGAGGACTTCATGAACAGAGCTCACTGAGGCTGATGATGACTGGAGGACGCCGGTGGGTGATCCACACTCAGTGGACATCAGCCTAGGCTCTCAGCTCCCAAGGGAATCCCCTCCCCCTGAAATCTAGACTCGGAAGGGTAGGCAGTCGGCATATACACTTGACTGCTAACCTCCCCTACACAGAACCACTACAGACCTCCTAAGAAAACCTTCCATTCTTTCTCTCTCCAGTGGGAAGGGGAGAGACAGGAAAGTCATAGACGGGCAGAAGTTGGAATCCCAGGTCTATCATTTACTGACTATTGACCTTAAATGCCTCCGTGAACCTCAGTTTCCATGGTACAGGATTGTTGCGAGGGTGACTGAGAACAGCTGCAGAGGCTCCCGAGCTAACAAAGTGCTTCTTCGCATGCATTATTTGCCGTCATTCTTTAACGACTTTCCGGGGTTTTATGGCAGAGACTACCTGCCCAGGATCTGCTCTCATCTGCTTCCTTCCTAACAGACTTCTTCTTCTGCACCAGGTGACAATGTGCAAGGCTAACAGACCTTTCCCAGTCTCCCTTCCCACATTGGTCAATAAGATGTAAGCCAAAGCTTTTGGGGATGGGGAGGGAAGGAGACTCTGGAAAATCCTGGAAGGGGCTGACTCAGCTGGGAGTATGCCCTTCTGCCCATCCCTTCATCCTTCTAATCTCTATCTAGATCCAGACACAATGGTTGGCGTTTGGCCAGCCATCTTGGATCACAGGGTGAACTTGAAGTTGGAAGCCATGTGCCCGGGATGGTGAAATAGTAAGATAGAAAGAGCCCCGAGTCTCCGATGGCTATGGAACGGCCATGGTATCTTGGAACAACCAACCTCAGTCTTGTTTAAGGTCTTGTTTAAGTTCGAGTTCGCCTTACACGGTGCAGATGATTATCCAGTCTTTTAATGGGGAAAGCGCAGCTAAGCAAAGTTAAGCAACTTGCCCAAAGTCATCCCTATAGGTCAAAGGGGCCACCGTCACAGCCCTGAAAGAGAGAGTGCTGCCCTTCCACATTCCCAAAATGTTCTTCAGTGTGCAAAGATCTGCAAACACACCGAATCAGATGCTGTTTTTTGCTGGAAGATTAAAGCATCTTGCAGCCTTCCTGAGCTGCCGTTTCCCGAGGGCTCTTTTTATCTCTCTGGCTTTCTTTTTTATTTCTCTCTCCTCTTTATCCTTGGCTCACTGCTGTTCCATGCTTCCCCGAGCCATTTTACCTGCCCGTGGGAGAATACTGTTTGCCCCCCCCCCAGCCCCCCACCCCGAGCCCTGAAGCACCAAGCCAGGGAGGCACAGGACAGGGGCAGGCCTTTCCGTCCCCAGAGTTCCCTTTTGGATTTCACGGTCTCGCTCCCCAGCATTTCACACAGTCCCCAGCACAGAGGGTGCGTCTTCTAGCCCTCGATCCACCTCTTTGCCCACTGGGCAGTGATGCAGGAACTTTTGGGAGGTCTGTGAGAGGCTGGCAGTGGGATGCCAGGTGGCCTGTCACGGGAGAGTGGTCCCCAGTGTTCTGTGGCAGACAGAGGAGCAGACTTTCCGTGTCCTAGTGAGATGCACAGTTGAAGAAGAGAAGGCCCCTCAACGTGAAGCCTTGAAATGGACTTTCAGGCTTTGGCCAGCCACTGGCCCATCTGTTGGGTGAGAAAACCCTGAATTTGTTTGGCAGATGGACTCGCCAGGGCCAAGTCACACAGGAGCAACCCAGGGGTGTCCCAGAGAATAAGCTGGCCGTCGGCACCACATGAAGGGTGAGCAGGAGTGGTGATGTCCTCAAGCATTGGGGACCAAGAAGATACTAAAGACTTGTGTTTGTTTGTTCACAAAGCATCCTGAAGGGAGGGTACCTGGGTGGCTCAGTCGGTTAGGTGTCAGACTTCGGCGGCTCAGGTCACAGTCTCACAGTTTGTGAGTTTGAGCCCCACATGGGGCTCTCTGTTGTCAGCACACAGCCAGCTTCGGATCCTCTGTCCCTCTCTCTCTGCCCCTCCTTCTCTTGCACACTCTCTCAAAAATAAACAAACATTAAAAAAAACCTACCAAAGTATTCTGAAGGGAGAAAAGAGATTTGTATTCAGTTTTTCACTCTGTACTCAACCCCAAAGCAGAGGAGCCTGGGAAAATGCTTCTCTCTCCCACTGACCAACCAGACGAATGAAGCAAATGCTAGCAATAACCAGTGCTTACCCACCGCCTGCTGTGCCGGGTACCGATGTGTTTCACACTCATTAACTCATTTAATATTCACAGTAACTCTCTGTAGGAGGTGCTATTACCATACCCGTTTTAGAAGAGAGAAGAGAGACACACAACAGTGCAGTGACGTGTCTGGGTCACAGAGCTGGGGAGGGGTGGAGACCCAGCTGAGACACCTTGTGTTCTTAGTCACTGTGGCCACGGCTTCTCAAAAGATGCTGAACTTTGGGGTTTCTGGGAAAGCGTGGAGACAGAGCCACTCTGGTTCCGTCCCCAGCTCTGCCTCTCACTAGACTGGTTTTACCACTGAGTGTCCTAGATAAGATAATAGGACATTAGAACCTATTTCAGATGAGATTGTAAAATGCCCGGCCCCACTTTTCCCATGACAATCCATTACTTTTGAAGGTGGTCTCCCTCCGCGCCTCCCAGACACGTGTTCCTTCTTCCTTTACGGCGCTCAGCGGAACCCTCACAACCTCAGGTCAGGTCAGAACAAGGTCGACCACAATGATCCTCACCTTACATATGAGGAAAATGAGGTCTAGCAACGTTTCCTGAGCTCTTTCCAGAACAGTTACTATCTCTCTTTCTTACCTTTTAAATATTAAATCTTCTAAATGATTCAAACCATACAGAAGAATATGCCATAGCTTTCCCAGACTCCCTCCTGGCCCTCCCCATGATTAGTGTTTTAGTGTGTGTCCTCGTCCTGGTTCCAAGCGCAGAGCATACTCGTGGGTGATTTTTCAGGAGCATACGTGTGCTCATGCTGTAGCCATCGCCTACCTTGTGTGTTTCCCAATATGCCGCTCTCTAGAGCTCTGCCTCTTTTTGTTAATGACCATGACATCCTCTAGTACGGTGGGTGTATCACTATCTGTTTACCGGCTCTCTGTTGAACATCTTGGTTAGTCCCAGCATTTTATGATTGTAGTAACTGTTGCAATGATCATTTTTTAAAAAAAATTTTAATGTTTATTTATTTTTGAGAGAGAGAGAGCAAGCGAGCAGGGGAGGGGCAGAGAGAGAGGGAGACAGACTCCAAAGCAGGCGCCAGGCTCTGAGTGGTCAGCACAGAGCCGGATGCAGGGCTCAAACTCATGAACTGTGAGATCATGACCTGAGCCAAAGTTGGACGCTTAAACGACTGAGCCACCCAGGCACCCCTGTAGAATGGATTTTTGGAAGTGGAAGTATGGGTCTACTAGTACGGATATTCTAAAATTGTAAGCTCTACCAAACTGCAATCTGAACAAGTTTTACCGAACGGCACGCCCACTGAAGGCCCAGGAATAGCCACGCTTTTCTCTTTTCCTGAGATTGGGTACGTTCAATTTTCTAAATTTTTATTTCTCTGGCAGGTAAAAATGAACACTTTATTGTTGTTTTAGACTGAATTTCTCTGATTACAAGGTTGTGCATCTTTTCAAAATATTTATTAGCCATTTGTATTTCTTCTTCTACAAAATCTCCTTCATATACTTTTCTCTCCTTCCAATGGGTTTTGTCTTTTCTCTATTGATGAGAGAACTAACTTTCCATATACTAGATAGTGATTTTTTTTCCTGTTGAATATATTACAAGCATTTTCCTTCTGGTCTTTCTCTCCTGCCTTTAACTTTGTGAAGTCTCTTGATGTGTAGATGTTTTAAACTTCTGTTTAAGCATTGTTTCTCTTAATTTTTCAAATTGGCAAAAGATCCAAACTTATAGACAAATATAAAGAATAATATATAATTTATATACTCACTACCAGCTTTATCAAATCTTAACATTTTCACATTTAGATATTTCCACCATCTTATAATTTTTACTTGCAATTTTAGTTTTACCTTTTTAAAAAACAAAAAATAATATTTATTTTTTTATAGTAAGTTACAATGGTATTTACTGACCCATTTTATAAATTGCTGTGGGTCCCATTGCTCCTTGTGGTCCATATCGTCCCTTTTGGTTTACTTTATTTCTAAAAAATATATTTAATTTTATTTTTGGGGGGGGGGGCAGGGAGAGGAAGACACAGAATCTGAAGCAAGCTCCAGGCTCTGAGTGGTCAGCACAGAGCCCCTGATGCAGGGCTCAAACCCATGAAGTGTGAGATCATGACCTGATCCAACATTGGATGCTTAACCGACTGAGCCACCCAGGTGCCCCTGGGTTTACTTTATTTCTAAATGACATATGTCCTTGATAATGCTCTTAGTGAGAGGCTAAAGAATTCATTTGATATTTTTTATGGCTAGAAATATCTTTATTTTGCTTCTACTCTTAAATAATAGCTGTGGCAGTGACCGCTGGCTGCCCAGCCCACATTCTTGTCCTCCTTCTTCCTTAGAAACAGAACTGGAACACCCACTTTATTTGGGGCAGCTCTGAGTTCAGCAGAAAGACTACATTTTCCAGACTCTCATGGTCATAAGTGGCCAATGAGATGTAAGCAGAGTGGGAGAATTTTTTTTCCCAAAGGGGCCAACATAGCTATGAGGGACACACTTTCACCCTTCTCCTTTCATGGGACACAGGAACCTCCATGGGACAATGCAGAGAGAAGCCACAAGCTAAGAAAAGCAGAGCAGAAACAAGGGTAGTAGGACTCCAGGTTTTGTGATAGCCCTCCCCTCTCCCAGGCTGCTCCTTCCTCATCCCTTTGATTTGAGACAATGAACTCTTCATATGATTGGTTTAATTTGATACTAACTGTAAAATTCAATCCTAGGTGTTTATATTTATTTTTCTTTTACCCTTCAAAGGTGATATTCCATTGCCTTTGACATCTGCTTTTGTGGATAAGAGATATGCTATTGGTCTACTTGTTTTAAGTTCTTATCTAGTAATTTTAAAGATTTCCTCATGATCCTTGTTCTTTAACGTGTCTGTGACTGGATTTTTAAAAAATTTTCTTACTGTTTTTTAATTTATTTTTGAGAGAGAGAGAGAGAGAGAGACAATGTGAGCAGGGGAGGGTCAGAGAGAGAGAGGGAGACAGAATACGAAGCAGGCTCCAGGTTCTGAGCTGTCAGCACCGAGCCTGAGCTGTCAGCACCGAGCCTGACACCGGGCTAGAACCCACAAACTGTGAGATCATGAACTGAGCTGAAGTCGGACGCTTAACCAACTGAGCCACCCAGGCGCCCCTGGATTTTATTTTATTTTTTATCTTACTAGATAGAGTACATTTTCCATTTAATGATTCATGTCTTCATCCAAATTTGGAAGGAGTCCAGCAATTATCTCTTCAAATGCTGATTGTCTGCCATTCTTTTCATTTTCTCTGTTTCTGGAATTAGATGAATGTTAAAACCTCTCTCTCAATTGTTGCTTCTTATCTCTTAACTGTTTTATGTAAATTGTATATGTCTGTGTTTCTGAGTAAATTCCTCAATTTCATCTTTCACATTATAAAACCTTTCTTTAACAATGTCTTCTCTTTTTATCAACTATTGAACTTATAAAATTTCAGTGACATTTTTCTTTAGTTTCCCACATTTCTAGTGGGTTTTTTTTCTTAATTTGCTATCCTTATGTTATTGCTTTCTCATTTAGTTTAATCATTTCTTATTCTTTTCAGTTTAGAAGTTATGGCTTCACTTTTCTCTAAGGAGATGCCAAAGGTACTGTACTGAAAAATCTTTGTCTAACAGTTGTGTAGAATTAATTTTATCTAAAACATTCTCATCATAAAAAATGTAACCATGTGTGATAATGGATGTTGACTTACTATGGTGATCTTTTCAGAATATATACAAATAGCTAATTATTATATTGTACACCTGAAAACTAATATAATGCTATATGTCAATTACATCTCACTTTTTAAAAATGTTCTACAAAAAAAAAAAAAAGGAAAAGCCATAGCAAATTGTAAAAATGCTATTGGGAAAATACCAATAGAAGGATAGTTGCTAAATATATATATCCATGTCTGATTAAAACCATGTACAGGGGCACCTGGGCGGCTCAGTCAGTTTAGCATCCGACTTCAGCTCAGGTCATGATCTCACGGTTCGTGGGTTTAAGCCCTTCATCGGGCTCTGTGCTGACAGCTAGCTCAGAGCCTGGAGCTTATCTTCAGATTCTGTGTCTTCCTCTCTCTCTGACACTTCCCTGCTCATGGTGTTTCTCTCTTTCTCTCTCAAAAATAAATAAAACATTAAAAAAAAAAAAACCATTTACAGCTCTTTACTGCACATAGAATAAAATGATAAACCTAAGCAAAGCTTGCATGAACTAGCTGACCAGCAGTAACTGCACAACCTTATCTTACTGATAGCCTCTTCATTCCAGCTGTTCTGGTCCATATTTGGTCCCTCAAACACAACAAGACCTTTCCCACCTCAGGGCATTTGCACATACTGCTCTCTTTCTGGGTTGCTTTTTGGTCAGTGCTTGACAAGACTGCCTTTTTTTCTTTCTGCCTTTCATGACTTAAAGTAAAAGGTGCTAAATAGAGAGCTGTGGCTATCTATCAGTGCCTGGTACAACTTGATATACTTTATTTTATATTTTCTTCTTCTTCTGTTTATTTATTAATTATTATTACTTTTTAGTTTTAATTAATTAATTAATTAAATTTTTAAGTGTTTATTTATTTCTGTGAAACAGAGAGAGACAGAGCATGAGCAGGGGAGGAGCAGAGAGAGAGGGAGACAGTGAATCTGAAGCAGGCTCCAGGCTCTGAGCTGTCAGCACAGAGCCCGACACGGGGCTTGAACTCACAGTACGTGAGATCATGACCTGAGCCAAAGTCGGTGAAACAACCAACTGAGCCACCCAGGTGCCCCTTAAATTTTATTTTTAAAATCTTTACTCCATATACATCATGTTTCCAAAAGTAAAAAAGACACAAAAAGTTATTTTAATCTTCATTATGCCTGAATGTTTGGTAAGAAACAAAAAAACTGATATTACAGGGGCACCTGGATGACACAGTCAGTTAAGTGTCTGACTGGCTCAGATCTTGATCTCGCAGTTCACGGGTTTAAGGCCTACGTCTAGTTCTGTGCTGATAGCTCAGGGCCTGGAGCTTCCTTCGGATTCTGTGCCTCCCTTTCTCTCTGCCCCTTTCCCACTGGTGTTCTGTCTCTCTCTCTCTCTTGCTCAAAAATAAACATTAAAAAATAGCTGATATTATACCCCCCCCCAATCAGATTAGTCTAAATGCCATTTGTTGAAAAAAGAATTTCATCTACACGAATTTGTGTCGCAAATGCTCTGTTGGGTGTCTGTGTTAGCTATTAACTTCTTTAGGTATTTTTGGATTTTGGTTTGTAGGTTCATTTTGAGTGGGGGGCTTTTGGTTTTTTGTCTTCTCTCTCTCCCTCTCCCTCACCCTCAGTCCTCTCTAGCTGTTTTGTGGTTGCTTGTACTGGACTAGCATTGCCAGATAAAATATAGAATGCTTCATTAGAAGTGAATTTCAGCTAAACATCAAATAACCTTTCTTTAAAAAATTGTTTTTAATATTTATTTATTTTGAGAGAGAGAGAGAGAGAGACAGAGCACAAGCAAAGGAAGGTCAGAGAAAGAGGGAGACACAGAATCTGAAGCAGGTTCCAGGCTCTGAGCTGTCAGCACAGAGCCCTATGTGGGGTTCACACTCACGAACTGCAAGATCACGACCTGAGGTGAAACCAAGAGTCAGACACTTAATGGACTAAGCCACCCAGGTGCCCCTCAGATAATATATCTTAGTGTGAACCTCAAATATGGAATGAAATGTGTTTTTATGCTATGATGTTATTTGTTGTTTCACTGGAATCCAAATTTAAATGAGTATTCTGCATTTTTATTTGCTAAATCTGGCAAGTTAATACCTAACCTTCCTCATCAGGTGATGGACATTTAGGCTCCTTCCATGTTTTGGCTATTGTTGACAGTGCTGCTATGAACATTGGGGTACATGTGCTCCTATGCATCAGCATTTCTGTATCTCTTGGGTAAATCCCTAGCAGTGCTATTGCTGGGTCATAAGGGAGTTCTATGGGTAGTTTTTTGAGGAACCTCCACACTGTTTTCCAGAGTGGCTGTACCAGTTTACATTCCCACCAACAGTGTAGGAGGGTGCCCATCTCTCCACACCCTC
>NC_043702.1:125741743-125743568 GCF_006229205.1 Suricata suricatta | reverse complement strand
CACCTGCTAAAGAGGCTGTCTTTTTTCCATCAGATACTCTTTCCTGCTTTGTCAAAAATTAATTGGCCGTACATTTGTGGGCCCAGTTCTGGGTTCTCTATTCTATTCCATTGGTCTATGTGTCTGTTTTCGTGCCAATACCATACTGTCTTGATGATGACAGCTTTGTAGTAGAGGCTAAGGTCTGGGATTGTGATGCCTCCCGTTTTGGTTTTCTTCTTCAATATAACTTTGGCTATTTGGGGTCTTTTGTGGTTCCATACGAATTTGAGGATAGTTTGTTCAGCTTTGAGAAGAATGTTGGTGCAATTTTGATGGGGATTGCCTTGAATGTGTAGATTGCTTTGGGTAGTAATGACATTTTCACAAAGTTTATTCTTCCAATCCATGAACAGGGAATGTTTTTCTATTATTTGGTGTCTTCTTCAATTTCTTTCATAAGTTTTCTATAGTTTTCATCATATAGGTCTTTTACATCCTTGGTTAGGTTTACTCCTAGGTATTTTATGGTTTTTCGTGCCATTGTGAACAGGATTAGTTTCTTGATTTCTCTTTCTGCTGCTTCATTATTAGTGTATAGGAATGCAACCGATTTCTGTACATTGATTTTGTACCCTGCAACTTTACTGAATCCATTGATCAATTATAGAAGGCGGAGTCGATCGGGTTTCCCATGTAGAGTATCATGTCATCTGCAAAAAGTGAAAGTTTGACTTCTTCTTTGCCGATTCTGATGCCTTTTATTTCCTTTTGTTGTCTGATTGTTGATGCTAGGACTTCCAGAACAATGTTAAACAGCAGTGGTGAGAGTGGACACCCCTGTCGTGTTCCTGATCTCAGGGGGAAAGCTCTCAGTTTTTCCTCATTGAGGATGATATTAGCTGTGGGCTTTTCATAAACTGCTTTTATGATGTTTAGGTAAGTTCCTTCTATTCCAATTTTCTCAAGGATTTTTATTAAGAAGGGGTGCAGTATTTTGTCAAATGCTTTTTCTGCATCTATCGACAGGATCATATGGTTTTTATCCTTTCTTTTGTTAATGTGATGTAACACATTGATGGATTTGTAAATTTTAATCAGCTCTGTAACCCAGGAATGAATCCCACTTGCTCATGATGGATAATTCTTTTTATATGCTGTTGAATTCGATTTGCCAGAATCTTGTTGAGTATTTTTGCATCTGTATTCATTAAGGATATTGGTCTATAGTTCTCTTTTTTTGGCTGGGTCTCCGTCTGGTTTGGGTATCAAGGTGATGCTGGCTTCTTAAAATGAGTTTGGAAGTTTTCCTTCTATTTCTATTTTTTGGAATAGTTTGAGAAGAATGGGTATGAGCTCTGCTTTAAATGTCTGGTAGAATTCCCCTGGGAAGCCAAACTGGACTTTAAAGTAAAGGCAGTAACAAGAGATGAAGAAGGATATTATATAACAATTACAGGGTCTCTCCATCAGGAAGAGCTAACAATTATAAATATCTATGCGCCAAATTCAGGAGCTCCCAAATACATAAAACAATTAATCACAGACAGAAACAATCTTATTGATAAGAATGTGCTAATTGCAGGGGACTTTAATACTCCACTGACAGCAATGGATAGATCAACCAGACAGAAAATCACTAAAGAAACAATGGACCTGATCGACGCATTGGAACAGATGGAATTGATAGATATATTTAGAACTCTGCATCCTGAAGTTAGGAAATTCACCTTTTTTTCGAGTGCACATGGTACATTCTCCAAGATAGATCACACACTGGGGCATAAAGCAGCCCTCCATAAGTATAAACAAATAGAGATCATACCATGCACACTTTCAGATCATA
>NC_043702.1:125730333-125741643 GCF_006229205.1 Suricata suricatta | reverse complement strand
AAGAAATAATAAAGATCAGGGCAGAAATAAACAATATAGAATCCAAAAAGAACAGTAGAGCAAATCAATGAAACCAAGAGTTGGTTCTTTGAAAAAATAAACAAAGTTGATAAACCTCTAGCCAAGCTCCTCAGAAAGAAAAGAGAGAGCACCCAAATAGACAAAATCATGAATGAAAAAGGATCTATTACAACCAATCCCTTAGAAATACAAGCAATCATCAGAGATTACTATGAAAAATTATATGCCAACAAACTGGACAACCTAGAAGAAATGGACAAATTCATAAATGCACATGCACTGCCAAAATTCAAACAGCAAGAGATAGAAAGCATGAATAGACCGATAACCAGTGAAGAAATTGAATCCGTTATCAAAAATCTCCCAACAAATAAGAGCCCAGGGCCAGATGGCTTCAAAGGGGAATTTTTTTTTTTTAAAGAGAGAGAGAAAGTGCCCGTGTGAGCAGGGAAGAGGGCCAGAGGGAGGAAAGGGAGAATCCCAAGCAGGCTCCATGGTTAGTGCAGAGCTCAACACAGTCCATGATCTCACCACACCAGGATCATGACCTGAGCCCAAATCAAGAGCCAGAAGCTCAACCAACTGAGCCACCAGGTGCCCTGGAGCCCACCCTTTCTAGAAGCGGCCTCTTTGGAAAAAGTAGTCATGGGGAAATAAAGCCCATGTATAATTTCATGGCCGTGGGTCTGGGGGTCGTACATAGCAATCAGGGAGGAGAGAGGGCAGAACAGTGAGTCCGTGCAGACCTAGACCATAAGGGCTGCAGGAGGTTAGGAGAGCCGTTCCTCTGATGACAATTCTTTAGGCTTTCAACTAAGACACTCCCCAGCCCCTCCCAGGTGAGTCTGCAGTGAGCACTTTACAGAGGAGTGCACTCAGAGTTCACCACAAGTCAGCTGGGCGCTCCTCTGTAAAAAAAATAAAATAAAATAAAATAAAGTCAGAAAACACGTAGAATGTAGATCTCAAGAAATAATTGAGGTTGTAATAGGCATTGTAGTAGCTTGGACTCTGGAGTTCAATTGACTAGCAACTTCCTTGCAATTTACTAGTTATGTGCCTTGGGGCAAGTTACTTAACTTGGCTTGCATCAGATTTCACTGGAAAGAATAGGTACTGCACCTGCTGTTGAGAAGATTAAATGAGGTAATAGACATGAAAGGTGAAGGACACTACACTTGATCTTAGCCAAAAGGCTGAGAAGCAATGAAAGGTGAAGGACAAAGCACAGAGGTTGGCAAAAAGCAAAGGGTCAGTGAGAGGTGGCCTATTTTTTTTTAGTGAGCTCAGCATACACCCAAGATGGGGCTTGAACTCAAGACCTCAAAATCAAAGGTTGCATGCTCTACCGCCTGAGCCAGCCAGGAGCCCTGAAAGGCCTGGCTCTTGTCATCATCATAAACACCACCAGTTCTTAAGAGTCTCCTGTAATTTTCCATAAATAGATATAATTTGTTATTCATTATGTTCAGTGGATCCTACATTTTGTGCTTTTCTCTTAAAACTTTTGTATATACTTTTTCCATATTTTTAAAGAACTTTCAATTTGTGGTCAAAGGTTTTGTAATATTCCTTTGCACTGATGAGGTTCCACTTACTTAACCTTTCCCCAGTTTGTGAGTACTCTGGCCTTCACTGTTATAAGCAATGTTTCCATAAACATCTGTATAAAAACAGATTTTAATCTATAGACAATAAGTTCTGTAAGGACGCAGGTCTGAATCAAACTGACTCAATGACAGGCTTCCAGTTTCCCCTCTGACCTTGGAGCCTAAGTGTCGGTTTCTCAGAATCATTAGACAATAGAAGGGCACACATTGCCCAAGGCAGGAGGGACC
This sequence comes from Suricata suricatta, assembly GCF_006229205.1. Taxonomy (NCBI): domain Eukaryota; kingdom Metazoa; phylum Chordata; class Mammalia; order Carnivora; family Herpestidae; genus Suricata; species Suricata suricatta. Next base: position 125,739,784 of record NC_043702.1, on the reverse strand, counting down.
ACCCTTGTAACACCCAATCAGGAAAGGCCAGCTAACACCCTTAACATTTCTAAGGGCAGGCCTAGAAGGCTAGTTATGCCCTACGTGAGGGTCCTGGGTTCTGGGTCCACTCTGTAATTGGTTAACACTCTAAATGTTGTGATTGGGTCCCACCAAAAGGAACGAATACTCCAGGCAATGTGAATGGTTAAACCTGCTGTCAATAATATTGTATAATAATAATTGGATCACTGTACCTGTGTCACAATTTCCTGTAACTCCCCCTTCCCAAACTCATAAAAGCCCTACCCAGCCTTTGTTGGGGCTCTCAGCATGGGTCCACTGCACTGGTGAAGTCTGTGAGCCCGAGTTTAGGCCCGGCCAGCCTAAACCCGTAATAAAGCCCTTTGCTTTTATATGCATGACTCGGTCTCCCTGGTGGTCTCTGGTTTTGGGGGATGATATTGAAATCTTGGGCATAACAGTTCCTTGACTCTCCAAGAAGGAGAAACAAAATGCCCTAAAGTGTATACTCATACTTATGTGTGGGTTACTTATTCATGGTCTGTCCTCCAGAGTATTACCACAGACGCTGGTCATAGGAGAAAACTCCTGTCTGCAGAGAGCTTTACTAGCACTGGGTTTTATTATTTTAGGTTGTTTTTTGCTAATAGATGTGAAATGGGAGCTCACAGTTGCTTTTTCTTTCTTCTTCTCCTTCTTTTCAGTGTAATTATTTACTTCCAGAGAGAGAAAGAGACAGAGCGTACAAGTGGGAGAGGGGCAGACAGAGAGGGTGAGAGACAATTCCAAGCAGGCTCCGCACTGTCAGGGCAGAGTCAGATGCAGGACTGGAACCAATGAATTGTGAAGTCACGACCTGAGCTGAAATCAAAAGATGAACACTTAACCATCTTAACCAAGAGATGCTCACCCAGGTGCCCACTTCCTTTTTTTTTTTTAATTACATGTGAGATGGATTATCTTCCTCACTAACTTTATTATGGTATTTGATATTTATTTACATTCTCCAGCCTCAGGTTCAATAGACAATGTAGTTTCATCTCTTGATGATGTGTGTAGGCTTTTTTACATTCTGAATTCAGACTCTGTCATATCTGTGATATGCATTTCCCATTCATTTCTTTCCTATCTGGCTTCTGTTGTTTCTCATGAAGTTTTAACTCTGTGTGGATCTTAACCTGTCATCCTGATTACTGAAAATGTTACAGTTCAAGCAAGGAAGAAATCCACTTCCCTGCACAGGTTAGTAAGGATCAGATTTTTTTTAATATTGTGTCTTGAGTCATCCTAGATTTACAATGCTTTGTGGTATAAATCATGGGTCTCAGTTTCCCTCCCTGTAGCTCCTAGGAGATCACAACATACAATTACATGCTTCCCCATTTGTCCTGTATTTTAAAAATGTTTCTTCTTTAGAGAATCCTTCTAGAATCTGTTATCTCTCAGTGACCTATATACTGTGTTTTAAGCCAGTGCTATATAGCATTTTAATAGTTGTCCTTATGAAGCCAAAAAAGCTTGGAAGGGTAGGTTTCTAGCCACCAGCCCTGTGCTTGGGGACAGTCGAGGCTCTTTAAATGTTCATAGGAGGAATAAACAAACAAAGCTTTCCAAATTATTTTTATTTTTACATATCATGGTTTGCAATAACTTCTATTTAATTTTCTGGAGGTTTCACTGTTCATTTCATAAGCTGGAGAATCGTGGATGACACAGCCTTGTCATTTGGGGGAGGTGTCTCTTTTTTATTATTACAATATAGGAGTGTAGACACATGACATCATGAGAATTGTACACGCTTTTCCCTACTCCCTCCTGCTTCTATTGTTTGGGTCACAAGATCCCAGCTACATTATATTTCTCCTCTTTTCATTCTTTCCTATAGGCTTTCTTGATCTTTAAAGCTTTGCAGTGGTATTTTCTGACCATTTTTCTCTGGGGATTAATTCTTAAAGGGACTCTATACAGAATAAATTCCACACTTAAGAGCTCCGGGGAACTCCCTGCTAATACGTCTTTATTTACTATTTCCATCATTGCTAACTTTCCTGCTATCTTTCATAGAGTGAATCTTCGTATTTTGTTATTTACTTAATCTCGCTGGGTTCTTAATTTTCCAGCTCATTTTATGTCTCACTCATTTGTTGTTCCAGTTGATTTTCGTCTTTCTCTTTAGTCTTAGTTTTTACATGGTATCTATTACATAGCTATAGTGTTGATGTTTGTGCTTATTTTTGTTACTGTTATTGTTATGCCGAGAGACACGGAGACCAACGGACACGACTGAGGCCGAATTCAGGGAGTCGTTATTACCAGCCAGGACGGCACAGAGTTATCCCAGAACTCTAAATGTGCGGCCCCGAGTCCAAGGACTCAGGGCTTTTTACAGCGAGCAAGCAGGCAAGTGGGCAGTGCAGAAGCAGAACTGAGCGGTTACTGCAAAAAGACTACAAAGTGATAAAGAGAGCGGCCCTTATCCTGGTATGTAGGACAACATTTGTTATTTTGAAGGCACGGTTTAGGGTTTGGGGGAGTTTTAAGGGAATAGCCATTATCTCAAGGACAAAGTATGCACACTGTGTCATAAATAACCATTAGCAGGGGACATTAACCCTTGTCTTCTTATTTTTCCTTCCTGGCACCTGAGGATGGTCACATAGCCCTCCAAGTGCGGGGCCCAGGAGGTAAACTCTGAGTCAGGATGGAAGGACTGAGGCTAAGTTCATGTGCAACTGTTATTATTATTAAGCCTTGCATTTTCTTTCATTTCTTTCTCTATTTTCTCTATCACCTGAACCCTGACTTAAGTGGAGATTTGCTTCATTTCCGTCACTATTTGCGTTTCTGCTGGGCTTTTACCACTTTCTTTATTCTTTTCTGCTGCAAAACTGGTGTTAATAAATTTGGGATATTTGAGGAGGGAGGGTAGGAGGGAGGCCACAGGGTCCTTTGGACAACGCTGAAATGTGTGATTGCTTGGCTGAGGACAGCAATCAAAGATCAAAGTCATAGGTGATCCAAAGCAGGGGTGGGGGGTAGAGGGGAAGGTTCATTGACCTAGAGATGCTTGAGAAGAAGAAACCAGAGGAGGATTCCAACAGTAAGTGGCTGGGCAAAGGGGAGACTTGGCCTATCACCAGGTTGGGCAGGGGGTAGAGGGAAGAGCAGATTTGCACACCCTGTGTCTGTGGTTGAAGAAATCGCGGGCATCCAGCAGACCTGCGGGACACACAGGGAGGTAACTGCCTTCACACACACACACACACACACACACACACACACAACAACAACAACAACAACAACAACAAACAAAACCAGGCACAACGCAGACCCTCTCCCTTTCTCCAGGCTGTGAGGTGATGATTGAAACCCACGTTAGCCCCAGTCCCGAAGTCCCACCAAGTGTACCTCCAAGCCGTCTCCTCCCTCCACACCCACCACCTCAGCCTCTGTTTGGACACCAGTCATTTCTCAGCCAGAAGTATTACAAGTTCTCTAATGAGGTCCCTGGTGTCCTTCAGCGTCCCGCCCCAATCCACCTTCCACTCACCTCCAGAGCCATCTTCTTAAAATGCACATTGGATCACATCCCACCCCCGGCTTCAGATTGTTCGCAGGATGCAAGCGCCTTCGTGATAAAGGTCAGCCTCCTTCATAGGGCCCGCCGGTCTCCCCGGCCAGTCCCTGGGTGCTCCTTGCGGGCAGGGAGCGTGTGCAGCTCAGTCGGCTCGCCCAGCACCATGGACCCAGCACCATGTCTGGCACTTACAACAGCTCCCTGAATCTTAGTGGAATAAGTGAATCAGCATGTTCCTGCCGGCCGTGGTGTCACCCCATGTGGGCCCCAGTCCGCATTCTCTCCGAGTACCCCTGCGTTCTGAAGTGCTCTCCCTAACTTCCCTGTGCCTCGCCCATGCCTGACCTCCCCCTCTCCCCTGCCCTGCCTGTCTAGGGGTTGCAGAGCCCATAGGTTGTGTACTGTTCAGAGCCCAGCAGAGCTTTGGAAAGCACCCCCCCACACCTCCTTTGACGGCACCTGCAAAAAGCCTCAGGAGGTCCCACAGAAACAAAGGTCACAGCCATGATAGGAAGCAGTTAATGGCTTCCTGCCCTGCTCCAGGGGGCCCCAGGCCTTCGAGAAGCAGCAAGGGCCAGGGAAGCCACCCTCTCCTCCTCCCACGTCCACTAAAAAGGAAAATGTGAAACGCAAAAGGCTGAAGGGGGCGAGAAGGGGGCGCAGTGTAGGTGGAGGTCAGCGTGGAGGGGCTGGTTCTGCCCTTAATGAGAGAGGCAAGCCCACCAGGGCGGCGGTGGCGAAAGGAAGGCAGCAAGCAGCTGGTAATTTATAGGGAGGCAGGAAAACTGCTGCATTTGACACTCGTAAAGGGAAGATGTCAGTGCAACATCTGTTCCCGACACCGCAGCAACTAATTATTTCTCTGTGCACGGCGGTCGACAGGGTGGGAGAGCCCGGGGCAGGCTGAGTCCTGTCAATAAACCTGAGCTCCATGGGCGAAATAAATCAGTAAACAAATAAATCCACCAAAGCAACCCTGGAACAATGATACCCATGCAACCCTCCCTTACCCTGTGGGAACTTTTGACCTTTGGGCCAGGCGGGACAAGGGAAAGACGGGGACCCCCCCCCACCCTACCCCATTCCTCTCTTTCCTTCGGTGGTCTCAAGCAGCACTAGCCCCCCTTCCCGGACCTCTCCTTCCAGAGCTGTTGAAAATTTCACATCCTGAGAGCTCACATCTTTCTTGTTCTCAGAATCTGTGAGGACGGAAGAACCAAGAACATTTTTTAACAAGATTTTTCCACTCAGTATCTCCCATTGGACTGGATCACCAAAACGTTGCTAACTTTCTTTGGGAATCTCTTTCTAAATTTTCTTAACATGTATTTATTACTGAGAAACAGAAAGCATGAACAAGGGAGGGGCAGAGAGAAGGGGAGACACAGAATCCAAAGCAGGCTCGAGGCTCTGAGCAGTCAGCACAGAACCCCACTCAGGGCTCGAACCCACAAACTGTGAGGTCATGACTTGAACTAAAGTCAGACGCTTAACTGACTGAGCCAACCAGGTGCCCCAGGCATTTCTTTCTTCATCCTTTTTCCTGTTTCGTGGCCTACTCCCTATCTCTGTCCACACCCCTTCCCTCCCCTGGGTCTCCAGCAAAGGGAAACACCTGTCCAACTTCTTCACACAGCCTTATCAGGTTAGGCTATGATAAGTGGTTTGCATACCTCTTTTCCAGCCGGGCAAGGGTTCTTCCCGTAAATGTGGAGCCTAGTGCACACGCCGAGTCCAGTAGAAGTTTGAGGAAGGGAGGGAAAGGAGAAGGAATGATTTGACAGAAGTAAATGAATGTTGATAACATTATGCCCCCCGCCCCCCAGGACTCTATGAAAAAGATCGTGCTTAATTCAAAAATGCTAATTGAGGTAGGGAAATGAAGACCCCATCTGTATCTTTGGAACTTTCCAACCCAGAGGAAGAAGTCACAACCCTAGAAAGACAGAGAGGGAGATGCAGTGACCCCCAGCCTGAAAGGGAACGGGCAGAAACCACCCTTGTTATGCTGGTCACTGTGGAGCGCTCCGGTGGGGGGCAGGGGCGGCTTGCTGGGAGCAGAGGGGGTAGAGCAGGAAAGGTCAACAGGTACAAAGGGCTATGGCTCTCCAGAGTCAGACATTGCTGTGTGCCTGGCCAAGCGCTGTCAACTCTCTGAGACTCAGTTTCTTTGACTGCAGAATGGGGATAGGAGTGACTCCCTCAGAAGGTGAATGCCAACAGGAAAACAGAGCTTCCTCAACTCTGCGTTCAGAAGCTTTTCCAAGGCACACATCTGATTAGGTTGCTTCTGCTGAAAACCCTCCCCTGACCCCCCACAGCACTGAGGGAAAAGGCCAGTGTCGTCCTCATCATTCACAGCCCCTCCCCCCCATGACCTGGACTGCCCAGGTTTCTGGCTTCACCTCACTCCTCACTTTTCCCCCGGGCACACCAATCTCCTTTCAGTGTCTCAAACTTGACTTACTTCTCCACAGGGCTTGCTCGTTTATGTGCTGGAATATTCCGCCCTTCATCTTCACCTAGTTACTTCTACTCAGGCTTCAGATCTTCATGCAAATGTTACTTCCTCAGGAAAGTCTGCCCTCACCTCCCTGACCAGGTTCACTCCTCTTATGATAGAGAAAATTCCAACACGCACACCATCTCACCTCCTCCACCACCAACAACCTGGTTCAAGTGCCCAGGATCGATCCCACTGGCTCCTGCAAAACCCTCCCGCTGACTGCATTCTCACCACTATTGCCTCAGGACCTTTGCACACACTGTTCTCTTGGCCTGGAATGATCTTCCCCTAAATCTCTATGGGATCCTTCTTCAACTCCCCTAGTTTTTACTCAAGACTCATCCCTTCTGAGAATCCCTCCTAGGCCATCTTACCTAAAGTGGCCACCCAGTCTCATTATGACCAGTTTCCCTACCTTATTTTTATCATAGCACATATAAGTACCTGAACTTGTATGTTTAGTTTGAAATTACGTTTATTTGTCTCCTGTGTTAGGACATAAGCTTCATGAGGGCAGGATTTCATTCTGCTCACTGCCATGTCCTCAGCTCCTAGAACGATGCCTGATGCACCAAATGTGTCTTCAGAATACAGTGAACTCTGGACGCCTGGCTGACTCAGTCGGCAGAGCATATGACCCTTGATCTCATGGTGGTGAGTTTGAGCCCCATGCCGGGTGTAGAGTTAACTTAAAAATAAAGTCTTATGGGGAGCCTGGGTGGCTCAGGCAGTTAAGGGTCCAACTTTGTTTTTTAATGTTTATTTCTTTTTGAGAAAGGGTACAGAGGATCCCAAATAGGCACCACGCTGACAGTAGCAAGCCTGATGTGGAGCCTGAACTCACGAACTGCAAGATCATAGCCTGAGCCAAAGCCAGACACTAAACCAACGGAGCCACCCAGGAGCCCCTAGCATCCAACTTTGCTGCAGGCTCAGAGCCTGGAGCCTGCTTCAGATTCTGTGTGTGTCTCTCTCTCTGTCCCTCACCTGCTCGTGTTCTGTCTCTGTCTCTCAAAAATAAAAAATGTTAAAAAAAACTTTTTTAAAGATTCTAAGAATATAAAAATAAAATCCTAATTCAGAGAACTCTTTTTGGTAGAAATATTACCCTGGCTTTTGACTGCTTACTCTCTGCCTGCCCCACGGAAGTAGAAGCTCAGAGTGGAGACCATATTCGTGTTTATTCATCATTGCCTCCCAGGGCTCAATAATCCGCCTGCTGCATAGTACACACTCAATAAACACTTACTGAATAAATGCATGTGTGAGAGACTGACTGCATGGAAGTGGAAAATTATAAAGTAAACACAAACATAAGGTTCCATTACGAAAGTGATGATTGGATTCAGCCGCATCTCCTGATCATCCTTTCTAACATCGAGAAGCAGTGGTGTGGATAATTTAGTCTGCACTCGGCTGGCTCAATTCTCTCTAATGCTTTGCTCAAGGCTTTGGGAGGGGCGGGGGGGGGGGGCAGGCTCCTGGGAACACAGTCTCCCGCCTCTCCTATTCCTCCTGTCCTTTCCACTCAGACACACGAACTCAGCGGTCTGGTCTCCCCACTTGCTTCTAGGACAGTTAACCACTTCCCCGCACTCAGTGCTCGGAATAACCTCACATAAATATTGTTGTTTTCTGCCCTGGCAACACAGTGACATCCCATCCAAACTGCAGGCAGCCTGCACCTTCAAGCCACGACAAAGACTCCTTGAGAACCCCTTCCCCATAGAGAGGCTGAGAAGGTGCCAGAAAAGAGCCGTGGCTGCACACAGGTTCATGGCGTCCGATGCCATGAACTTCATGGCCACATATTTGAGAAGACAGAAAGAAGTCACTGGCTTCTCTGCCACTCTGAGGAGAGAGAGCCCTTCTCAACTCGGGGGTACAAAACTTTACAGCACTCTGCTCTCTCGCGGCACCGTAACTCACTTTCCAGAAGAATTCATCAAAACCTAGCCACGGTTTATTTCACAACAGCATTTAGTGTGGTGATTCAAGTTACTGCCAAGCCTTCCAGAATTAGTCCAGGGCTCAAAGAAGTCAGGATGTAGACCTCTAAACAGATGAACAAAAACATCAATCGCCATAGTTCTGAGCTTTTCTGTGCTGCTACGACCTCGGTCACTATCTTTTGATCCATCCAAAGTCTGTTGGTAGGAAAGTGCAGGGAAAAACTGATGGAAAATGTTGCAGAGAGTCCTTGGAATCCTTTCAGAAGATTGCTGTGGTGTTTTTCCAACTTTGCATTTTCAGGTCCTAAAATGTGATCATGATTATTGACCTCATTTTCAACATTTTCCAGTGCTCACTAACCAGCACTGACCGATGCCTTTGAGGGGAAAAAGTGTGTGAATGGAAGACCTCTTTATTAATCATGAGACATAAGACAAGACATGAAACTATTCGGAGCCTCGGTTTCCTCCTCTAGAACATCACTTCTGCCTCTTAAAACTGGATTGAGAATTAAGTGAGATCATCTCGGGGACTTCTAATAAATGCTCAGCAAACCTCAGCTTCTTTTTCTGGAACACTATCTCCATTCAGAGCTTTCCTCAGTCACCAGCCTTAGTGTCACTGGTTGGTGCTGACTGTTGCTTCTGCCTCAAAAAGTATTTTTTTTTCTTGTGCTTTTTCTGGTGTTTGTTCTGACTTCAAACTAGAATATAAACTCACTGTGGACAGGAAATGCCTTTTCTCTTTCTTTCGTAAATCATGATTTCACAACATCTATTTTGACTTGTGTATAAGATACAGTAATGCTCTGTTGACAGGGTGGACAGTGATGTCAGAGAAAAGATGCTCTCCTGAGGCTCCTGGGGAGCTGAGGGAGGGCTAAACCCCAGAACGGGTCTTTCTTTTTTTTAATTTTTTGAAATGTTTATTTACTTTTGAGAGAGAGACAGAGACAGAGTGTGAGTGGGGGAGGGCAAAGAGAGAGGGATGCACAGAATCGGAGGCAGGCTCTAGGCTCTGAGCTGTCAGCACAGAGCTCAATGCGGGGCTTGAACTCACAGTTCGTGAGATCATGACCAGAGCTGAAGTCGGACGCTTAGTCAGCTGAGCCACCCAGGCACCCCTAGACCGGGTCTTTCAGGCTTTGTAAGGGCAGAAGCTTCCATTCCACAAGAGGACATTCTTACCTCTCAGGTAGCACTGATTTGTGAGTGTGTGGTCCAAAAAAGGCAGCTGTTTTGTTTTGTTTTGTTTTGGTTGATAACCTAAATATCCTCTGGAAATGCTAACCCAAATCCCCGTAATAAGATCTGAATGGGGATACAGAAGGTTAGGTATTTTTTTAGTTAATTTATTTTTTTTAATTTTTTTTTACTTTATAAAGTTTCATATTTTTTAACATATGCAATTAT
>NC_043702.1:125578389-125729833 GCF_006229205.1 Suricata suricatta | reverse complement strand
ACATGGCAATGAGAAAGAATGAAATCTGGCCATTTGTAGGAAAGTGGATGGACCTCGAGGGTGTCATGCTAAGCGAAATAAGTCAGGCAGAGAAAGACAGATACCATATGTTTGCATTCATAGGTCTAACAGGAGAACAGGAGAAACCTAATGGAGGACCAGGGGGAGGGGAAGAGGGAAAGAGAGTTGGGGAGAGAGAGGGATGCAAAACTTGAGAGACTATTGAATGCTGAGAATGAACTGAGGGTTGAAGGGAAAGGGGGGGGGGGAAGAGGTGGTGGTGATGGAGGAGGGCACTTGTGGGGAAGAGCACTGGGTGTTGTATGGAAACCAATCTGACAATAAACTATTAAAAAATTAAAAAAAAAAGGTGGGCTCCAAGTCATGCTTTTCTTTTTAAAAATATTTATTTATTCATTCCTTTTTTAGTTTTTAAAATTTTTGTCTTCTTAAAATTTATTTTTATTTAAATTTTAGTTAATACACAATGCAATTTTGGTTTCACGAGTAGAATTCAGTGATTCATCACTCACAGACAACACCCAGTGCTCACTCCCACACCTGCCCTCCTTATTGCCCATGCCCTAACTAGCCCATCCCCCCCATCTCCCTCCATCCAGTCTGTTTGATCTCTGTGTTAAGAATCTCTTTTGGTTTGTTTCCCTCTCTTCTCTTTATTTCCCCCCACTTCATGCCTTTCTAACTCACTTCTCTCTCACACCTTGTCTTTCCCAATTTAGCATGGACCTTCTTTAGAATGATTCCAAAAGCATTGTTTTATTGTCAGTCTCTCTAAGCCAAATGTCTCCTCGAAGGATCTTGGCTTCTCTACCTCCCCTTCCCCCATGCTTTCATCGCATCCCAACAGGCAGATGAAAAGCGTTTTCTGAAGACTTATTCATGGTTTCCTCGGAATAATATTCCATGTGAGGCCTTCGCGGCACAAAAAGGGTGAGCTGTTATGGAGTCCACCCCGGAGTGGTGAGTTGGCCAACCCCGGTGTCTGGGCAGCCCCGCTGTGCCTAACAGCACTTCTGGGCCTCCTGCAAAAGCACCTCAAAGTCTTGGCCATTGAGCCCCGCCAGAAGCAAGGGCCTGGTAACTGAGGCCTGTAGCTTGTTTTAATACAGCCGGCTAGCTAATAATTAAAAATAAAGCAAAAGGGTATTTTTGTGTGTTGCATGTGAAAATGATGTGAAATGCAAATTTCAAGTATCTCTGATACAGAGAGCTTCCTTGGAACATGGCCACACCCGTGTTGTGCCCATTTGAGTTGTTATGACAGAGACCATATGGACTGAAAAGCCTAGAATGTCTGTTCTCTGGCCCATCACAGATTTGTCCACCCCTGGGTGAAAGGAACATCTCTTCTTGAAGACTGCCCTGCCCACTTGACAGCTCAAGCAGTGGGGCAGGAGCCTGAGCTGCTGAGGGGGGGGCACTGTGCCCCTGTTCTAAGCCCTCCATGGGAAGCCTGCTGCCCTCTCTTGGAGCTTCCACGAAAGACCTCTCTCCATTTGTCATAACGGAGGACTTACATATGGGGTTTATTCTCCTGTGACCTCCTTTTTCATTCTAGCACCATGAAATGAGTCCCTGCAGAGGAAACCCCACATTTGTGACCACACAGCCACTTACTTATTCGAGGCCCAGAGAAGGGGGCTGAGGGCGAGATGGAGAGGTGAAGGCTGTCTTCAGAGTGCTTAGGTGTTGTCCCCCTGGTAGAAGCAGAATGATTCTGGCGTGTTCTCAGCACTAGAGATATGAACTTGGTCCAAAAAGAGTCCAAAGAGAGTCATCAAGATGCAGCAAGCCCCACTCCTGCATCTCAAATGCTAGGTCCGCCTGCTGGGGTCGCCACACTGGAGGGCCATTTTCTTTTTTGAATCTTCTATCTCTCAACCTTATTGTCCTTAGAACTCTCAAGAAGAAGTTTTCACATTTAAAAAAATGAGTTTGGACCCACTCTCAGCCCAGAGTTTATCTTACTAAGATGTCTCAGCAAGAGAATAGAAAAGTACTATGACTCATTGTAGTAAGGTAGATATTGTGACAAGAAAGATGTTAACATCTTAATGAAAGCCCTGAGGGGAAATTTGCATAACACAGTCTCTTTGTTGCTTAAAAAAAGCCACTGATGCCTTATTAAAAAAAATCAAAACCCAATTTTGTTAAATATTCAGTCTGGGGATGATTTGGAATATTTCCCTTATCTCCTGGGTGTTTTTTTTCCTGACAGAATCATAGACGCTCTGGGTTGAAGAGGCTGGTCTTCCCTCAGCCCACCTTCCTTGAGGGCCCTGTGGTGTGGTGGGCACACTCTTGTTCCCTCCGGAGCCCCATGCTTTCTGAAGTCCTTCTGGGAAGAACCAGGGTCAGAGACTGAAAACTCTGAGATTTCTATCCAAAAATGCCATTGTTCATACTTCCTCCATCCTTACACTCCTCCATGCCTTCAGTTCCATTAAAAAAAAAAAGTCTCAATTGGATCTGAGTCTCCTGAAATCTATTTTTCATTTTGAAATCTGTCCTACAGTTTTGGCAGATTGTTTCTTGAACACCCCCACTGACAGGGAGCTTATCCCCTATTCAGGCAGGATACGCTATATCCGATGGGAATCTGCCTCCTATTAACCCCCTGTACTGTCCTGGCCTTTCCTTTGGGATGAGTAAACGACCGAAATCCTCTTCTTTCTGGCAGCCCTTCACCCGGTTGTAGGCAATGACTGTGTATGATCTTAAGGTCCGGAACAGCAATTTGTTTTTCAATCACATAGTCTCATTACAAAGTTGCGCTGAGCCAAACCTCTCTGGCTGGGCTCTGGTGGCATCGCAATGTCAATATTTTCTACAGGAGAATACCTCCATCCCTGGAAGCCAGACGTTACTCTCACACTGATGCACCTCCAAAGTTAAGAGGTGGGGGGACAAGGGGGTCAGAAGGGTATCACCCCTAGCGGTAGACCCCTAGTGGTAAAGGCACCTTGCCGTGGGGCAAAAGGTTCCAGCTGCAATGGCATTGGTTGCTTTTTAATGGAATAGTTGAATTTGCACTCTGCACCCCATTGGGAGACACGGCAAGTTCTACGTGTGTGTGTGTGTGTGTGTGTGTGTGTGTGTGTGTGTGTGTGTATTGGGGGGTGGAGAGGCATGAGGTAGACTCTTCACCTCCTTCTGACATCAGGCATGATGATAATTCTAGAGATGCTTATATCCTACTGGGTAGATCATACCCAAGAAAGGGATTTTATTGAATACCAGGGGATAAGGAAAACAAAGAATTGCAGGGACATTTGGTCAGTGGGGACTCATGGGATAGGAGGAGAGAAGAAGGAGGGGTGTAAATGAACCAAGTCAAGGTTACTGGCCTTACCCAAGGTCAGGCGGTCCCTTGGAAGTGGGTGGTGAGCAGACGTTTCTTCCCTCATTCCTTCCTCTGACCACCCCCCCAACCTTCTGCAGTGCCCGGATCTGGGGTTCTTCAGCAGAGCACTAGCAGCACCGAGGGCAGCCTCACCCTCATGGGAACCCCAAATTATTGCTGTGTTACCTGCCTCCTCGGAGGCCCTGCGTCCTTGGCCTGTGGCTGCTGTGATCGCTATTCTTGGAAGAGACGCTAGTGGGGACAAGAAACAAACAAAACAAATGGCCAGCCCTTTAGTGGCCCAGTTTCCAAGGTAGGGCATTTATATATAGCCCTTCCAGAGTAGGCCAGCTCCAGGGCAGGGCCCCTACTCTTGAGGCTCCGACGGAGCCAGACCACAGAGGAGAGGTGAACTCCCAGTGGAATATTCTGGGTTTGGCTTGATTTTAAGCCAGCAGCCAGTCTCGAAGTGACTTTATGGATAAGGGGGAAAAAGTTCTGCGAGAGTCATTTCTGTTTTTCTCCTATGTCATGGCCTTCCTTCGCTCACTCTGCTGTGAAGAGAGGCCAGTGTGGTTGTCAGACTCTGAGCTGTGCACCTCCCTTTCCTTCATTTTCCTTCTTACTAAAAGAGCATTCAGGGGCACTGACAGTTATGCGTGACAAGTGTGGCTCCAGTGGCCTAAGTGGTGGCTAGACCTCAGGGGTCGTTTGAGAAGAACAGACTCCAGGCGCTTAAGACAGAGCCTCTCAGATGGAAAGAGATATCTGGGCCACCTCAGTTTCTTTTTTTTTTGTGGCTCCTTGTATATTAAAATAAAAGAAGCAATTACAAATGAGTTATAAAAATTGAGGAATATAAAAAATGTTTACATTTTACAAATCGGAGCTCTTTATGGAAAAAATGCAGTCCCATGTATTTTAATAGTCCTAGAATCTAGATATTCAGAATCATGCTGTACAGACAGTGCTGTATGGTCCCAAACTTAAATTTGAGGTTGAACAATGATGTCTTCTTTCTTTAGTCCCATGTATTGTTAGGACTGGATGTGTAACTTTATTTGGGGGCAGAGGTCTAAGGTCTGATTTGAGGCCATAGTGAACGCGAAAACCAATTGGCTCCTCTGAGCTCTTGAAGCTGTGTGACCTGGACCATTCATGTTTTCATCAGGGCAGAGGTCATAACTTAGTGTTTTTGGCTTTCTTTGATTTATTAAAGGTCTGCTTGTTTAAAATAAATAAAAGTCAAACATTATTTCATGGTGGAGCCACCCATGAAACATATTTAGGGGCAGATCAAAGATCAAGGTCAGAGCAACAATCTACTGGTGTTGGGGTTGTCATTTCCAACCCAATGATCCTTGCCCACATTGCCTCCTATATTACATAGGGCTGACCTTGCAACCGATAGGATACTGTGGAAATAAGGCAGCATGACTCCCAAGGCCGGGTCAGAAAGGACATCGTGGCCCTGCTCGCTCTGGGGCTCCATGTAAGCCCAGCTACTGTGTCCTGCAGACACTCAAGTAACCTGTGAGTGGACAGAATGGTGAGGAACAGAGGCCTCCTACTGAAACTGTATAGTAATTTGTTATTCAGCAATAAATGACTGACATTATTTTATGTAACAAACATTGGACATAACTAGCCTGGGTCACCCAGCTCACTGTCTGTAGTTATTCACCACCTGTTCCTTGCCTGGCCTGCTGTCTGAAATTCTTACACTTCAGACTCATTCTCTTCTGGATGTGATTTTCAGGAGTGTCATCTTAAAAGGCAAACAGCTCTGCACGAGTTCTCCTCTTAACCCTTAAACTATAATGTGCTAATCCCTGAATGGACACAGTTCACAGGCAGCAGAGAGGAGAGTGCTCCTGGGAGACAGGACTCCTGGGTAAGAGATGGGGACAAACTTTTGCTATTGATGAGAAGACAACAGGATACAGATTCCAAGTCAGAGAACTCAGCTTGAGTTCTTGCTTCATTCGTGTGATCATGGGCAAGTCAAGAGACTTAGTCTCTTCTCCTGTACAATGGGAATAAAACATGTATTTAATTCACAGTTTCCCCCAGCTCCCAACCACCAAAGGATAAGCAACAGTAAGACAAAAGCATTTGAAAAATATTTTATCATTATTATTTAAAAATTTTTTATTTTTAAGTAATCTCTACACACCCAACATGGGGCCCGAACTCACAACCCTGAGATCAAGAGTCACACATTCTGCTGACTGAACCAGTAGGTGCCTCCACCCAAAAGCAGGACTTTGTATAAGTCAGAAGGACTGATACAAAACTTAGCTTAAGTACAATCTCTGAACAAAAAAGTCAGCTTCCCAAGAGAGGAATATGTGAGCTTTCTCCCATTTAGGCGCCTTTTCTGCACCGTGAATTATTAGAGGAGTGTGGACATACAAATGAATTAAATAAGTTTCCTGACCTCAAGGGGTTCAGAGTACTCAGAGTGATAAATAAGAAAACAGGCAATTACAATAAAATGTAAAAGGTGCTAAGCACAGGGTAATTAATTCATTTCTTCATCAAACATTTATTGAGTGCTTTTCCCCACAAGTCAGGGTGCTGGATGCAATTGATACAAAAACAATGGATAGGGAGGCCATCGAGAAGGTCGCCAAGAGGAGGAATCGTTGAACTCATACAGTTAGAGGAGAGAGTCCCAGGAACTTTAAGAGTAAGGGGCCAGAGGACAGGGTGTATGGGGGCGGAAGTGAGCAGTGCTGGGGTGACTTGGGGTGACTTCCTCCATCATAGCACTCTGGATAAAGTCAACACTATACTGAGGAAGGATGACTGGCCGACCTCGAACCTGGTGTATCCAGCTTCCATGGGTGAACAGTGTGCCTGATGTCCCAAGTGGGCCTGCCCGTCAGCTCCCAGTTACCCCACACGTGTTATCCCATCCTGTCTCCCGGTTCTGCTTGCTTACGGGCCCTCCTGCACTGCGAGGGACTTGGAGAATACCAGCAAACTTAAACAGTTGCCCAACCGATAATTAGGTTAATTAAGTTAATAATTAGGAGGATACATTTATTGTGCAAGAAGTCATCTAAAGTATGCCAAAGCTAATTAAAATGAAAATGAAAATTAACTGCCATTTGGGGTTTCCCGTATCCCTGACCTCGCTGTTGGCTCAGAGTATCCGTCCTTGACTGTGTGCATTAAGGGGCCCCTCTTCCTTCACGCTCACGTCTGCCGCTCAGAGCTTCTGGCTGCTGAGATGAAGCAGAGGGCCAAGTGTCCTCTGGGGTCCCTAGCCCGTAATCTGATGCAGAGAAATATCTCACTGCCTTCAAATGACTAAAGTAAAATATCAGCTGATTTCATTTCCTCATCAGGATGGATGGTTTCCAAGTGCCGGTACCAAACGACACGCTTAAAGCCGTTGGCTCCCAGGGCCTGGTCCTGGCCGCGTCACCTCCCTTGGCTGTGTGGCCAGCCCTCGGCGACAAGCAAGATGAGCTCAGTGCGGACGGGCCTTTAATTTGATTTCCAAGGTAACATATCCTCCAAAGGTGCAGAATCCCCTAAGGAGATAAGACGGGCTTCTTATCTGCTGGGTAGTTATCTAGACACCCCCAAACGGAAGACGGAGCAGAACCACGTCACCTAGGTGGGTGCTAGGTGTCTGACACCTTTGCCCACACTGCTGTACTTTTTGGAGGGCTTGCCCTGTGGGCCAGGAGCCTGAGGATTTCGTATCCTTTCTGCTTGTCTCTCACACGCAGGCCTTTTTCAGCCATCATGTCCTGGCCGACAAGCCGGGCTCTGCGTCTTTCCTACTTAGGATAATAAAAAGGATGCGAATTGTCAGGCTGACAGGTGGAGGAGAAGAAAGGATTAGCCTGTCTCTTTGGGTTGGTCCCTGCTATACGCTGCTCAGGGTGCCACTGGGAGCAGCCCAGTGCTGGGTCTCCCTCTCAGGCTCAGATTGGCTTGTCTGGCCTCTGTCTCCTCCGTCTCCTGTCAAAGTCCCCAGGAACCCAGCTCCCCTCCACCAACCACTGTGCTCCTTGTGAAGGAGCCATCTGGGCTTTCTCCATCCTTTTTGCTCCCAGGACCCCTTTGCCTTAAGTCACTGGCTACAACTCCTGAGCTCTGGCCCTCGGGGTTCAGTCCTGTGTGACAACAAGCCCCAGCCTTCTGGCTCTCTCTGGCTGAGTGAATCACTTGTTCGCAGCCACAGTCCCAGTGTGGCTGAGGTGTGTGCCTCTGCAGAACCGCATGTGTCTGCACGTCAGAGGTCCTTGGGGCTGCTGGTAAATGGTGAAGGTGATGGTGTCAGTTTCTTGGGTGCCAGCCGTCTACCGAGTCAGAGTGTCGTTGGGTCACAAGGTATACATAGGGAATAAGGATCTCCTCAGGAATGGCTCCTGTGTTCATTTATGCAAAGGATAGCCAGTATGACCAGAGACCAATCCCAGGAACCTTCGATAGTGGACCTTCTGTCCTGGTGCATGACCATGCTCCAAGCTTCTTGGGCAGCTAGGAGGGCCTCAAGCCCCCTTGTTCCTATCTCCAAGTTCTCTGTTACATGTATCAGTTGTGCTATACAGCCGTCCGGTGGCTCTTTGGTTTTAAGGTGACTTTGAATGTGAATCGGGTGTTATTTACTTAAGAGAGCGAATCACTTGGTTGTTGGGAGTAAAAGGTAATGATAAATATCAACTGGGAGATTTTTGTCTGGAAACTAAAGGTGTGAGAGAAAATACAGGGAGACCAGTTGTAAATCTATGGTGGAGACAGGGATGGCTTGAAACCAAGCAGTCCTTGGTAGTGGGATTGGACAGGAGGAGATGGTTAGGAAAGGCGTTTAGTGAGACCAGAACCTGGGGACTAACAAGCTGGAAGAGGTCATTGAAGGAGATTTTTAGATTTGTTGGTATATTTTGAGATACAGGAGATAGAAGAAGGATGAAGGCATGGTGTAAGGATGTTTAAGAAGTCTGTTGATATGGTGGGATTAAATTAAAGAAGTGCTGATTACAGACCTTAACGTTTTTGCATGTGAATTTTTTCTAGTCAGTTTACCAGAATTCTTGTTATTTCATTAATAAATTCAGTCTTGGATATGTTTGAACATCCTTGTCTGCACTTGGGAATTAGAACTCTAGCTTGGGATGAGGCGCCTGGGTGGCTCAGTCAGTTAAGCATCCGACTTCAAGTCAGGTCATGATCTCACGGTTTAGGAGTTCGAGCCCCACAGTCAGGCTCTGCGCTGACAGCTCAGAGTCCAGAGTGACTTCAGATTCAGTGTCTCCCTCTCTCTCTGCCCTCCCCCACTCATGCTCTGTCTCCCTCTCTCAAGAATAAGTGAACTTGAAAAAAAAATTTTTTTAAAGAAATCTGGCTTGAGAATAACATTTGGAAGTCACCCATGAGTAGAGGATGGCAAAGATCTGGACCAGATCACCTAGGAAGGGTATAAAGTCTGGAAACAGAAGCAAGAATAATTCTGAAGAATGAGTGGGTTCTGGGGGGGGGGGGGAAGGACGAGAACCTGAAAAAGGGGCAGTAAAAAAAAGTTAAAAAAAGGAAAAACCAGAAGAGAATGCTGTCTTGAAAGATAAAGGAAAAAAAAGTTCTAAGGAGCCAATGGCTGAAACTGTTAAATGAAGAGGAAAAATTAAGTAAGGTCAAAGTGGGAAAATATCTGTCACATCTGATGTTTAGACAGTTTGGGATATTATCAAAGTGTTTTCAGGAAGCGACAAAGAGCGAAGATGCATTAGTTTGGCTGTCAGTAGTTAAGAAAGTCTTGAATAAGAGAAATAAATCTTTTCAATAAAGGATGCCAAGTCAGTTGGATATCCACATAAAAATTAATTCTGGGGTTCCATGTACTGGGAGCCGCACAGGCCTTGCTGGATGACACAGTCACAGCAAGGAAATGGCAGACGTTTGCACAGCTCCTGCCATGAGAGGAGAAACTGGTATCTCCTTCTGCTACTACTGCTCATGTGAAATTAAGCCTGTTGTCATTAATTAGGCCTTACAGCGTTCCAAATCAGACCGATATTCCCCACATAGTTACTCCATAAGAAAAAACATTTTCCTGTCCCTGCATAAGAGATTTTGAATCAAAACACTATAAATATTTGGCAAAAGGCTCTTCTAATGAGCCTTGCAGACTCAAAACATAGACTTGAAGTGGTTAAAATCACAAAAATTGCATTTGCGTCTGGCCCGGAGAAAGGGAACCTAATTTGGAGATAAGAATTAAAAACAAGGTCAAAAACACAGTCCATTTGAGTCTGGTCTGAAGAAAATTGGAGCCTAAATTGGAGATTAGAAGTAGAAGACAAGGTCAGAACATGATCCCCTCCGAAAGTCTACATTCGACAAGTATCCTCCCTTGTACTGACTTCAGTTATGAGGATGGATAAGAATGTGGGAAACCCAGGCCCAAGGCCAACACACATAAGGCCCCCATTGTTCTTACGTCAGAGAAAGGACTTTCTCAAGCAACTTGTTAATAAACATTTTTTTTCTCTTTTCTTTTTTTCTCTTGTGGTTTAGAAGCCCACCACGATAACTCTTAGCCTATCTATATACAATTTAACCTACGTTTTAATCTTAGCTTTACTAACTTTAATAATATGTATGTTAATCCTGTTTTCTACTAAAAACATCCTGTTATATTCTTGGTTATAAAATTTACTCAACTTCACTGTAAGAAAGTTACATGATTTGGCTGCAACTTGTTAATTAGAAAACAAAGTCATAAATATTGGCCAATAAGCAACCCGTACAAAACAAGATAGGTTTGTTACTTTCTTAATCTAGGGGACTGGTGCCAAGAATGAATGGGATGGTTCTAAAAAACATTTCTGTAAAACTTGTTGCTGTACACTTTCGATGATTAAAGCACCTTATCACTAAGAATTAGAAACTATAAACAATTCCTATTTTCTGATGTCATGTTACTGCTTGATCAATAAAAAAAGACACCACAGCAGACAGAGCAGAGATGCCTGCCTGGTGATCAAGAAAGAAACTTGTGGCTCTCTTGTCACTCCCTCGTGCTGACACCGTCCATCCTTCAGGGACCCCTGGACCTTCTGGAGCTGGACTCTGGCACCCATGCACCAATTTAAAAAATCCATCACAGATAGGTGGTCGATAAAGCAATAAAGCTTTCTGAAGACAATGTAGGATACAATCTTGATCATCTGATGTAGGCAAATATTTCTTAAACAGTGCACAAAACCCACTAAACATAAAAGAAAAATCATAAATTGAACTCACGCCTCTTATCACATCCTTGCCAATACTTGTTGTTTCTTATCTTTTTGATATGAGCCCTTCTGGCAAGTATGAAGATTGTTAGGTTTATTTTAAATAATTTGTTTGTTTTGTGGGGGCCTGGCTGGCTCAGTTGGTTGAGCGTCTGACTTCGGCTCAGGTCATAATTTCACGGTTCACTAGTTTGAGCCCTGTCAGCACAGCCCCTGTCAGCACAGCCCCTGTCAGCTGTGCTGACAGCTCAGAGCCTGGAACCTGCCTCAGATTCTGTGTCCCCTCTCTCTCTACCCCTCACTCACTCACACACCCCCATCTCAAAAATAAGTTATTAATTCTTTTTCAATTATAATAATTCCTTCCTTCTATTAAAATTATTTTGCCATTTTTGCCTTTCTACCTCCCTCACTTATTTTTAAAATTTAATTGTTTTTTATTTTATTTGACTTTTAGTCTTTGCTCAGCATATTATACTCAATTTCCTGTTACTTTCTAGATTTCATTAGCTCAGATAAGGTGCACAGATGGCTAAATGAAAAGGTTTCTAGGGTACAATTTGATAGGTTTCAATAAATGCCTACAGTCATATAAGATATCGAATATTGCTTCTCCCCTCACCCTCCCATACACAGCTCTCTGGCTTCTATCGCCTTACAACTATATCATCTAATAGTCACAATAATGTTGCCTCTTGACCTTTGTGTAAATATCCAGACAAGCAGATGTTTGAAGTTCCTGGATTAGGACTCAGGTTTACTCATTCTGAAGCCTTGTTCTCTGTGATTCAGACATCATTCCTCTGGGCTCCCTGCTTAGTCATTCCTCCTTTTCTGTTAGAGGTAACAAGTATTTGCAGCTCTGAGAACTGTAAGGGTCCAAAGACTTCTTAATTTATATTTTCTTTGTCTTTTCCATCCAAGCTGGCAGTGTTTGTGTTGATATAATTCCTTTGAAAGCTTTGTGGGTCTCCTGAGAATTGTATCAAAACCAACTCCATTAAACAAAAGCTACACCCACAAATTTCAAGATAAACCCTTCTCCTGCTTGGGATTTTGCTGAGGGACAATACCCTTAAGCTTTTTAGAAGCTCCATTATTTGTTCCAGAAGATCTGTTAGGTATAGCCTTGAAATTTTTAAAGATTATTTATTTATTTATTTATTTATTTATTTATTTATCTGCTTAAAGAGTCTTATTCATTTATTTATCTTTATTGCTTTTATTTTTAAGTAATCTCTTCACCCAAGGTGGGGCTCGAACTTAACAACTCTATGATCAAGAGTTGCACGCTTTATGGACCCAGCCAGGCAGGTGCCCCTGAAGGCTCTTTTTTAAATGGTATGGGGCACCTGGGTGGCTCAGTCGGTTGAGTGTCCAGCTTTGGCTCAGGTCATGATCTTGCAGTTCGAGGGTTCAAGCCCCGCATCAGGCTCTGTGCTAACAGCTAGCTCAGAGCCTGGAGCCTGTCTTCAGATTCTGTGTCTCCCTCTCTCTCTGACCCTCCCCTGCTCAAAAATAAATAAAACATTAAAAAAAATTTTTAGTGGTATGGTATACTGAGGGGCTGCCTTTGATATTTCTGAGGTTTGAACAAAGAATATTACGGCCATAATCTCCACTAGCCTTCGAAGATGAATTCCTGGCAGTGCCCTGGATTTGATCTTTGCTTAGACGCCAGTTCTTCATTTTAGCATCCTTTGTGGTCTAAAGAGGTCGAGAATTTTCAAAACCATAAATTTCCAGTTCCTTCATGTTTCACAGTCCTTCCTTTAGTATATCTTTCTCCTCTTACATTTCCCATAATATTACAAGCATTTTTTCTGTAAATATTTCCAGATAGATCACCCGGTTCATTGGGCATATTTTTTATTTGCCACATTACCACAAGTAACAGTATCTCTCAACTTCCTGCCATGACAGAACAAAGATCCCCTTCCCTCCAATTTCCAATATTCAACGAACCATATGAAACTGCCACATTGATGCATTAAAAAATGGTTAGATGTTGGACAATTTCATAGAGTTCAACCTAATAACCTATTTCTGTTAGTTTCGTGGCTGGGCAGGATTATTTACCGTTGGCTTCTATTTAGCACATTCTCAACAATGGCTACACACTAAAATCACCATGGGGAGCTTTTAAAAATGATGATTCTCAGGCTGCACCCCAGAACAATTAGATCCAATCTTCCAGAGTGTCATCTTGGGTCTCACTGGTTTCAAAATCTCCATAGATGATTCCAACGTGTGGCCCAGCTGGAGAACCATGACTCAATGGTATGACTGTGGCTTATCTTCTGGGATGAGACTATCCAATGTCGCAGTGGCCTTCAGTTATCTGGAACAGTGCTATGATTCTCTAGTTCTGACACTCACTTATAAATTAAAACATTAATGTTAGAATTCCCATTTTAAGGAGCACTATTTAAAATATCACTGAGGTCAACACTCAAATAAGTTGTTCTGAAAGTAGGGAATTAGAAACAGCTGTTCCATCACCCTGTGATTAATTTCTCTTAATCCTCTCTGTGGTGCCAATGATTTGAAAGGTCCTCTGAAGAACCAATGGAAAATTCTTCCCTCCACCCCTGTTTTTTTGTTTGTTTGTTTGTTTTTAGAGCTGTCCTTTTTCACTTGTTGGATTCATGGCTTCCTTAGCTTTGTGGCCTTTAGTGTCAATGTTTTCCCTCTTACCTTTCAGAGACTTCTGATGTGGACTGCTACTTGGCTTCTTGACTTTCCAGTGCTGCTATGAATTTGTTTTGATGTTTCTTTTGCTATTTCTGTGATTACACAAGAGAAAAGAGGCAATATTATGTGTTCAGTCAGGTAGCACTTACTGAGCCCTTAGTATGTGCCGACTCCCTTCCTAAAAGCCCCACATCCATCAGACCCCTGACCCAACGTGTGAGAAAGGGGTCTCAGGGTTCTCCCAAGAAACAAAACTAATAGAAACAAGGTTTGCTATCAGGAATTAGCTCACGTGATGTGGACACTGGCACATCTCATGATCTGCAGTTGGTAAGCTGGAGACCCAGCAAAGATGATGGCATAGTTCTAGTTCAGTCTAAAGGCCAGAGAGCCTGGACAGCCAATGGTTAGAAGTTCCAGTCCGAAAGCTGGCCAGCTTGAGACTCAGGAGAGTCCAGAACTCATCTTGAGTTCAAGGACAGGAAAGAGCAATATTCCTGTTCAGAGTCAGTGAGGGGCGCCTGGGTGGCTCAGTCGATTAAGCACCTGACATCAGGTCATGATCTCATGATTTGTGGGGTCAAGCCCCATGTCGGGTTCTGTGTTGACAGCTTGGAGCCTGGAGCCTGCTTCAGATTCTGTGTCTCCCCCTCTCTCTGTGCCTCCCCCACTCCTGCTCTGTCTGTCTCTGTCAAAAATAAATAAACATTAAAAAAATCAGTTAGACAAGAGGAATGCTCCCTGCCTTACTCAGACGAAGGCCCATCTTTACGTTCTACTAGGGCTGTCAGCTGTTGGGATGAGACCCTCCCATATCAGGCAAAGAAAGCAACCTGCTTTACTCAGGCTACTGACTGAAATGTTAATCTCACCCCCAAACACCTCGCATAATGTTTGACCAAATATCTGGGCAACCTGTGGCTCAGTTAGGTTGACACAGAAAGTTCACCATCATATATGTATCTTATTTTATAAATGAAGAAACCAAGGCAGCATGCAGTGGCTGAGTGATGAGCCGGGCTCCAAACCAGGTTTTCTGACTTTAGAGTGCATGTTCTTAACCACTACCCAGGTTCCGTCTCTAACCATAATGCTCAGTTTTATGGGACCTTCGATGAAGGCTGGGTAAAGCAGGGAACTTGGCAACATGCTGAGGGTTTGGAAGAACTCCCACAAGTAGGGAGAAAGAGAAAGCTGATTGGGCATAAGGGAAAATGGTGTCAGCCACACCAGGAGCACAGATGAGGCAGGTGAGAGCACAGGTGAGGCGGGAGAGCTGGATTAGGGGTGCGACCTAGCTTGTCAAGTGAGAGCTCTCAGGGCTGACCAGGCTTCTAGAATGGGGTGGGACCCAGTCTCCCTGGCTGCTCTCTTCTTTGTGGGCTCTTAAAATAGAACTATGAACCTTTTCTGTTTTAAGGTTTTTGTGTGTGTTTTTTTTTTTTTTTTTTGCCAATATTTAAGAAAGGGCAGGAGAAAGAGGGTGGAGGTATAAAACAAACCCCAAAACCCAAACTTGGGGTGATTAAGAAGTTCTAGAAGGTTACAGGATGGTCATAGGAAATTACCCTGTTTCTGACCCTTCCTTATATTAGTAACTGGAAACCCTGATAGTTTCCTGCTTTTGTTTTCATTTTATGAGGGTGGAACTAACCAAAATGTCTCCCTTCCTCAGTCTGCTAGAATTTTCAGATCAGCAACTTGTTTATTTTTTTAATTTTCTAATAAAAAATTTAAAATATGTATTTATTTTTGAGGGGGGGCACAGAGAGAGAGGGGGAGGTAGAGGATTCAAAGCAGGCCCCAAGCTCTGAGCTGTCAGCACAATGTCTGAAGCAGGGCTTGAACTCATGAACTGTGAGTTCATGACCTGAGCCGAAGTCAGAGGCTCAACTGGCTGAGCCACCCAGGAACCCCTTTATTTTTTAAATAAAAAACTTTTAAATTTATTTTGAGAAAAAGTGTGTGTGTGTGCAGTTGTGTACATGTGTGTGTGGGGGGGTTGTAGGGAGGGGCATGTAGAGGGGGAGAAAAAGAATCCCAAGCAGGCTCCATGCATAGCACAGAGTCTGATGTAAGGATCGAACTCACAAACCATGAGATCATGATCTGAACAGATCCCCAGACCAGCAGTTTAAAAATGTCAGGAGCGTGGGATGCCCGGGGGCCTCAGTGTGTTGAGTGTCTGACTTTGGCTCAGGTTATTCACGAGCTCACAGTTCACGGGTTTGACTTCCACGTTGGGCTCTGTGCAGGCTGGAGCCTGCTTCAGATTTTGTCTCCCTGTCTCTCTGCTCCTTCCCCACTCACGTTCTCTCTGTCTCTGTCTCTCAAAAATGAATAAACATTAAAAAAACGTCTTTTGAAAATGTCAGAAGTATAGTTTTTTCCAGACAAAAATTTTTTCAGTATCCCAATATGTTAAATACACACATGTAACATTTTGTAAATATACATTTACTCAATAAATGCATACTTTTACCTTTTCCTAATTATTGCAAAATCGATCAAAGAGAACCCTGAGTTTATTTTGATGATCACAAAAACTGGAAATCATGTTGTGGCTGACATTTGCAGTCTTATACAAGTCTCAATATCCAATTTATTTCTGTAATCTGTTTTGAATATACAGTATCAAGGAAATCCTGATTCAAACAGGTAAGTAGCTTGCCTTGCAGTTTCAAGTTTCTCTTTGATCAAACTGATCCAAAAGCATGAACATGGAATTGTAAGACATTTTTGTTCCAAAGCTGAATCACCAGCAATATCTAACAACAAGCTTACTTCCTTATCATAAATATAGAAATCAATCCACACACACCCACAATTAGAATAAATGCTAAGCCTATCAATTTTATGACAATAGCACAATGAAAAGTGTTCTGATTTTACCGTTATTGCATATTAATTATAGGTCAGTACAAGCTGCAAAAAGTGCCTATGAACCTTGTTCATAGCTATATGAAAGTGCTTACTGGGGCGCCTGGGTGGCTCAGTTGGTTAAGCACCTGACTCTTGCTTTCAGTTCAAGTCATGATCTTGTGGTTCGTGAGTTCAAGCCCTGGGTTGGGCTCCATGCTAACAGTAGGGAGACTGCTTGCGATTCTTTCTCTCTCCCTCTCATTCTGCTCCTCCCCTGTGTGTGCTCTCACTCCCTCTCTCAAAAATAAACTTAAAAAAAATGCCTACAGAAGAGCCTACCACCTAGTTGGCATAAATGAATGTGGAATGATTGAACAAGCAAACCGGCCTTTCCTGGTATCTCATTAAGTTTTGGGACTATACATACATTTTTATTTTTGCTTTTTGATTTTTGTTTGCGCATGTTTGAATTTTAGAAAGATTAGTGTAAAGCTACAGACTTCATACTCAGTGACTCATCTGCAAGACTTTCAAATATATCCCCAGATCTGGGAGTGCAAGTTCTTCTCTAAAGGTCTGCGTGAAAACAAGTTAACGGCGCAGGATGAAGTTAACCCATCGGTTGGTTATCTTCAATATCAAAGTTAGCACAGGGCATATTTGAGATTGTGTTGAGTCTTACTACAGTTGAAAAAATTATATGGTACACTTGAGTCAACACATTTGTGGAACCCAAAACATGTCACAGAACTCAGGGTTAGCCCTTGCGTGCCAAGGGGCGCCTCTGTAAACCACTCCTGAAGCTTCTGTGGGCTGGTTCCTCTATGAGGTCTCCTTTCTCCAGCACGCAGCTCTGAAGGCAGTGAGGACACTCAAAGGGCAGCTCTGGGTAGCCGTTCAAGTGCCCCTGCAGGTGTGAAGAAGGTATTCTAGTATCTTCCTAAAACCATAACAATTTCATGACTTGTTTTTTTACCTCTAGGTGCCAGATACTGTTCTAAGAACTTTACATTTATTTACCCATTTGTTCTTAAAACAATCCTATTTAAGAGATATTCTCATTATTATTCCCATTTCATAGTTGAAGGAAAGCCTGTAGAACCGCTACTGTGCCCCAATAGATAATGGGGCTTCTTGGAGGCAACTTACTGGACTTACAGATAGAAACGTTCAGTCTTACAGCCACTTCTATGTTTAATGCATTTCTTTATTTTGACTTCATTAATAATGATGATACTGATAATAATAATTAAGAATAAGAATAGTAATGACAAAAACATATTTTAGTATATTGGTCCAAATAATATTGGTAAATTCTGGGCTGTGTTTGCTATTTCAGGATAGTCACCTCTCAAAACTGGTCACAATGGCCAGCAGGTCAATCTCCAATGCTTGTGTAGTGAGATGCTATTTAAAAATTCTTTCAGGGGCACCTGGGGTGCTCAGTTGGTTAAGCCTCC
This sequence comes from Suricata suricatta, assembly GCF_006229205.1. Lineage (NCBI taxonomy): Eukaryota > Metazoa > Chordata > Mammalia > Carnivora > Herpestidae > Suricata > Suricata suricatta. The sequence continues at coordinate 125,712,197 of NC_043702.1, read as the reverse complement.
AACTTCAGCTCAGGTCAAGATCTCATGGTTCGTGGGTTTGAGCCCCACATCAGGCTCTGGGCTGACAGTTTGGAGCCTGAAGACTTCTTTGGATTCTGTGTGTGTGTCTCTCTCTCTGCCCCTCCTCAGCTCATGCTCTCTCTCTCTCTTTCAAAAAAAAAACATTAAAAAGCATTTAAAAATTCTCTAAAAGTATCTTATTTACTTGGAGAAAAAATACTATCACAGATTATTTTTTTAGAGAAGGTAAATTACATACCAATTGCACTCCTGTAGGAGGGTAGACGTGCTGATTGTTTTGATTCAAATCACTCAGTCACCTATGTTCATAAGGAGTAGCTCAAAACAATCCGGCCTTCAGAGGTAAACATGAGTATGCCCACAGTGCCCTTTATAAGATGATCCTAGCATGTCACTTCTTTACTTTTTAAGGTTATAGTTTTAAAAAATTTTAAAAAAGTCATAGATGTTGAGGAATACGAGCATATAATCAGGAACAGTCCCACAACCAGATATCCTAGGATTCTTCAGTGTTTCCTTGTGCCTCAATTTTCTGCATGATATGCTGACCCCAGCTTCATGGGAAGGAAGGAGGAAAAGCTCCCGTGACTACATGCTGTATCTCAGCTGCCTTTTCTGGTCAGGCAGCAACAGTGAAGCATAGCCTCAGCTACGGAAATGGAGATGAGAGATGTGTGAGTCAGACAGGAGCTGGGAGGTGAAGGCTGGCGGTGTCCACACAGTCCATGGGCCCATCTGCTAGACCTACATGTCACGGAAGGCTGCTTACCTTGCAGCTGTGGGGTGAGAGGGGCGCCTTCACTCACCATCCCCAAATCAAAGAGCAGATGAATTAAAAAAAATTTTTTTTTACTGTTTTTATTTATTTTTTAGAGAGAGAGAAAGACAGCATGAACAGGGGAGGGGCAGAGAAAGAGAGGGAGACACAGAATCTGAAGACAGGCCCCAGGCTCTGAGTTGTCAGCACAGAGCCCGACACGGGGCTCGAACCCACCAACTGTGAGATCACGACCTGCGCTGAAGTTGGACACTTAACCGTCTGAGCCACCCAGGAGTCCCAGCAGATGGATTTTTGACCTGAGGAGGAGGTGGAGGGGTATCTGAACTTTATTATAGATAAATATAAAAAAATAAATACATGTAAATAAAAATAAATATATTTACTGTTGAGATAACTGGGGAAATTTGGATGCAGTCTGAGCACTAGATTGCATCCTGGACTTATTGTTAATTGTGTTGGTGGGGAGAATGGTTTTGGTATTTTAATTATGTTAGAAAATGGCAGAAGGATGGGAAGACAGATGAAGCCAGCTTGGCAAATGTTAGCAAGCTGGGGGATGAGCACACAGGGACTTGGGGTTTGTTTTTTTCTCAACTTCTTTGTTTTGTGCCAAATTTTCCATTATAAAGTTTTTTTAAAGCAGGAAAGAGTGATCTTTCTATTCGAAAAAGTTGGGAATCACTCTCATAGAAACGATGCAAATAACTAATTCATATTCAGTGACAGAAAACTGATTATCCTTGATCTGACAACTTGGTGTGATTCCATTGAAATAAAACCAAAATAAGGAGTCATAAAATATAGTTTCCTATATAAACCAGGCCACTTATTTTAAACCTTCTGGACCTCAGTTGGTTCCTCCACTGTGAAGACAGAATAACTGCACACTTACTCAAATTAAATGGATATTTAAGAAACCTGTAGCATTTAATAAGATAATTCACACTAAAACTATCTAATATATGACATGCTCTATGAAGGGGTGTGATTGTTATTGCAGTAGTTACTTTCGTCAACATCATTATCATTATTCAAGTATATTTAGTTAGAAGAGAGTGACAATGAGGAGATCCAGAATACTTCCTATTGAAGGTAAGCCTGTGTAATGTGCCTGGGTGTTTGGCAGAGAAGAAATAGATCAGAGCAGAGTTAGATTCTCCTCTCCTGGTTTGAGAGACCTACATAGATAAGCCTCTTGGGTCTCTTGAGGCAAGGCAGCTTTCCATCCATTCATCCATCCATCCATCCAACAAACACATATCAGGTATTTTCTGCTATGTGCCAGACAGTGTGTTGGATGCCAAGGATGAAGAGGGGATCAAAATTGAGTAGAAGGGACAGACATCTAAGAAGATGATTATAACAGAATATGGCATCATGGGAACATGGGATAGAGAGACCTGACTCAGGCTTGGAGTGGGAAGGGGACATGTTAGATAGGCTTCTTGAAGCTGTGTTGGTCATATAGAAAGAGTGGGGGAAGAACATTCCAATAGAGAGAGAGTATGACCAAAGACATGGAAGATGGGCCTGAGGAAAGCACAAAGTGGCAGCCATGCTGGTTTGTTTTGTCTTGTTTTGTTTTGCCAGAAGCAGAAGGATCCAGAGTTGAAAGTATCTGTCAGAGCTGAGATTGAGCAAGGTAACAGTGGCCAGAGGCCAGACCAGGGGCTGGGCCAGGCATGGAGAATGCAATCCTGACGGATCCAAGGACAAGATGGCAGTGGCGCATAGGAGTCTATTAGTGGTTGGAAGTGGTGGGGAAGGAGCTACTGGGCCTTTCCCTGCATTCTGGCCCAGTTCTATTTAAAAGACCCCCAGGGTAACACAGCCTATTTTAACCCAAGGCAGAGGGTATTTCTCAGATGTAAGCCACTGGCCTGTGGGTGGTGTAAGTAGCAGCAAACTATAATCAGAGATGCCACAGTGTAGTGTGGGTCCTGAGTGCACAGTAATTAGGGCCTCCCAGGTGAGGTAACAGAAAACCACTTCCAGGTCAGTTAAGAAAAATGGTAATTATATATAAAACATATGTATATATATATGTATATATTTGTATTTAACATTTTATATATAAATTTCACTGTCACTGAATATGAATTAGTTATTTGCATCATTTCTATGAGAGTGATTCCCAACTTTTTCAAATAGAAAGATCACTCTTTCCTGCTTTTAAAAAAATCTTCATAATGGAAAATTTGGCACAAAACAAAGAAGTAGAGAAAAAAACCCCGAATCCTGTGTGCTCATCCCCCAGCTTGCTAACATTTGCCAAGCTGGCTTCATCTGTCTTCCCATCCTTCTCCCATTTTTTTAACATAATTAAAATACCAAAACCATTATCCCCCCCAACACGATTAACGGTAATTCCAGAATGCAATCTAGTGCTCAGACTGTGTTCAAATTTCCCTAGTTATTTCAACAGTTTGTTTTTCTGTTTGTTTCAGTATCTGATCAAGGTCACACACTGTATTTGGCTGATGTATCTTTAAACCCCTGACAGTTCCCCCACTTATTTTTTTTATTATGCCATTTATTTGTTGAGAAAATCAGTTCACTTATGTAGCAGAATTTCTCACATTCTGATTTCATCTTTCTGGTGTCATTTTATATGTTCTTCAGTCCTTAATTTTTCAGAAATGCATTGAAAAAAGTTTTTTAATGTTTATTTATTTTTGAGAGAGAGAGACAGAGTATGAGCAGGGGAGGGTCAGAGAGAGAGAGAGACACAGAATCAAAGCAGGCTCCAGGTTCTGAGCTGTCAGCACAGAGCCCAATACGGGCCTTGAACCTACAAACCGTGAGATCATGACCTGAGCTGAAGTTGGACACTTAACTGACTGAGCCACCCAAGCGCCCCTTCAGAAACACATTTTAAACATATAAATTTTCATAGATTTTCTTCTCCCCTGTCTTAGCTCAGACCACTATAACAAAACACAGAGACATTTATTTTTTCACAGTTATAGAGATGGGAATTCTAAGATCAGGGTGTGACAATGGCTGAGCTCTGGAGAGATCTCTGTCCCTGGCTTGCAGGTGGCTGTCTTCTTGCTGTGGGCTCCCATGACCTTTCCTTAGTGTACAGACATGGTGAGAGATCTCTTTTTTTTCTCTACTTACAAGACCACTAATCTCATCATGAGGGACAGGGTCCCACCCCCATAACCTAATCTAAACCTAATGACTTCCCAAAGGCCTCACCTCAAAATACCATCACATTAAGGGTTAGGACTTCTGTATATAAATTTTGGGGGGGGACACAAACTTTCACCCATAACATGCCCCAAGCGTAGTCCACAATCTACACATGGGTATGGCTGCTTTTTTGTGTGTGTTCACTGAGAAAATTCAGAAAGACAAAAAGGCACTGTGAATTCAATAGTGCTTATAATCTACAATTGGATATTATTAATGACCATAGTATCACATATATTTGATTTTAACGAAGTGCAGTTAATCAGCTCCTTCTTTCATGGATCATGCCTTTAGTGTGGCAGCCACAATACCTAGAAACTGTCCTTCAGATTCATAATGGGGAATTTGGGGAGAGACTTAGGAGCAATCAGAACCATGGTGCTGAGAGGTACAAGCCTGGGGTTGCAGAGACGATAGGGAGATGACCGGAAATGGTGTAGGCTTTGGTCTTGTGGGGTTCAAATCCTCTATATGTCACTGTTCTAAAGATCACAAAGATCACAGCTGTTTAAGGCAACTCTGTGGAGAGAAACTCCATGGACCTCCCTGAATTTAGCACCAATAATAGGCAGAAAACCTGTAGGTATTTTACCTTGGCTTTACTCTATCTATCTATCTATCTATCTATCTATCTATCTATCTATCTATCTGTCTGTCTGTCTGTCTATCTTTCTATCTATCTGCATGTGCAAGCAAATGCTGCCTTTTGCAATGCTTATCAGAGGAAATGTAAGTTCTAGGAATGGACTATAGAAAATACTTGTTTTTGTAAAATGCATGAGACCACGGTCGTTCTCTAAAGGAGTTCTATGTTTTCTTTTTTAATGGAAATTAGCAATTTTTCTTAAGAAAGTTTTTGAGAGCCATTTCATTTATTTGCATAATGATACAAATGTGCGAGCATTTCTCCTCTTTGCTATTATCAATGAATAGAGACACACAAAACCTCAAGAAAAAGGCATAAAAGCCACCCAAGCATCCTTTGGATCTCCTTTATGAACCAGGCTGCTTTACAAAATAAAACTGGTCCCTCTGTAAAAATACATTTCTACAAAAATCTCATGTAATCAATAAATCCTGTTTAAGTGCAAGCCAGGCAATGTGTACTACTTCCTTCTTCTTGTGTGGCGTCTGCTTATTATGCTATCTGGACACACAGAAATACACACCTCTCTTCTTCCAATATCTACATTTAACTACTCCATAAACAGATCAACATTGCACAGGAAATGGGAGCAGTTCCTGATAACTTATTGGATGTGGGAAGTGAGAAAAAGAAGTCCAGGATAATTTCCTGGTTCTGGTCTTAGTGTCTAGAAAAGCCATTGACTGAGAGAGGAGAAAGCCCTAAGGCTGAGCTGTAAAGCCTTTTAACATTAAACACTTTCAGAACAGAACAAACTTCCTGTGATTGGTTTCAAGGTCTGATATCAGACTGAGCTGAAAGAATTTGTTAAGTGTTTTCTAAAGTCCAGACATAATAGAAAGAACTGTCCTCCAATGGAATCACTGACATGAACTTCCCTGATTGGCAGTATGGTACATGTGCCGTCATACATCACTGCTTGGAGAATGGAATGTGCCTTAATGTGACTCCACTGGGAGCAGACACTTGGAAACTCTTGCCTGTTTTCTCCTAGACTTTGCCTCATGCACATTTCCCTTTTGCTGATTTCAATCTGAAACTATTGGCTGTAATAAACCATAAACATGAAAATAATTGAGTTTTTGCCTCTTGTGAGTTCTAGTAACTCATGGAGTTTGAGGGTGGTCTTGGGGACCCCTGATACAGAATCTCCAAGGCAAAACTTTAGATGGAAAAGACAGATTGGAATAAACAGGAGAGTGTCCAAAAGACCATGAATTGAATAGGAAGGAAGAAGGGTTACAGTAGTTCTAGGTATTGAACCAGTTCTTTGCGAGTATATCCTGTACGCTTATCATGAGAAGATAGATTGCACTTGCATTTGATTCTAGAAACAAAGAAAAGATGAACCTGTTGAAAATTCCATGGAGGCCCTTAAAAACTTTTAGACAGCATTCAAGAGTAGATCCTGCTACAGATGTGACCTTGGCTTCCACCTCTGTCTGTGAATGACCTTGAGCCAGAAATAGGATTTTTGACATGTAAGCAAAGACCACAAAGGGAACTAACTCCATTGCTGGATCTCCAACATTGCTGAACATTTTCAAAGAGCTTTAGGACAAAGGCAGAATAAAGCTAATGTCTTATGGATAAAACAACTAGATATTCCCATACTAGTCAATAAAATAAGGTAAAAGATCTAATTTTACATACTTGTAGGTGCTGTAAGCAAAAAGAACATGGGACAAACAATTGTCTTCTAGCTGAGAAACTGTAGGGAAAAATAATAGGGTGGGACATGGACAAGGTCCCACACTTCAGGCTCCTTTTGAACATCTCCAAAATGATTTCATATTATCCTCCACAATGGTCCTAAATATGACCATTTCTTGGGGGATGGATAGATTCTTTTCCCTGTCAGAGAGTTATGGCTCTGAAGGTAGTGAAAAAATTTCCTTGATTTTGTGTTCTCAGCCTCAGGAATTCCAATCCATCTCCCTGGTAATGCATCTCGCAGGACTATCCATTCTACAGGGATTCTCGTTTAAAGAGTTTTGCAAAGCTTTTCCACTTATACAGAGATTTTACTATCTATGCCATTCTGTCTTTGGAAAATTGAAAAATACAAATGAGGGGTGCCTGGCTGGCTCAGTCCATTAAGTGTCCTACTTCAACTCAGGTCATGATCTCACGGTTCGTGGGTTTGAGCCCCGCATTGGGCTCTGTGCTGATAGCTAACTCAGAGCCTAGAGCCTGTCTTCAGATTCTGTGTCTCCCTCTCTCTCTGCCCTTCCCCTCTGCAAGCTCTCTCTGTACCTCTCTCTTTCTCAAAAATAAATAAAACATTAAAAAAAAGAAAAATACAAATGAAATTGCAAACTAAAATAAGCAAGACTCTGAGACCTCTGGAACAATCATGGCCGGAGTTCTTGCTACCGGTTTTAATGACAATGAGATCAGCTCCTAGTGTTCATCAACTATCCTTTTATAAGTAAAAGGCTTACTCGTGTGTCTAGATAGATCACTTCTGATCCTAGATTCTGTTCTGTATTTGTCCCGATATGCAAGAAACTCATATAACACATCCAATCTTTGCATTAATAGGTATGGGCAGGCTTTCCTCAACATTTTTCTAAACAACACTTGCATGACTCAAACCCTGAAAGTGTGGCTTTCTGGAAGAGATATTGGAGACAGATAGATTTCAGACTTCAATAAAAAGGACCTTATTAAGGTACTGTCAAGAAATGACTAGCACAGCAGTAAAGCTCCAAGGGCTTGGCCCTTGGATTTATGTCTCTCAAATAAAGAGACAGAAGCCAGGGGCGCCTGGGTGGCTCAGTCGGTTAAGCGTCTGGCTTCGGCTCAGGTCATGATCTCACAGTTCGTGGGTTTGAGCCCCGCGTCAGGCTCTGGGCTGACAGCTAGCTAAGATCCTGGAGCCTGCTTCAGATTCTGTGTCTCCCTCTCTCTCTCTCTGACCCTCCCCTGCTCATACTCTCTCTCTTTGTCTCTCAAAAATAAAATAAAAGACATAGAAAATTAAAAAAAAAAAAAAAGAGACAGAAGCCATCCCCAGATCACTGGAAGACTATCCCAGATGGAGGCTTTAAGCTGAGAATTCTGACAATCTTCAGGAAGGAGGAGACAGCTTCTATCTACTACCTAGATCAAGTAGACAATGGAGTAGATTGTTCCAGCAACTTCCATCCAAGATCCACAAAATGAAATCCACGTTTCTGGTTCCACAGACTATGAGGCTTCAATTTGCACTTCTTTCTCTTTGTTTTCCCAGCTGGCTACTCCTTCCTTTCTGCTACTTTAGAAATCTGTTCACAGATACTTGTTAACCCTTAACTGTGACACCCAGAAGGCCTCTGTCTTAATACTACTCTTTGCATCCCCCGTCACTCCTTGGTGAGACCCCAGTATTTGACTATGAGAGGCTAATGATTTGGCTACAATATGTAATAAAATCATCTGTTGATTTTATACTCATTTTCCTTTGGTTGCCATCCATTTTTCTTCAGTCTCAGTCCCTTATAATAAACCAGTTGGTTTCCTCAACCTCTAGGTGACTTTTTAGATAGCATACGCAACAAAAAGCCCAAAGAGCCAAAAATCTAAGACTTACATTCACATCACACCTTGGAAGGAAATATCCTGTTTCCAATGAAACGACACCTGGGAACTTTTATAGGAAATGATCTATGTAACTGAGTGTTCCCAGAAACAGATCTTGGAAAAGGACAATGACAATGAGACATATGAGCCATCCATGGGTCTCAGAGCATCTTTGAGCCACCCTAGCAGAGAGGCTCACTGTTTGAGCCCAACTTCATACTCCTTTGCTTCAGATGCACCTAATGATTTCTCTTCCATAAATCTCACTGGCTGGTGCCAAACCGTTCTTGTCAAGCATTGCCAAAACCAAGTTCAATAGCTTCATAGGGATATTTTGGTTGATTACTGATCATTGGGAGGTTCCCAACAACTAGGATTGCATTTGTAGCCCCAAACCCTACATCTCACAAGCCAGATGGGGATTTGTTATCTTGAAAAACTGATGCCTGCCTTCAGATAGTCTCCCATTTGAGCCATAATATCTTTTGGCCCAATCCATTTTCCCTTTTGGAAGAAGAGATTATTAGATAACTCCAAAAGTTGAGACTTGATGCAATGCCCCAGTCATTAAGAATTTTGAATGATGTTCTTCTTCTTTGAGCCTCTTTATTTCATGTCTGAAATTTTTATATTTATTCACTCACCCATTGACAGGGGACTATAAAATGCTGCTACAATGTAGCCATAGAAGTCCTCACTCGAGGGAAGTTTATAATATTGGGCAGATGGTGACTCACAATAGAGCGGCTCCAGGATGTCATATTGGCCTTCCAAAGTGGAACATGTGTTGTTTTAGGAGGAGAATGTTATACTTAAATTTCCATAGATCTGGAAAACCAGCATAGACATGAGGAAAGTGGGTAATTTAACTAATATATCCATTTATGGTTCTGTAAACTGCTCCAATTTGAATGGAATCTTTTCTCTTGGACATCCTTGACTCCTAGCTTGCCGTGGACTATAGACTCTGATCATCGCCCCTTTGCTATTATGAGTCACATTGCAGTGCTCAAATACTGGTTGTGCACTTGCTGTTCCATCCAAAGAAATAACAAATTATCAGCCAGAAAAAAATCTGCATATGAGTTTTCTATTACCACCATAACAAATTACATCTAACTTAGTGGATTAAAACAATGCAACTTGATCATGTCACAGTCGTGTAGGTCAGAAGTCTGGGCTAGTATGTTTCTTCTCCTCAGTTTTCAAAAGGCTGAAGTCAAGGTGTTGGAAGCCTCGACTTTTACTGGGAGGTTCTGGGGAAAATTTGCTTCCTGGCACATTCAAGTTGTTGCCAAAATTCAGTTCCTAATAGCTATAAACCAGAGGTCCCATTTTCCTGCTGGCTGTCAGTTGGGGTGTATCCTGGGCCCCTATAGACCTCGTTTTTATCCTTGCACATGGGCCCCCATGTCTCAGAGCCAGCAGAGACATGTAAAATCCTTTTTTCACCTGTAATCTTCCTGGCTTCCCCTTCTTCATATGGCCTGTGCTTCTAGCTAGAGAGAACTCTTAGCTTTTTAGGACTCTTGATGTTCCACTGGGCCCACCAGATAACCCAGAATCGTCTTTCTATTTTAGGATCAGTAACCTTACTTAAATCTCCAAAGTTCCCTTTTCCATGTAATATAACATATTCATAGGTCCCAGGGATTAAGGCATGGACATCTTTGAAAGGCCATTGTTCTGCCTGCCATGAACTGGAAACCCTGGTGCTTATAGAGGTAGAAGCTTCTGTGATCAGAATGTGATATATGATTGGGACACCTCAAACATCAGTGCAGACCTTGGCTGATCATGACTTTAGAAGGTAATGGTTAAGTCTCTAGCTCAGGCTGAAGAGTGGCCACGAGGCAGAACTAAGAACTGAGATTTTCTGTGACAGTGCAGTCTCATGGTCTGCAAGTGTATGTAGGCAAGCAGTTTTCTTTCTTTCTTTTTTTTTTAGCAGTTTTCTTTTTAAAAAAATTTTTTATGTCTTTATTTTATTTTGAGAGAGAGAGAGAGAGAGAGAGAGAGAGAGAGAGAGAGAGACAGATGGTGAGCAGGGGAGGGGCAGAGAGATAGGGAGACACAGAAGCTGAAATAGGCTCCAGGCTCCTAGCTGTCAACACAGAGCCCAACATGGGGCTCGAACCCACGGACTGTGAGATCATGACCTGAGCTGAAGTTGGACGCTTAACCGACTGAGCCACACAGGCTCCCCCACAAGCAGTTTTCGTATATGTGCTAACAGGTCTCTTGTCAGAATGACAGTTTGCTTACCCAAATAGACCACTTTGTTTATCAGTCAAGAGTGTGGATATCAAGACTCCCATCAAGGCCTTCCCTTTCTGCGTCCACAAAACAACTATCATGTCAGAAACTGCCTAATTCATCTAGTTCTCCCCTTAAAAGACCACTTCTTAATTCTTTGAGCCAGGACCCCAGAGTGCTATAAATACTCCTCCTTAACTTCTCCTGTTGAAACACTGCTCAGAGTCAGCTAAGATGGCACTCTCCTTTCTGCAGTAAGTCTAATAAACTCAGTTTTGCTTGTCTACCAGAAACCTGTTGGGCAGGAATTTGATTGACTCTGAGGGGCAGTTGATACCCCCTGTGGGCAGCCCGTCTTTCTGTGGTTCCTGAGAGGCCAGGGGGGAGGAGGGAGGGGCACACAGCAGAGACTCACCCAAAATCCAGCCGACATCAGGAGGTTTCTCTCGTGTCCTTGACGAGATGGGCTGCCTGAGGGGCTGTGTCTGCAAGAGTGTGGAAGTGAGTCATCCTGGGACAGGATTCTGCACCAGCTCTCGGATCTATCTCATCAACACAGCAGCACACACTCTGGCCCACAGTGAGTCTTCAATTGTCTGAGGAGAATGGGCTTGTGTTAACTGTGCCCTTCAGGCCTGGGGCTCCGCATAAGCCTGCCTTCCCCTGCAAAGCTGACGGAGTCTGAGGGAGAGGAATGAGGGAGCAGTTCTGTCTTTGACCCTTTACTCTAGAACAGCACCCAGTTGTGGGGGATTGGGTGGGGGTGGTTCACTGGGCTGTGAGGATTTGAAATCCTCAGTGTTCCCAGCTTTATCCCTACAGGGAAATATGGGCAGGAGGTCAGAGGGTGAGGAGGGGGTGCTTAGGACAAGGCCTGAGAACTTCCTTGAACTCTGAAGTAAAGGTAAGGGGATAGCCATGACTGACTGAATTAAGAACTTGTCCCAACCTCTGAATGACTCAAGGCTCCAGGTTCCTTTCCAGAAGATGTGTGTGCAGTGAGGGGAGCAAGGATGCCAGATGCTTGACCTCTGTTTGTGGACTTGTAACTACTCCCTAGAAAGGAGGAAACTTCCATTTCCCTAGTGTCCTGTCACTGAGGAATCCCATTCTCCCAACTTCTGTTCAAGTGAAACGGTGGCCCCTTGGTCCCAGGGCTCCTAGGAAACTATCCTGCTGGGATGGGACTGAGGTGGGTGGGTGCCATGTGGTCCCTGCCCTTTGGGGCCTGTTCTAAGAGGGGAGGAACTGACACAGTCACTCTTGGGTAGCATTGGGTCTGCACACTCCATCTGTTACTCCTCCATTCTAGAATAAATAGCTTGACAGGGAGGAAGGAAGAAGGCAAAGGAAGCAGGAGTTCAGAGCTCTGAAGCTTCAGGGCTGTTATGGGCTGAACTGCGTTCTCCCCATGTTCCTCTGAGCTCTAACTTCCGGTACCTCTGAGTGTGACTCTATTTGGAGACGGGATCTTGAGGGAGGCAATTAAGGTAAAATGAGGTCATTGGGGTGGGTCCTCATCAGGCAACTGGTGTCTGGAGAAGAAGAGGAAACGTGGACGCAGAGAAGCCTGGATGGAGACTCAGGGAGGAGACAGTCGTGTGCTAGCTGAGGAGAGAGGCCTCAGAAGAAACAACCCTGCCAACACCTGATCTCTGACGATCAGTGTCCAGAAGTGAGACGATACATCTCTGTTGCTTAAGGCCCCCAGTCTGTGCTACTTTGTCAGGCAGCCCAGCACCGGCCAACAGATCCAAGGGCTTGAAGCTGGGGGCTGGGGGGGGGGGTGCCTTGAGGGGTTGGGCACTGAGGGGGCATCATCAGAATATCATGGCTGCTCTATTCAGGGCCTTTTCTTCTGCTTCCTCCTCCCCATCTCCCTTCTGTCCTTTTATTAGCAACGTCCCTACTTTCAGATCTGAATACACAAGTTTTGACTTAGAGATTCAGAGAACGGATTTATTATTTATTTCTTATGAGTCAGAGCAGAGCAAATGAGGCAGAGAAAAGAAAAAAGAGAGAAAGGAAAGCAAGCAAAAAAAAAAAATAAAAGAAAGAAAGGGGAAAGGCCGAACATCACATAAAATTAAACTTCATGTATCACGTAACAGTTCCTTTGAGTGTTACTGTGGGCCCTGGCAGGCTGGATGGGGGCAGGGAGAATGGATGTTTGGAGGTAGAGGGGTAATGTTCCTCAGGGTTAGCCAAATGCTTTTGCTGGAGGGAGTCTTAAAGCCACCAGCTCCCACTTCCTCGCATCTGAACTCTTGATAGGACTTCCCTCAGGTGGTTGACTGAATTTTCCTTCCCCTCCTCTGGCCTGCGTGGAGGAATACTGGTCAGTAATGGTGTTTGGAGGTGCCAAACCAGGCCAAGGCAGCAGAGAGCCTACCCAGCCAATCACAGCAGTGCTATCCTTCACCCCTGGTGCCCTCCTCCAGCCCTGCTTTGCTCTTGGTGTATCTGAGGAGGGTACAGAAAGGAATCAAAGGATTTGGGTGCGCCCAACTGCAAAGGTCTCCTCATTTTGTTCTTCACCCACCAGCTGGGAGTAGGAAGACAAGAAGGAGAACTCCATGGGGGCCCAGTGTTCCTTCAATGGATTCTGATGGAAACCAATCCCATCACCTTTGAGGACCCCTCTTGGCCAAATCTTGAACCAGGGCAGGGCAGCTGTGGACTGCGGATCAGAGGTCAATGCAATTCTGCTAAGCGTCACCTCTCCAGGCCCTCATGGATTATCTCTGCCATCGCCCTGTCCCTTCCTGGGGCTCCCTTCCCCGCCTCCGGGGCTCCCTTTCCCCCCTCACTGGCTTCAGTATTCTCAGCTCTTCATACTACCTGGCACTTTACGTGTGTGGAGTTTGCTGATGTTCATTTTTGTGATGACCAGGCGGTTCCCCGAATGGAAGACAAGTCCCACGGGAACAGAGTCTGTTTTATTTACCGCTCCATTCCTACTATATGTCCAGGACATAGTAGTTAGAGATATTTCCTGAAGGGATGAACTGATAAAACTGGAACATTTATTTGGGTTATTGTTTCAACCGGCCTTACAGTCAGGTAACCCAAGGGGGTAGGAAGCCGGAAAGACCACACTGGAGCCAACTCCATCTCCCCCTCCCCCACTGGAGGGGAGGAGGAAGTTTTCCTTGACTCTCTCTGGGTCTTGGGCTGGGTCTGGGAATTAAACTGGCAAAAGACATATTAACAGGAGAGAAGTCTATAAACTTTACTGAACTTTCACACATACATGGGGGCCTTCACAGGAGAATGAGGGCTCAAAGAAGGGACCTGAGCAGGAAGCTCTTACTAAAAGTAAGCTTTTAGACAAGGAAACAATAGATTTGTGAAGAGTTGACAAGACAGAGGGGTTTGAGCTTAGGGAAGTAAATGGTGATGCAGTAGCAGGGAAAATAGGGTTAGTTTAACAAGTTTCGTTTGTGCAGATTACTAAGCCCCAAATTCCCCATCTCCAGTGATAAAAATGTCTTTCTTCCTCCTGGTGCCGAGAGGGTACTTTTTACATGGGAGATTCATCACCATTTCAGGGAAGAGAGGAAAGGGCAGGAGATCAGAGTGAAACTTCCTGTTTCTCAGACTCTTTTAGCTTAAGACCCTCAAAGTGCCAAGGCACCATATTTTTGGGGTGGTGTGTCCTGAACCCTATCTCCGCTCCACACATTTTCATGCAAGTTAAAGAAAGTTAATTTAGTTGTAATAATAATTACACTTCTTTATTTAAAATATTGAGGGGACTTAACATTTTTTTAGTGTTTATTTATTTTTGAGAGAGAGACAGAGAGAGACAGCAGCGACAGAGAGAGGGAGACACAAAATCCAAAGCACTCTCCAGGCTCTGAGTTGTCAGCACAGAGCCTGAGGTGGGGCTTGAACTCATGAACTTTGGAATCATGAAGTGAGCTGCAGTTGAACACTTAACTGACTGAGCCACCCAGGTGCCCAAGGTGAAATTTTTTTTAATGTTAGGGGATATACATCCTTCTTTGTTTGCTCGATTGTTGGCTGCACCTTTCCTACCATCCTGAGATAATTGATAGAGTCATAAAACTAATGAAGGCAACACCAAGATTGCACCCCCCCCCAATCCCTCCGAAGGCAGCTCTCTTCCCCCGCCATTGCTTCCACTCCTTCTGTGCTTGGTCCTTAGATGCTGGAGGACACAGGGCCTGGGTAAAGCATTGTTCCATTCTTTCCTCATTTACTACAAACTATTTTTTTAAACCTCCACTCCAGGCATAGGTTTTCCAAGAAAGTTTATCTTTAAAACTTAAAAAAAGGTGGGAAGGTGGGAAATAATTCATTCCTACTACAGAGTTTTAAGGATAAGATGAGGTATTTGTGTGGCAGTATCTTGTAAGCTCCAAAGAAAGCCAGGTGTGAATAAAACCCTTAGAATTAGGTGCAAAGGATTCTCAAATGGACTTTAGAGGAAAACCGTAAGTGTAACTCAAACAGAGGTGCAGAAAATGCAAATTTTCCTTCCCTCATTTTAGGAAATGGGCAGAGAAAACCCCTGCAATGATTGGGACTCGAACCAGGCTCAGGAGTCAGGCTGAGACTTGGGATGTTTGGGAAGTGGGTACCCAGGTGGCTCAGTTGGTTAAGCATCCAACTTTCAGCTCAAGTCATGATCTCATGGTTTGTGAGTTCAAGCCCCACGTCAGGCTCTCTGCTGTCAGCACAGAGCCTGCTTGGGATTCTCTCTCTCCCTCCTCTCTCCTCCTCTCCCATTCTTGCATGCTCTCACTCTCTCTCAAAAATAAGTAAACATTAAAAAAAAATAAGAAAGGAAGGGAAGAAGAGAGGAGACATTTATGATTGAGGAACAGTAAGGGAGCATTCCAGAGACTACCACAGGGACAGTGTATCAAGGGGACAGCACGGAGCACAGCTGGGCCAGAATAGATAGTTGAACTTTGAGAACAAGAGATGGGGGAGGAGAGGTGGGGTGGGGTCTCGCTGGGGTAAGGCTCCCCATACCAGGCTAAGGAGTTTGGTCCTCAGGTGATGGGTGACATACAGCCCTTAAAGCTTGGGGGTTGAGGAGTGACTCTGCTGAGGTGACATTGTAACCATCTGGCTGTGGAGCTTATGATGGAATGGAAGGAGAGAGGCTATGTGTTAGGACCCCAGTTGCTCCATCTAGGAGTGAGGTGACCAGAGCTCACTGCCCTTAGCAGATCCTGTTGGAATGGAAAGGGAATCAAGAAGACACAAGACAAAGAAGGAATAGGAAGATGTAGGGACTGCTTCAACTTAGTAGCTGAAGAGATGGATTGGGAGGTAAAACCCAAATGACCTCAAATGTGAGTGTCTGGGTGCATGGTGGTTTGTTAATAGAAACAAGGAAGTTATGAGGCAGCCCTGATCCTGGAGGGTGAGTCATAAAATCCAAAACAAGGGATTTTGAGTTTTAATTTAATATTGGAACATCCACGTGGAAGGGTCTCATAGGCAGTGTGAGGTGAAATGCTCAGGAGAAAGATCAATCCTGCACATAAAGGCGTGTGCAGTATTTCCCAGGAAAGGTGATGGGTTTCCAAGAATAAACATGCTCTCCAAGTGTGAAAGTTTGAACACCACTGCCATCTTTAAAAAAAAAAAAAAGTATCTCCAAGAGAAGTGTATTTTGTACACCAGGTAATTTATAGACAAGGTCAAAATGAGTTGCTACACTCCCCTCACCTTCTAGCCTAGAATTCGTGCCCCAACGCAGCGACCAGCGGGGTGCCTGGGGGCTTCCCAGCCAATGGGAGTCTTGGTTTACCCTCAGGATTTGTGTAAACAGACTTTCTCCCAAGAGATGGGAGAGATAGGAGAGAGGCCAGAATCTTGACCTGGTACAGGGAAGGAGAAGCACATGGGAGTCAACAGAAGGGGGGCTTTTAATGTGTCCCCCATTTTAATATGCCCTCTGTCTCATGAAGGTCACCGCCAAGGTGAGCCGCTGCCCGGAGCTGAGAGTAGGATGTGTCCGGGCTGTGGGGCAGGGTGAAGACCCAAGACTGAGGGGGCTGAGCGGGGAGAGCAGGGGAGAGAAGACAAGGAGCTGGGGGAAGGACATCAGAGAAGTCGGGGGACTCTGAGGGAAGGCTGAAGGGAGAGGTCCGAGGGGAGGGGAGGGACTTTCACAGAGGAGGCTGGGGGCTGAGAGGGTGGAGGCCAGGGCTGGAGAGAAGAGGGGCTCGAGGCTTCATTGTGGTGGTAAAACGAGATCGAGATGGACTGCCCCGCTGCGGTTATGCAACCACCTCGGAATTCACTCTGCTGAGGATGAGAGGCATTCTCCATAATTTATTTTAGGAATGGATTTCGCAGGAGTCAGTCCTGAAGACAGTGAAAGCATTTCACTGGGAAGCGGTTAGTTTCATGACAATGTGGAGCTGGGGCCTCAATGAGCAGGAAAAAAAAATCAATGGGACAAAAATGAACTATTTTCCATTCATTGATTTTGTTGCCCTTCAGAGTCACGTCAGAGGCACTCGGTTACTTTTTACATGTTTTGGGCTCCTCGTTGGGGAGTCCCGCCAACCCTGAGGGTGACTCAGAAACATGAGGAGCTGGGACTTCTCCCTGGACAGGGTCTCCAGTCAAATGGGCGAATTGGACACCGGCCTCATTTCTGAGGAGAAAAAGGCTTTCCTGAGGGACTGCTGGCCCCTCAGCATCCCTGACTCTGCCTCTCTGCCTTCTAAGGCCCTTTGAGCATGATTCTGTTCACACTCGCAGGCCCCTGGTCCCTGCACAGTCCTGCTCCTGCTCTGGGGGGGTCCTTACCGTACTACCTGGAGACTCCTCTTGCCCGTTGGCTCCTTTGCCCAAGGCTTGCCGTGGCCAGTCCACATTTTTCTCATTCTCCTTCAGTCTGTTGTCTTTCTCTGGGACTTGGGTAAATCAAACCTTGCTGTTTTGTTATCTCTCTCGCTGCCTGGGAATAGGCCCGGGCTAGCCTGCTGGGAGATGGAGGACCACAGAGGGGGACAGCTGAGGGGACTGGCAGAGTGATCTTAGACCACCCGAGCTCCTAGCCTACTGAGCAGCTGGCTGCAGATATGTGAGCAGACCTAGCTGATGTCAGCCAAGCCTGGTCCAGAAAATGGGATGGAGGAGCCTACATGTACACCTGTAATCCAAATTAAGTGTACTGCCTTAAGTCACTGAGTTTGGAAGTGATTTGTTACACAGCATGGCAGATGGATGCAGAGAACCGGTGACATTGGGGCCGATCTTCTCTTAGCCTCCTCCTTTTCTATCTCTGGGGGATTCCAGCTTTCTCCCTTCGTTGTTTTTAAAAAGCCTTTCCCTGATTGGCTGCCTTCTGTGCACATGCCTTCCAGTGGACACAACTCCCAAATTCCTTTATTTCTTCTCTCTGTTGCTGAATGTGGGGAGGGAGCAGCGGTTTCTTCTGTCAGATTCTCCGTCTGCTCTCCAGCAAGCTTGCCCTGTCCCCAGAGTCATCCTGAGGAGGTCTCCCTAAACGGACTCCCAAGGGCCATTGACCAGGCCACTTGCTCTCCAGAGGATCTCTCAAGGTCACTGTTAGGGTCAGGCTTTGAAGGCCTCTCTGTGGCCACTGATGTCGTTTGTCACATTCCCTTGGCCTCTGCTGCATCATCTTCCCTTCTCTCGTGTCCCCTTTTCCCTGGCGCTGCCTCCCTCCCTCTGACCAGCCTGCACCATCCACTTCTGCAACTGAAGACATCTCCAGTTTTCTATCACATGCTTCCATTCTGCAATTTAATTTACTTTAGGCAAATGACTCACACACCCCATCTCCAGTCCTGGCCTTAAACCCAATCCTATCATTTTTAAAGGTCTAACTTGACACTTTCACTTGGCTGTCTGGCTGTCACCTCCGACTCAGCATTTCTGAAGATGTTCTTGCCTCCTCTTTTATAACCACACCCCCTTCGTTATTTCTACCACCGTTTTCCCTCCCAGCCAAGCTCCAAGTCTTTGATTTTTCCCTGCTTCTAGGCCCCATGTCTAACCTCTGTGGAGTCACACGGTTTATCTGTCCCCATGTCAGCACGGCCACCTTTCTCGTTCAGGCAGTCATAATTTCTTGTCTAACTGTCACAGAAGCCATCCGATGCCTCTCCTACATCTAGTCTCTTCACCGGCAGCTCACCCTGACACCCACGCCAGATTATCTGCCTCGAACATTTCTTTCCTTATGTCAGCCCTCTGTATCAGAACCTTCCATGGCTCCTATTTTCCTTTCTCCAGCCGTTTGCCAGGACACTTCCTTGAAGAGCTATTTAGAGCTGGGCTATTGGAGCACCCTACCTGGGGTGGGGGTGCAGGAAAACGTAAGCTGCCTCAGCTCCTCCTTGACACGGGGTCAGGTTTTGAAGCCTTCTTCCTGTTAGACTATCCCCGGAAGCTGAATGAAGAAGGCTTCAGTGGTTATCTCTGCGCTACGGACCCTTGCCCTGCCTAGGATGTCCTCTGATAACAACTCTTCTACACCCTGGGCCCTCCGTGTGCCCCACTTCATCTGGACTCTTGTCTAACTTCTGACTTGCCCTGTAATCTGCCTGGACAGTACATGGGTCTCCATAGCCCTTAAGGTCTAGATCCACTCTCCTCCAGGGACCAGTGCATGCTCCGTGGAAATACAACACTTACATTAAGACGGCACCCCTCCCCCTCTGGGATGTGTAAATTCTCATTGCTGCCTCAGCCCTGAATGCCTGCCTCTGTGGAATGAGCTCATTTTATGGATTATCACACTGTCCCATGGCATCAGCTGCTTCTCTGTGCCCCACGTTGACCCAGCTTGGAAATGTGTCTGTTTTCTTTGATTCATGATCTTTGAGCATAGAGCAGACTTTGATATCAATTTGGAAGGGGAATATGAAGGTGGTTATTTACCCTGCAGCAATCCACATCTTCAAATTAAGCACCAGATATTTCTGTTTGGAAAAGCTTGCTGGCCATCTGTTCCTAAGGCTGTTTTGAAGGCTTGTTTGTGTCTATATAGCATCCGTCTTCACCCTTCACTGCAGGTTGGGCCCCTGGACCTTGAACCCTTCTTGCTCTGTTTATGCAGAGCCAGATAGAGGGTGCAAGAGAAGGAAGACCCCCCTTCTGCAGTCTATCCATATCCATCAGATTGATACTCAGCAAAACCGAGAGCTTTCATTTAACCAGCCACACCTTCCTTAGAAAGCTATCTGGTTTAAATATCTTCTTGTGTGCTCCCCCCCACCCCCGTAACCCGTCACCTAGCAATTCTTTCCTAGGTTTTGGGGGCATACTCTGCTCCTTCCAGCCCCTTCCACATAAACCTGTTCCTGATGATTCCAGCCTGGCTACCACTATGGCTCTGAGAATCATCTGCTGCCTGGACTCCTTAGTGCTGCCAATTGTGAGAATGTTCTGGACGTTCAAAACTTCTATGTACACCTGGGAATTTGGCCTCCTGAACCTCTTCCTGCTCTTGATCCCTGCATGTTTCTGGGGCAATCTTGCTGGTAGAGGGGAACATGACTTCCCATTCATAGGCAGAGTTCACTCAGATTACTTTACTGCACGTTGATAGCAACTTGGCTCCCTGCCTCTGATACCTAATATGTTATGTCCCTGGCAATGGGCTTAGAAAGTGAGCTCTCACTTCTGTGTCTCAGGGAGTGATTTTCCCTGCAAGATGCAGTGGCATAGGCTCTTTGGGGTCCTGAGGGGTCCTTAGTTTCAGAGTGTTCCTGTGACATAAGCCTATATATTCGTCTTGGATTCAAAGCAGTTGTTTACTTGGATGAGCTCATTTGAAAAATGGCTGCCACCTTTTGGAAGACCAGTGACACTTACCCCATTCATTGAGGGTACTATATCATATAGAATGGAAACCAATGGGGTCTGAAGGGTTTCCTTGCTTAAAGTGACTTCAGGTCATTGGCTTTATATGAATTTCTGGCTGCTTAAGTATAGAAACTGGTGGTGGTATTGCAAAGCAGGGGTTTACAAATTGCACAGTGGAGCTTGAGCTATACATCTAACCTAGGCCATACGTCTAGCCTTTGCCTGTAACTGGGAGCTCTGAGGCCCTCCTTCCTCTTCCCGGGGTCACGACTGCTGGTGGGGAGGTCTACCAGGTAAAAGGTCGTGTGCACAGCTAGCCTGCTGTCTTCCCATGCTTCCCACTCTCCAAAAAAGATGGAGGCCTTCCTTCTCCCAGACCTTCAGTGTGGCTCTGTATTTTGTGATGTGTTTGCCTTGTACAGCCTTAATGTTCATTCACGCATCTAAGAAAGAATTTTCAATGGGTGAGGAGGAGGAAGGCACTGAGAGTTTTCTGTCTCTTCAAAGATAGCTTCTTATCCAATGAAGTAAAGAGAAACAGTCTCTGAAATCTGGGACTGTGGGATCTAGCAGAGGCAGTGACACTAACAATGGGGACGTGTTCCTCCCTTTGCATCACTCATTCAGTGAAACAGCATCAGGTGCCTAGACACACAAGGCCCAGGAAGAAAGAGACTCTGTCCTTGGTGGGTCTGTGTGCAATGGGGACACAGGGATGCAAGGAAATCCTTACCATACAAGGTGGCAACATGGTGACCACACCCACTGTGTCTGGTTGGAGTCTCTAGGGAGAGTTCATAGGAGAGTGAATTTTTAATTTAATACTTAAGGATGAGATGAGTTTTTCTTCACAGAGAAGGTGGTTTTAGCAATAGAAATAGCATGTAGAAAATTGTGCAAGCATGTTGACTGGCAGGAGCTTCTGATGAGAAATGTTGGGAAAAGGGAGACTAGAAAATACCATAAGAAGGACTGGCACTTAGTCGGGCAATGAGGTGGGACTGAGCATTTAGGCTGAAAGGGACAAAGTCAGATGTGCAGGTTAGAAAGACAAGTGAGGAAGGGAGCGGGAAGAAGGGGTTGGTGGGGTCTAAGGGGGAGACAAGTTAGAGCCCAGTTCTAATCATCTGGCCCAGAGGTGAGGATGGAAAGAAGGGGCACATGGGAAAGATGTCCATGAAGTTGAGTCCATAAAGGCCTGCTGACTCGTGGATGTGTGGGAGAGAGAGGGCAGGGCCCGGGCTCTGGTTTGGATGGTTGTGTGGCCTAAGCAGAGAGAACACGGTCCGCCGGGGAAGTGTGCTGGGCATGGACACGGGACTCCCACTCAGCTCGTGCCCAGCGTAAGAGAGAAAGTGGCTGGAGGGAGAATTGGGGGCAGATCTTGGATGGTTTCACATGCTTGCCTAAAAAAATGTGACATTTATTCTGCAGGCTCTCAAGTGCCATTGAGGGGTTTTAAGTAGGAGCAAAATGTGAATGGATACATGTTTCTGAATTATGGCTGAGTTTATAGGAGATGGTGGACAGGGCTGTTTTGGAAGGGGTAGAGTTTGAAGAAGAGGAGGGTCACGCCTGAACCCTGTGACTATTCTTATCTATGATGAAATGGAGAGGGGCTGGGGGAGAGAGAACACAGAACACTACTGAAATTCTAACATGGTAGTTCTGGAAAGGAGAGGAGCTTGGCCTGGGGTCTGCAGTGAAGACCTCAGAACTTGAAGCAAGAAAAGATATGAATATAATAGGCATATGGGAGGTGGGGGAGAGTTGGGGTAAGATGTTTAACTCAAAGACAGGGCCTTTTAGTCTGTGGCAGATGGTGCGGGAGACCTTAGAACCAGCCATCCAGGAGGCTGCCTCACCCATGACGTGACTGAAAGGGCTTACCACAGGGATGCCCCATGTGGGGTACTGGCTGGGGGTAGAACTTCAAGTCTTTCCCAGGGAATTTGAACATCTTCTGCAGCAACAGTCCCTCCCAGCCCCCAGGACTGGCCCAGACAGACTTTCTGTGCTGAATTCTCTTCCTGGGAAGACTTTGAAGTATAGCAAAGAAAGATCAATGGTGAGACCAAGAAAATTCTAGCTTCCTTTAAGCATTGAGGTGACCGAGACCTGGGACAGAGTTGGGAACATGGGAAGGCCCAGGGCCCCTGTCATCTGGGTCTACATTTTCCCAGGCTGGTGCCACTCCCAGGTGGCATGAGCTCCGGCCTCATTTGCTCCTGCTGCCTCTGTGACCTAATTCCCTGTTGGCCAGTGGCCATTGCTGCTCCTTGGACTTCACTGCGCAACAGACAATGATGTCGTGGGCCGTGATTATTTTTAATAGCTCCTTAAAATTCTGGTCCCATCCCAGCACTTACACAGCTATTTCTGCTGAGTGCTTAATCAGTAGGCCCACGATGTGATCTGGGGCCAACCACAAAGGAGCAGTCCTGCTTGTTGGCTTTTTACACGGGATAGGAACTTTGTGTGCCCCATGCCAGGATGTGCTGTCCCTCTTTACCTTGGGGGCAACTCAATACAGCAAATATTTACCAAGAACCCTTCTGTGCACTAGGCTGGCACTAAAAATGTTCACCCTATCATGTGTCTGCCTAATTTAAGAAATTAGAGTCTGGGCTGGGATGGAGACACACAGCTACTAGAAACTCCAGGCCCACCAGACTCTACCCCTTATCGTCCCAGCCTGAGATGCTCACTGAGCACTGGGCACGACTTATAGCTGAAAAACAAACAGGTAGGCACATACACACTTTCACACAACACACACATCCCTTTTTCAAACTAAAGTGACTAGAACCGGAAAGAAAATCCTATCACTCAGTGAATGATAATGAAAGTCACTGTTGGAATGATGTCAAATTGGTTTATGACACGAGCTGGTTGTCACCTTGGAAAGCAGATGCCTTGGTCTTTGAAGGCAGAAAGATCAGGGTTCAAATCCCATCTTCACCAATTACCAGCTGGGACACGGGGAGAGTTAACAACCTTGCCAAGCAAATATCTACCAGACTGTGACCCCTCTCAGAAGCTCTAGCCACAAATCATTGTGTGTAATATCTGTAACGTCCAACCCGGTAGATACCACGGCCCTGGCTTCCCTGGGTGGTGCCGCTGAGAGCATCTACACAGCAGCGCCTGCACAAACATGGCAAGCACAGCTGGTCTTCTCGCCAGCGAGGGACATGGGATGCTTAAGCTCCGACAGTGTACAGAGGATGACCACCCCTGTGGCCTGGGCACTCGGTCAGCTCTGAGACCTGGGAGTCTGTCCAGCTTAGTGTCCTGACGGACGGTGGACGGTGGCAGCTGCATCAGGCTGCTCAGGCTGCCACAGGGGTGGCTTAAATAGCAGACATTTATTTTTTTTTATAGTCTGGAGGCCGGAAGTTCAAGATCAAGGAACGAGTTGCTTGATTTGTGGTGAGGCCTCTCTTCCTGGCTTGCCTTCCCACCATGCCCTCACGGGGCCTTTCCTCCAGGCTCTCATGCAGAGAGAGAGAGAGTGCTTTCTGGCACTTCTAATGAGGACACTGGTCCAATTGAATTAGGACCCCACCCTCATACCCTTGTTTAATCTAATCACTGCCCCTAAGGCCCTATCTCCAAACACAGTCACAACGGGGGTTAGGGCCTCAACATATAATTTTTTTTTTACTGTTTTATTGATTTTTGAGAGAGAGAGGCAGTGTGAGCAGGGGAGATACACACACACACACACACACACACACACACACACACACAGAATCCAAAGACAGGCTCCAGGCTCTGAGCTGTCAGCACATAGCCCAACGTGGGGTTTGAACCCACAAACCATGAGATCATGACCTGAGCCGAAGTCAGACGCTGAATGGACTGAGCACCCAGGTGCCCCTCAACATACAAGTATTAAGGACAACAAACATTAGGTCTATAACACCTGGCAGTGTCTGGGACAGACCAGCAGTCGGCACCTACATTGGCTTTGCCTTTTCAGCATGAAGTAGGGCTAAGAGCAGGGCCTCTGGGAGGACCTGGTGGGCTCAGTTCGTAGAGCATGGAACTCTCGATCTCCGGGTCATGAGGTCGAGCCCCATGCTTGGTGTAGAGAGTACTTTAAAAGACAAACAAAAAAAAGGAGCAGAGACCCTGAGGCCAGACGGCCAGGGTTGGTATTCCAGCTCAATCACTTATTCTTTGGGTAAACATGGGGAAGTTCCTGAACCTCTTTGTGCTTCAGTTTCCTCGTCAGTGAAATGAGGATAGCAATACTATGGCCTCATGAACTAACTGTGTGGATTCCATGAAATAAAGTGTACAAAGCTGTTAGTGTCACTCTGAGCATATAGTGAGGGTTCTGCGAATGTCTGTCAAACCTAAACCCAGGGGAGTGGATTCAGAGCTCTTTTGAATGAGTGTCTGCCCAGCCTGTGTAGCTGCCTAGCTTCACCTTAGACTGTGTGTGTGTGTGTGTGTGTGTGTGTGTGAGAGAGAGAGAAAGAGAGAGAGAGAGAGAGAGAGAGAGAGAGAGAGAGAGAGAGAAAAGAACACAGATTAAAGACACAAAGGCTTTCCTCAATAATCTATAGTTTTCATGGGGCCATTTACATCCAGGAAACTATTAAAGGGGAACAAGTATATTGTTCAGCATCTAAGGCATTTCCCTGATGTCACATCCAAGGGCGCTCTAACTCGGCAAGGCCAGTCTTGCTTACATTTCCCCAGGAAGAAAGTTCAACAGGGTCCACTTACAGTTACAGTCAAAGCAATCTTGCATTAACCCCCCACCAGGATCCTGTGACCCCAATCCTTCCTGTAAGGAGGTTTCTTAGTGGATGTTTTCTTTTTTACCCTATTTTTTGGGTATTGACTTTTGCCTACATAAAGCTGCATAAAGATAGTCCATTTCTGTTCCAAAGCATTTCAAGAGAGGATGCCCTACATCTCTTCCTGACTTTCTTTCTTATTAGCCCCACAGAGCCAGGCTACCCTGTGCTCACTGCCTGTGAAAATCCTTTGGGGCTTCTGGCCATTTACTTCACATCCTTTTTCCCCCAGGAGTGAAGACATGAGGGTGTGACAATCCTGGGCAATTGTGCATCTTGACTCTCTTGCCTCCCACCCCACCCCTGACACCCTTAGGGAGCTTATTCCCCCTCAGGCTTATTTCCAATTAATTAATTACTTGAGCACATGTTAGGCATCTGTCATGCACTGGCCATTGTGCTGAAGGAAGGGAATACAGAGCTGAATAATGCGGTCCTTACTCGGAATCTCATGGGGAGACAGAAAGGCGACAGATCCAGAAAAGCATGACAGGCCCCACAAAGGATGCTGTGGGAAGCCGCGAGCGGGGAAAGAGCGTCTAATGAGACTGAGCGTTCAAGGAAGCCCTCTGGCAGGGCTGACGCTTGAACTGAGCTTTAAAAGATGAACAGTGGTTTGGTAGCCCAGGAAAGAGGTAATGGCAGACGTAATTGCAAATAAGACAGTTTGGAAGCACGGAGGTTAGCAGGGCTGAAATTGGAGTGTGTAGCGGGAGGAAGAGGTGTGAGGAGATGGACCCAGCCTTCTTTTTATTGCTCACAGGAAGGAAGGAACTGTTCTGTTCTTATTTATAGGTGGGGCAACTGAGACGTTGCCTCGGGTCACCAAATTTGGCTGCGGTGGAGCTGGATGGAGGCCGGGGACATAAGCCCAGGTGAAGCATAAACCAGGATCCAGAAGTAGGAGGAAAAAGGGATTCTCACTGCTTCTGGTTTTTCATGTTTTTCTGGACAGCCTTTCTTCCCTTGCTTGGCTTAGAAACATTCCCCCTGTTCCCTTCTGACCTATTACATTTTTCTCTGTAAACTCTGCTCCTGGGAAGAGATGAACTAGCCCTTTCTCCTCTTAGGTGCTGCAGGCAAAGGCACTAAATATGTTTGGTGGGTTTACTCTTGTGCTCTAGCTCAACACCGATCCTGTGGATAAGCTGTAAAATGAGGGCCCTAAATGTAGTTCCTTGCTAAGAATTCCCCCAGAAGCTAGTCTCAAGGGCAAATGTTCCAGCGACATTCCTGAGCACCTTCAATGTTCCAGGAGCTGTGCTAAGAGTTGCGGGTACAGAGGTGAGCATGGCGCATTCGCTTCCCTCGATGAATTCATAGAGAGGCCCAAGAACAGATCATGTCCATAGAATGTGGCTGAGGCCTCTTTAGACGGGCGGAATCAGATGGTCATGGGTCGGGCTGGGTGCTGGAGGTGGTCATGGACTCTGGCCCTTGGACAAGTACACTGGGTGATTTTTCTGCCTTTTTGGTTTCAGAACTGCTGCTCAAATGGCTGAGAAGGAATTGTCATCCAATTCTGATTACTTTTCACAGAAGAATTACAAAGGTTCTTCATTTGAGATGGTGAATGTTTAAGCTCCAAAACAATTCCAGGCTGTAAAATTACCGCTGGTTATTACTTAATGCTTACTATGGTCCATGTATTGAATAACAGGCTTTCCCGTTCACACGGGTTAATGGTTCCAACAATTTCATGCCACGTTAGCCGCCCATTTCACAGATGATTCATGATGTTAAGTAACTTGCTTGTCAATGTTCCTGATCCAAGCCTCTCTATCACCCTGACCAAGGAAGGCACTCATCTTCCCAGAGTTTCTTATCTCTGTGCTGTGACTCCGGGTCTACCACCCACATCTCTTTTCTTCCCCAGCCCCCCACCCCCAAGGTGAACCCATGACTAGAATGGTGTCTGTGCCCTGGGGGAACAGCAGCGGGCTCAGGGTGGGCCTTGGTGGGCTGGAAAGCAATGTGGCGCCTACCGCGGAGAGGGGGAGCCTGTGACCCCCAGCTTCCCACTGCCCTCCAGCCTCGTTTGCTGTCTTCCATGTTTCTCTGTTTACACTCCACCTTGTAATTAAGCAATCAGCTTTTTCTCAGTGATTTTTCACGGTCTCAGCTGGCAAAAGTCACTTGATCTTTGGCTCGGTGCCTTCCTGTCAGAGTGTCGCCCAGGGCACACGCTAATTACCCAGGACCCCTGCAGCCCTGCTTGGCGTGCATGCTTCGGAACCAGCCCATGCCCTGTGCCGTGAGGTACAGCTGCCCCACCTGGCCTGGCCAGGGTGACTGTCACCTGCAGTTTCTCCACGAGATGGCATGGCTTTGTAGGTTTTGTCGAGGTCTGCCTGTGCTCACTGAATCTGGGGTGAGGGCAGCTGTCTCCTGTTCATGCTGGCTGGGGAAGGTGCCCTCAGCCCCTGAATGAGGAAGGAAGCCCACCCGGGGGAGGTGTCCTGCCAACAGGCCTCTGGCCGGTGTGTCTTTGCAGAGCCTGCAGAGCTGCTGGGTGAAGAGCAGGAGAATAGATGGTGCCAAGGGAGCCCCTGAGAGGCGACTTCATCAGAGCTGTCCAGCCTTGACATTTACGAGGTGGTTGAACAAACAGTCTGCAAGCTCAGAGCCGAAGTTTCTCACCTGCTTACTAAATAACTTCAAGGGGGAGGGTTTTTAAAAATATATATATATACCAAAGTTTATAGTGCAAACATTTTATGGCTGCAAAAGCCATTCTTTTCCTCTCAGTTCTATCTCTTTCCTCTCTCCTGTCTCTTATCTCTACATTTCTTCCTCTGCTTTGCCAGAGGATGAAACCCTCCATCCCTGGGTTTTCCTTCTCCATCCCCCTTCTCCATCCCCAGCCTTTCCATGCGAGAGGGAACGCCAGGAAAGAAAAAGCCAGAAATAACAAGTTATCTTAAGGCTCCTCGCTTGGGCTTTTATAAGCTCCTTGATGACACTACTGCTTAGTATTCTTTATATCTTCTTCCTCCCTCCCCTGTTACTAGTATTTCACATGAGTATATTTAATCTGCAGAAGGGTAGATGCCTCCTGGGAAGCAAACTGGAGCTCACTTCTCAGGTCACTTGCAACCAGCATTTGTCAGGTCTAAAAGGATCGTCTTCGATTATTTTGCAAGCCCCTTATTATGTCTTACTGAGGTTTTCTGGTCGTCGATCAGTGATGACAAGACTGTGGTACCTTTCCTTTTCCATGCAGACTCAGATGAGCAAATCCTGCAGTCTGATAGAGTCCGCTGGGGTCTCTGATCAGCTTTCTGATCCTGTCCCTGGGGGCAGAGAAGGAGGAGGAAAGGAGTGGGGAAGGGCAAGGCGAAAGGTGGCATAGGGGTACAAATGACTCAGGGTGCCTTTTGGGAGAGGACATAATACATGAGGTCAGAGAGAAAAGTCCACACATCTACCTACTCAGTTAATATTTACTGAGCAACTACTAGCCACCAGGAACAGTGGTCAGTGCCAGGGTACCATGGGGCAAAAACAGTCACAGTAACGGCTGTCAAGAACGCTCCTTCTAATATAGGGTGGAGTTGCTGGTTCTGTAATGCACACCCAGATCATCTTATTGGAATCAGCGTTCTGACTCAGTAGGTGGGGCCTAAGATTCTGCATCTCAGACAAGCTGAGGCGGTGGCTTACCCCGCTGGTCCAAGGACAACACATTGAATACCAAGGATCAACAAAAGAAGGTGAGTCTTGAAAGGGCTGAAAACCCAAACTGAATTAGTAGCCAGGCTAGACAGGAGAATGGTTTAGAACCAAAGAAGTGATAGGCATTTGAGGGAACAAGGAAGTGGTAAAAGGAAGTGGAGAAAAAAGGCAGAGATTGATAGAGAAAGGAAAACAGAGAAAGAGATAGGTGGGAGGAGCTGACCAAGAGGTGGAACGTATGAATTCTAGAGGTAAAGGTTCAGGGCCTCATGCTTCTCTTTTTCCAGAAATGCCCACCATCAAAGGCCAGGACTGACAAGGCTGAAGCCAGAAGAATGAGGAGGTGGGGAATGGAAAGGCCATCTGAATTTGGGTCTCCCACTAT
The DNA here is from genome assembly GCF_006229205.1 of Suricata suricatta. Classification (NCBI taxonomy): domain Eukaryota; kingdom Metazoa; phylum Chordata; class Mammalia; order Carnivora; family Herpestidae; genus Suricata; species Suricata suricatta. The sequence goes on along the minus strand of NC_043702.1, from coordinate 125,683,026 downwards.
GGAAGAGGAAGGAGAGAGAGAGAAGATGTGAGTCAATAATACGTAGCTAATGTGTACCAATAGTAGGGGAGAGCTGGTGCAGAGTAGTGAAAAGTACCAATTATAGAGACACATGATGCCTTCTATTGTTCAGGAGATCTTGTACCCAGAGTAGGCGAACAAAGCCTAACTAGTTCTTAAGGGGCCTCTTTAAATGAAGAGATGAGAACAGTTTGTAGTCAACCTGCTAGTATACAGGTGCTATGTAAATGGCCCTTTAAGATGGCCCAAGGGCGCTTGAAAACAGCTCTTCTTTACACAATTGAAATATTCTCCTTGTAGTTTAAAGTCATAAGTTAGTGATGGTTGAGCGAACGAGGGTCTCCTGAGTGCCCATCCGGGTCACCCCCATCTCCAGCAGAGTCATTCCAGGGAATGGGGCAGACAGTTCCCTATGAATCTTCCCTTCAGGGTTTTTCTTTCCTGGTTCTCACTTCCTCCCCTGCACTGGCATTCAGTGGGTCCTGCCGGCCTCCGATAACACAGGGATGAGATTCAGGGTCATATGTCTGGCTCTTGATAATCAGAAAAGACTATGCAACCAAGCATGGTGTCAGTGGCTCAGAGAGTCTGTTTGTTGAGAAAGCACATTGTTGAGATGGAGAAAGAAAATGCCATCTGTTTATGTCTGTCCCTGACTGGTCCTAGCTTCCTGGAGCCCTTTGCTCGCGCTCTCTCTATCTCCCTTCCCTCACATGTGGGTTTTCTCTGGATCTCTTGCTCTCATGTCATCAGAAAGGAACAGGGGACATGAAGAGAAGAGGCCAAATGTTTATTGTGTTGGCTGTGAGGCACATGGGCCCTGCAGCGGCTCCTGAAACAGGCTCTGCAGACAAAGAAGCAGAGGTCCAGCTTTCCTCCACTGCTTAAAAGAGGCAGCTGAAACCTGGAGAGACAGGTGAGATGTGAGGAAGGGATTCCATAAGAGCATGAACTGTGACGGGCCATGAGACCACCTCAGGGGTCTAAAAAGACTGGAGGCATTTTTAGTCCTCTTAGGATGTTGGTGTGTGGTCCTGCATGGAGACCACTGGACGTTACCTTCCTCCTTGTGATGCTGGGTTTCTCCTCCTCATGTCCTCTGGGGGTGTCCAGGGATGCTTCACTAGCTGCAGAGCTGATGGACACCATGCACTCCATGTCAGAAGCTTGCCCACATCAGGCCTTGACCTCGTGGGTATGGAGCAGTGTTCCCTATGGGGCCCACAGTAGTAGGGCACCTGGTCCTGGGCACAGTCCCGAGGGGTCTTCTACTTCAGCTGCTGAGGCAGGGCTATGGGTCCCTGTGGTGGCCACTCTGGATTTAGGTGCCAGCTAGCCACTGAGAACAATCCTCCTCCGTCACTGCTGTTGACTCCAGTTCTTCTCCTAAGGAACCCAGGAGAGCAGTCACTGAACAGATACAGAACTCCCTATGTGTGTGCTCCAGGCTCTGAGTTAAAAATTGTGGGAGTCATGGAGGAGCATGAAACCTCTTTCTTCTGTGAGCACCTCAAGGAATACTCAGCCTACTCGAAGAGACCAGAAATACTGACAACTAGACGGAATGTAACATGCCGAAGATCAGGAGCTGTCCACAGAAGAATGAGATGCTGTGAGCAGATGTGCCTGAGTGGGGCCAGCTCTGGCATGAAGGATGCAGATGCCCATTGGGGTCAAGACACTTCCCTTGTGGACACCAGCTGTCCATTTGGGGTCCCCACACCCCCTTGATATGTAGATGAATTACTTTGAATAGGCCCTTGATTCCAAGAATTATTAAAGTGAAAGCCTTCTTCCAGGACTTTGACTGATCTCTAAGCAGCAGATGGGTAGATTTTTCACAAAGTGAAATTTACATTGTACTTTCTTCCTTTGAAGGATTCCACCTTTCCTGAAGGACATCTCTGTTCCTCTCCATACTGACCCCAATGTGAAACTCAGATCTTTGTAAAGCTCTTCTTCCCAAACCCAAAAAAGTCTCTCTCTCTAAGTCCCATGCTTTGGGGAAGACTGTATGACAGGTCTTGGAAAGCACTGCAAGGCAGGACAGACTTCTGCCGCCTCTGGGCTCCCTTGTCTCCCCTCCTTCCTAAACTCCTCTCAGCCTCTGCCTCTGAGTTCTCCAACCTGCACCTGGATCCCTTCTAGTCCTTAGAGCTTGGTGTCAATCTGATTTCTGGGACATGGGGAGAAGGGTCTCATTCCTATCTTAAATGCTTGTCAACTTGTATTCCCCCGCAAAGACTACCCTTTTCCAAAGAGAAACTTGGCTACCAGCCTTAGAGTAGTAAAAAAACCTCTCTACTTGCTACCTTATGGTTGGATGGACTTTGAGGACCATCCTACTTTAATTAATAAGGAGTCTTGGCCCTTTAGCTCAGTTGCTTAGGGTGCGGTGCTAATAAATAAGGAAACTGAAACGCAAGCCAGTTGAGTGAGATGAAAGGTGACAGGTGTACTATGTCATGGAAAGACAAGTTTGGGGTCAGGCAGAATTAGTTTATATCCTAACTCTGCACCTCGCTAGTTGTATGACCTAGTAGGTTGCTTAACCCCTCTGAGCCTTGGTTTCCTCCCCTGCCATTCCTACCTAGCCATCTTATTGGGAAGAGTGGCTAAGTTAATACATGTAAGAATGTTGATTCCAATGCCCCGCATAGAAGAGGGGCTCTGCTCATGGAGTGTTTGGCCTGGAATTATGCCTTGGTGTGGCAGGCATGGATCCTGATGGCCAGGGCACTGTCTGATGGTGGCATGTCACTGTATCAGTCAGGGCCAACCAGACAATCAGACCACTCTAAGGAATGGAGATGGACAATTAGAGGGTGGGCCAGGCAAGTCTGAGATCCAGAAGGCAGGCTGTCACGATGGACATGCTGGAGCTCTAAGCCATGGCTTGGAGCTGCTGTCAACAGGAGGGATTTCTTCTTCACCGAGGAAACCCCAGCTCTGCTCTTAAGACCTTCAATTGAATGAATCAGGCCCAGCCAGTTCTCCGAGGATAACCTCCCCGACTTCGAGTTAATTGATTATGGACTTCAATCACGTTTACAAAATATTGTTGTGGCAACACCTGGATTAGTGTTTGCACAAACAGCTGAATAACTGGAGACTGTTACCGAGCCATGTGTGATGCATAACACCAACCATCATACTAAACCGTGAGCTTCCTGAAGGCAGGAGCTGTGATTCCATTTCTGAATTCAAGCTGCCATAAGCAGGTGCTCCGTCACTGTCTGTTGAATGGATGTATCATTGGAGGTCAGAGTACGGAGTCCCGTGAGGGTCCTCCTCAGGGGGCTGAATTTTTATCCTAAAGGCAATGGGGAGCCACTGCAGGATCTTGAGCAGGAGTGAAAGGGATGCAGTCACTCCTTTGTGCCTTGAAGCCCTGTGCCGGCAGATAGCTTCTCTGCGAAAGGGAGGAATGGAGTCTGGTGCCCGTGTTCCTCGTGGGTGGATTGCTCCTGCTTGGGAGACATTTCTCTTGCATTTTTTCTAAAGGGTAGAGACTCCCTGGGGAATGTGTTCCAGACAGGGCGCTAAATATAGTCCTCTGCCTTTTTACAAGAGCAAACCCAAACCATGGTATTTTACCCTAAAATTATGCCCGTGCTTTTGAGGAGGGTGAGTCCCTACAGATGTGAGCTGGGAGGGCTCCTTTCATTGGCTACTACTTGGGGAAGGGGATATTTAAGTCATTCCCATTGGTGGCCAGTCTGTGGCTTGGACAAGGCAGGGCACACAGAGGAAGCCAGAGCAGATGCTAGGCTGTTTGGGGCCCCTGCCCTGGAGGCTTCGCTCCTGGTGACATTAGCCATGCTGCAGTAGACATGAAGCAAGGGTTGTTCGCATCTTGATTAGAAAACAAAGAGCAAGATATCTGATTTATCGCTATGCACCCAAAGGCCCTGCACAGCTTACACGGCTTCAGACCCTGAGCAAAACTCCATCAGAACAATTCCTGCTGCGCTGCAGATCCGGGGGTGCTGTACACAGGGCCGAGTTTCTCATGCGCTTGCGGATTCCCCAAACGAAGCAAGCTCCCCTGGCCTGGGCCAGAGCCGGACCAAAGGGCCAGCTGCAACTTTGAACATATGGATAGATGTATTTATTTCTTCTTTCTACGCTCCAATGAGTGAACGGTCTCACGTCCCCTCCCCTCACATAAAGACATCATTTTTGCTTTTGCAAGAACTTAGTATAACTTTTAATTACATCATTATTATAATTCTGAATGAGATTTTAGAGGGTTTTCCTGCTGCTTCTAGGATTCCTTGAAGATGTCTGAAGTTTCCCCATTGATTCTAGGGACCTGTCAAGTGGAGCCTTGTGCACACTGGTTATACTGAACAAGGACCAAGAGACCCCCGAGAAGTGTTCAGTTCATCCTGGAGTCTAGGGCTGCCCTGAACTGAGTGAATTTAGTTCCAATCAGTTCAACTGCTACTTGTTAACCCCCTCCAATGCCATTCTTTGTGTGTAACAGAGGAGTTGGATGTGGGTCACTGTCCCCAAGGAATACTGCAAATTGGGAAAGACAGCCCGTGATGACATGGGATGATCCAGGTAACATTAAAGATGTGTCCAGGGTGCCAAGGAAGCCTGGAAGGAGGCACTGCATCATGGGGGCTAGAACAGGTTTTCTCAGTGGAAACACCTGCACTGAATCTTGAAGGATGAAGTAAGAGTTTCATGTGAGAAAGAGGAAGAAGTAAAGCAGAGGAGAGAGAGAGAAGGGCATTCAGAGCAGAGGGAAGAGAGTGTGTGGAGTCACAGAGCTGAAATAGCCTGGAATGGGGCAGGAAAAACAGATCAGCTTGGTGTTGGAAGGCAAATGTGTGAGACCCCCATGATATGTATCCTGGCCTTCAACTGAGAAAGGGACAGACATGGTTGGACTTAGCTTTGTAGATACCACTGTCTGCTGCAAGAAGGATGGTTTGCAAGAAAGCAAAACCAGAGACGGTTAGACTTAACTTTGCTCTTCAGGTGAAAGATCATGTGCCCTTGACCTTGAGAAAGAGAGGACAGATTAAAGAAATATTTGAGAGATATCATCAGGCCTTGAGAACTTGGAAACCATTTCCTTCAATATTCTGAAGGAGCACACGTAGATATTATGGAACTCCTTCTCCTATCTTTTTTTTTAAATGTTTACTTATTTTATTGTTTTGGGGAGAGAGAGACAGAATGTGAGTTGGGGAGGGGCAGAGAGAGAGGGAGACACAGAACTGGAAACAGGCTCCAGGCTCTATCTGAGCTGTCAGCACAGAGCTTGACGTGGGGCTTGAATTCACAGACTGTGGGATAATGACCTGAGCCGAAGTCGACTGCTCGACCGACTGAGCCACCCAGGTGCCCCACTCCTTCTCCTATCTTGCCTAAATCCTTTCTGATGCAAGGTAAGCATGTTCCCTGGCACAGCCCTTCCTGCTCCCCTGAGGGCTGTTTCTTCACAGCATCAGGACAAGTCTAGAGCTAAGAGCCTCCCTCTGTTGGGTCAGATCCCCGTCTCTGATTCACTGTAACTCAAACAGAATGTGCTTCGCGTAGTCGGTGTGGAAAGCCCTGATTTTGGGCCTCAGAGAGCCCTGGACTTCTCTCCCAGGCCTTTCACCCCCTTGTCTGGCTTCCCAGCATTGTCTTTTGTGTCTCAGATGAGCATGTCTACAGGTTCCTTTGGGGTCCGGGGGGAACAGTGTTCATTCAGACGATTAGCAAGTCTAAACTGGGGTTGGAAAGCCCCAGTCAGCATGGGACTGCCAAGTCCCCATATGTGACACAGGCTAAGCTCTTATCCCTGGTGGACATCTGTGTGCTCATCTGTCAGGGGGGCTAACTCTACCCTCACTGCATGGTTCTCACTGGGCTCTGAAAGATCCAGAATGTGCCTGGCGAAGGCTAGTGCCCAGGCAGGGGGCACACGTGGCATGGGCTGCTGGAGGAATGGACAGAATTTGACCGCTTTCAGTTCCATCCCCTAAAGAGCCTCTCCTTGCCTCTCACGTTCTTGGGAGGCTCTGGCACTGAAGGGGGTGTCCAAGTACAGCACTTGGACCTCCTGGATGCTCCTTGTCTCCAGACATGTGAAAGAAGGAGTCTGCTTTGCCCTGTTTCTTGTTCCCAGCCCTGGGAATGAGGCCACTGAGGCAGGAGCATTGTGAGCTCACCTTCCTCCCCTTCACTCAGAAGGTGCTTCACCCTTACTCCTGGGACAAGTGGCATGGCCACTCTCTTGAAGAGCTGGTCCCATGGCATGCTGTTGGAACTGCTCACCTCCTCAGGAGGCCAACAGCAAGATAGAAAGGTAAAGCGTTATGGAGGGAGCTGAGCTCTAAGTAGGCAGCCCTGAGGTACTTAATGCGGCTCCTCACAGCCAAACAGGAGGGAAATGGGGCTTCTGAGAATTTCCTGAGAAATCTAAAGCTGATTTTAAATGGTGAGGAGACATTCTGATGGTGGGGAAGGCACTTTTTGGTTGCTGGGTTTCCTTTCAGGAAGGGGAGCCTCACTTCCGAGGCACCTGCGTGTCCTCTGCCCCTAGAGTTGGGGACCCTCTTCGTAGAAAGCCTCGTGTTGGTCTTGAAGCCCAGATCCTCGGCTTCTCCTTGCACAGGTGAAGATGAGGGAGGAGGAGTTCAAGAAGGAATAAGGTATGCTGAGGACGCATCGAGAACAATTTCCTTACTCTGGGATGCAGTAACAAGTGCTTTAGGCTTTTTAAAAAAATGTTTTATATCCTCAGGAAGCCCCTTGGTAGGTGGGGTAGATGTATTTTGATTCTATGGCCATTTTAAAGATGAAGAAACTGAGTCAGAAAATGGCCAACTATGTGGAAAGAGAAGGGGAGCAGGAGTGAGGGAACATGGGTCCCCATCATTGGCGTGCAGAGCCCAGTGTCAGATGCTTTCTCACTGGTACAATGAATGGCCAGGGGGTGAAGTCAGTGCATTCTGAAACAGAAGTCTGGGGACAGTGAGTTCCTCTGTGCCCATGAGAGTGTGAAGCAGGAGCTGGGAAGTTAAAACTTAAGAATTTCTATGTCAGCTTCTATCAGAACTCTCGACTTTTATCTCTTCACGTGTTTCGATTCCATGTGGAATTTCATTAGGAGACAGGGTTTCTCAGTGTGAGTTTGAAAACCACTGGATTAGATAGTGTCTAAGTTCCTTTCCACTTCCAAATGCTGTGAGTCTCTTGAGTCAGCTCTCCTTGGTCATGATCCAATACCCTCTCTTCCCTTTCTCCTGGATTGCAGCTGGGGAGGGGGGTGACCACGCAGCAGGACACTTCCTCTCCCTGGAGTGGGAAGTCTGCCTCAGGCCAGCCACCTTGATCAGCAGCTTGATCATCAGCAAATCTCCCATGGAGATGGAGTGGGGAATTGGGGATTTTCACCTAGGCATCTCCAGCACCTGACACCTTGTAGGCAGTCCTAAATGGGCATGGGAAAGCTCCATTCCAAGTAGAAAGACTTTTGGGAGGACCTACTCTCCAAACATTCACTTGACTTGACCCTCAGTCTCTGGAGGAATCTGTGGGGTTGAGGGAAGGAGCCACTAGGGCACGGTCCATAGGCTCCAAGAGTAATAAGTTAACACAAATTGCTCCCAGCCAGTGGGTGGAGGTATTGTTTGTGACCGATTCCTGCTAGAAAAGGAGGTATGAATAAGGTGGTGGGTGATGAATAGTGCAGTGGGTGATCAAAATATCTGTTCATCCCATGATCTGCTGCCTTTGGAATCTTTAAATTCTTTTGCCACTTGCTTTCTTCTTATTTAAACATAGAGGGAATGATGATAAAGGTGAGATTTCCTGGATAGGTTCAGTCATTGGTGAGAGGGGGTGAGGGAGTATGAGGGTTTCCAAATATATCTTGTTGCATCCAGTGCAGTCCTTCTCGGTCCTTCTTCACTACAAAGCAAGGTGGTGATTTTCAGATGCTGGAGGTAACCCTTATGGCCCCAGGAAAAGAAGGATCAGTGGAGTGGTTGAGGGAAGCAGAAGTGAAGACATCAGCCTGAACTCTGCCATGATGCTGGACTGAGCGCTTACCAGAGGCCATCACCACCACCAACTGCCATGGGGTGGGGGAGGGTGTGTAAAAACGACTTGAACGTGCTCTCTTTGTTTTGTGTTGTATCTTTTGTTCAAGACTCGAAGTCTTGATAGAAGATATGTGATCGGCTTATCCCTAAATGATTTGATTAAGTCATTTGGTTGGTCCCTGGCCATAAGAGTAGTAGAAATTTCTGGTCCCTCTGGCTTCCAAAATGGTAGGTGGCCAATGGAAACTAAAAACCCAAAACTATCCTCTGTCTAGATTTCACAAAATAAGAAAAAAGACAAGTCCACATAGGTAATTTGGCCATGTAGTGACACTACCAGTTAGTTATCAAAGTTCTTGCCTCTTAGTCCTGGGCACACAGTTAGATGGTATTTCCCAGCATTCCCTGTAGTTGCGTGGTCATGTGACTGAGTTCTAACCAATGAATAGGAAGGGAAGTAATGCCATTCTCCATGTATCACTTCAATGCATGCTTCTCCATGCTCCTTCCCCTCCAGCTGGCTGCAGTAGAGATGACAGCCCAACATGATTCTGAGAGCTGAATGTTGAAGAAGGCAAACACCCAAGGCAGAAGAAACCTTAATCTCTGAATTACCTCCTGGAGGAGAGGTGTTTGTCTCAGGTGCTAGGTGGAAAAGAAACCTGTTATCATGTGAACTCATGGAAGTTTTGATGTTTGTCTGTTACAGCTAGAATTGCCTTAAGTGAATACTGAGTGCTACTCGGAACAGGATGGAACTGGACAGTAAAGTCATTTGCATGTTCCGACCTCGAAGATAGGCAGGGTCAGTGAGGGTGGCTGGGATCAGACTGGAGAGCATTTGGAGGCCTAGATTTCTACAAATGTACACAAAAAGTTGGATCCTCTTTGGTCACCACAGCACCGACTGGCAGAGCAGCAGTGCTCTCGGAATGTAAGGTGGTCTCGGGTTCAGGCAGATTGATTAAATCTAAGAGCTGTTTTTCAGAGGCAAGCAAGAATGCCCACAATTCTCCCATCTGACTTGGCGACTTGAGGGTGACCTAGTGAGGGTGGGAAGGGACTACTGCCCGGCTGTTGAGGTGATGTTTTGAATGTCTGATGTGCCGGGTGCCTGTGTGGCTCAGTCAGTTGAGCGTCCAGCTTGGGTTCAGGTCATGATCTCATGGTTCGTGGGTTCGAGCCCCACATCAGGCTCTGTGCTGACAGCTTAGAGTCTGGAGCCTGTCTTCAGATTTTGTGTCTCCCTCTCTCTCTGACCCTCCCCTGCTCAAGCTGTCTCCCTCTCTCTCAAAAATAAAAAAAATAAAAAAAATTTGAATGTCTGCTGTGCCAGCTGCTCAATGTCCTCACACAACTGGCATTCCCCATGCCCCTAGTCCGTCCTTCCTTCCTTCCTTCCTTCCTTCTTTCTTTTCTCTCTCTCTCTTTCTTTCTTTCTAGAAAGAAAGAGACAGTATGGGGGACAGAGAGAGAGGGAGAGAGAAAATTATAAGGAGGCTCTACACTCAATGTAGAGCCCAAGGTGGGACTCCATCCCATGACTGTAAGATAGGACCTGAGCAAAAATCAAGAGTCAGACGCTTACCTGATTGAGCCACCCAGGCTCCCAGTCTAGATGGATGTTTCTACGTGCTATGGATCTCTTGGCCCCAGGGAGGAAAACGAACAGGTACCCTGGCTCTGTGCAATACCTCTGTGGGTGCCTTGACCTGTGCCTTCCTGTAACTCAGTTCATGAAATTCGTCAGTTGGCAGTGCTCCTGAGTTCCTCCTGCACTTGGCACCCTTAGGAGTTACAGAAGAGGAAGGCAGCGCTGTCTTTGAAGAGCTCAAATTGGATGTGAGTCTCCTGACTTCTAATTGTAGCTTAGGGGGTTAGGCAATGGGCTGGTATTTATGAGCAGGCTGATCTGGCGGGAGGGGAGGAGGGAGGGGAGGAGGGAGGACCCAGCCTTCCGGGTCCTAATCAGGTGCTCAGGTGGCTGGGCTTTTGCCTGCAGAGTTTTTTGTTTGTTTGCTTGCTTTTGTTCTGAGGACCTCTTTCACTTCAAGCGAACCTGCGCTTTCATGAAGGGCGTGGATGGACTGGAAAGGGAGACCCAAAGGCCTCAGCTCTCCATTCAGGATGGGGGTGGAAGCTGAGAAAGAATCAAGTGCCTCTACCCCCCAGAGTGGCATCCACTGTCCCAGGTTGTTTGTCTTGCTGGGGGGCGGGGGTCCCGCCCCTGGCTTACATTGAGGCTGTGCTAGCCCGGAGCAGAGGACCCACTAACTGTCTGCCCCCCAGGTCTTCCCCACTCCGGCTGGCAGCCAGCTCCAGTCACCCCAGTCTGTTCTCTGGGGGTTTGTCCGCTCACCTCCCAGGCACTGCTGAGGCACCTTTCCCATCTCCTTTGTCAGTCCCCGGGTTCCTCTGTCACAAGACACTTTCCTCTGGGACCACCGGCCCAGGGTTCAGGAACGTGTGTGTGAATCTTGGTCAAGTAGGAAGCAGCTCCGCGTTTCAGCTTCAAAACAACTTCCTGTTTTCAGAAGTGTGTGTGTGTGTGTGTGTGTGTGTGTGTGTGTGTGTGTGCGCTGGCACAAGGGGTGAGGGAGAAAAGCAGGGATCAGGAAAAAGTATTCATTTTCTAGGGTTGCTGTGACAATGGACCACAAACTGGGTGGCTTAGAAAAATAAAAAACATGTTCTCTCACCTTCTGGAGGCTAGATGCCCAGACTTGAGTGGTTGGCTGGGCAGGCTGTCCCCAAGTGCCCCGCCTGGGGCTGGGGGGTGCTGGAAATCCTTGGTGTTCCTTGGCTCAGAGCCATATCATTCCACTTTCTGCCTCCGTGTTCACATGGTTTCCTCTCTGTGTGTTTCTGTGTCCAAAATTTCCCTCTTCTTATGAGCATGTTAGTCATTAGATTAGCAGCCACTCTAATCCTGTACGACCTCATTTTAACTTGGTTACATCTGCAAAGGCCCTACTTCCAAATAAGGTCACATTCACAGCTACCTTGTGGCAGGATTTGAACATTGTTTTTTTGGAGGACACAGTTCGATCCATGTCAGGAAGATGCCTGTTCGAGGTTCTCATCAGTTCAAACCTTTGAGTGAGGTGAAGCCTGACTCGTTGATCTTGTACTTCATATCAGCCTTAACAGCATGCAGTTTCCTGAGCTCACTCTCCTTAGCTCGTTCCTCAAGGCATCATTCATAGTGAATCAAGAATAAAGCTACTCTCCTGTTTTTTGTTTTTTTTTTTCAGAAGCAAATTCTTATCAACAACAATGAACTGTTAGTGGCTGGCCTTTCTATGTGTCCCTTTTTCATTCATTCTTCCTGGTCTTCCATGGGTTACTGTGGGTCATTAAACTCACTCAAGAAGAATCCAGTCCCTGAGGACAAAAGCCAGGTCCTAAATGTCCTGCATGTCTTAAGCACCTAACCTAGTGCTGGATGGACCTGGAGTGGATTCTCTATGCTTGTGAAAGGATAGATTTATTTCAAGTTCCTTTGGCTCCTGCCCTTGTGCCTCAGAAGGCATTCTCTCTACCCAGAGTGCCCCTTCTGAGTGAGGGATGAGGGCCCTGGGCCCTCAAGCTGGATGTGTGGCCTTCCTGTGTGAGGCCCCCCCGAGTGAGTCAAGTGGAGCTGTGGGAGGGGCTGGTTTGAGGTTGGTCCCATCATCGATATTACCCCATGCTCCCAGAGCTCTTCACTTCTCCGCAGAGACCTCCAGGTGCGCCGTGCTTGGCCCTCAGATGGAGAGGCGTTAGTCCTCAGAGTTCCAGGCGAGGGAAGCCCCGCAGATCTCTGCATCTCAGCCGGACCAAAGGGCGTGGTGTGGCCTTGACATCAGAACCAGAGGTGGGATGAAGACTTGCAGAGGACTGGGGCTTCCTTATCAAACAAGAGAAATAAGAAAACAAATAGAACTTGATAAACCCAATGGTGTTCAGCTTTGGGAATGTTTTGGCAAAGGCAGGAGGCCACCTGCATTATCACCCTTTATCTTATTTTACACAATTTGGGGACATTTCTGATTATAGCAAGGCCCAGGCTTTTACTTTTAACCAATTCCCCAAAGTAAGGACTATGGCTGCAGTAAACATATTCAACGTTCCTAGAAAAGCTGAATGGGGGAAAGAAAATGGGGTCTTGTGGTTTCTTTCTGGTCCACTACTTAGTCTGTCAGACCTGCTCGCGGTCTCTGACCCGGTGGCTGTTAGGTCCTGCCATTTTGCTTTACTTTCATACCCAGCAAAAGACATTTAGGCAAAAATTTAGTTTTAACTGACATATTAAAATTTATAGCTTCAGTTTTATCTGAGTTAGCTCTAGTATCAAGCCTGATGGGGCATTCCATGATGCAAAGCTCTGAGGGGTCAGTGACAGGAAAGTTGGGGACTAATTCATGAGTGGAGAGAGATGCACATGCCCACACTTAATTCTAGGGCATCAGGCCATCCCCAGAATGGACGGATAATGGCCTCCATTGAAAAATAGCCATGGTCTTTCACCTTCCACTCAGATTGCCTTCACTCAGCCTCCAGGTCTCATGCCTGGACCTTGGGGTGAGGAGGTTGCTAAACAAGCACTGTAAGCACCCAGGGTCATTTCTAGGTCCTCCAAGAGGTGCCCAGCATGACAATAGCCTCAGATTGGTGGTGGCCATATTGGTAACACAGGAGTGGAGGTCTGGGCAGTGGGCCTGGCTCTGTAGGAAGCAGTTGCTGGTGACATTGGCAGTGTCCCTGATATTGTGGCTTGGACATGGCAACCCCGCCCACCTGGGTTTGTGATGTAGCTCTGGGCCCAGTGTTAGAAGGCAACCTTTTTTAGCCTTTTGGTGCCATCGTTGACAGAAGCATCACCTGGGGGACCTTGGGGGACACCAGTAGTCAGGTAGTGACAGAAGTGGTTATCAGGGGCAATACTGCCAATGGAGGCAACTAGAAACACCACCAGATGGAGCCAGATTTGAAGCTTAGGAAATGGCACAGGTGCATACGGCTGTTTTCTGGGAGCCATGCAGCCCCAGTAGGCAGTGCCTGGATGGAGTATAAAAGGAATGAGAATTCCCATAGAAAGGAAGGGTATGATGTGAAGAGTCCTGTTTTGTGCCTGTTGTCACTGTGTGTCCTGGGGAAGGCTGGTGGGGAGCATGACTCATGCTGCACAAGGACAAGGAGACGGGGGACCCTGGAAGAGATAGCGTAGCACGAGAAGTGAAGAGCATGTCACTTTGACCCTGCTGGCCCAGCTGGCGGCATCATCAGAGCCTCGAGATAACTATTTCCTCCCTGTCCCAAGCCTTTGCTCTGCTCTTAACAAACCTGTTTCTTTTTACTTTCCAAAGCCAAAGGAGTATTGGCACGATCTGTTCCCACAACTCAATTTAGTTTCATTCGGTTCAATTCAACAAATATTTATTGAGTGAAGCAGTCCTGAGAGCCTGGAATGCAGGGAACACACATGCGAGCCAGACACTGTTCTTGCTCCCAACAGGTCTGTAATTTCTATGGCGATGAAGATGGAGTAAGACAAGTGCCACCTGTCACCCTAACACACACACACACACACACACACACACACACACACACACACACGCCTGTCAAGGGTCATCTCCCTTGGAAGCATGTTGGGAAAGAGAAGGGGTAAACGAGGAAGTTGTTACTGTTTGTCCCAGCCAACCTCAAGGAGGCTTGAATAAGGCACTCTCTGTCCCCGCTGTAGAGAGAGGCGTGGGGGGCAGATAGGCCTACTCAGCTTGCTCCGTCCCTTCCTCCACCACAGGGTAACTCAAGGCGGTGTGGGGTTCCCGGGGTGCTAGGGTGATGAGATGATGTTATGGGTTGAATCAAAAAGGTATGTTTGAGATCAAGGCCTCACCCCTGCTATCTGTGAATATACCCTTAGGTGGAAATAAAGCCCAGACATGATCAAGTAATCATGTGAAGATGAGGTGGCCCCTATTCCACTGACTAAGGTCTTCAGAGGAAGAGGGCAATGTGGACATGGAGAGAAGAACTCCATGTGATGACAGAGGCAGAGGTTGACTTGTTGCAGCTGCAAGAGGAAGAATACCACAGAGTATTCAGGCAACCCCTTGAGGCTGAGAAAAGATGAGGAAGGATTCTCTCTTCCAGGGTCCGGGGGGGAGCATGGCCCTACTAACACCTTGATTTTGGTCTTGTAGCTTCCAGAATTGCAAGACAGTTTATGATGGCCGCCCTAGGAAACCAATACAGACGGATTCACCTCAGAGAATGGATAGCCAAGTACCACTTTTCACCTGTTGAGGGAAGAAATTTACCCAAGGAGCCAAATCCTTGGTTGGGATTTCATGGTTGGCACACCTCAGTCCCACTCTTTGTGAATGTCCCCCCTTGTTTTCTGTTTTTTCCAGTGGTTCTCCACATGTGCCCACGGCGACCGGTCTTTCCCCAAGACCTGTCATCTGCCCCCAGGACCTCATTACTTCACGCTTGGTGTATTCACGGTAGAGTGACATCCTGAGTGAGAGCCTTCGGCAAGACAGTTGTGCTTCTCTGGAGCAAGATGGTGGCTTGGATGGACATGCTCACTGTACCTGTAACACCTTTGGGGTGGTCCCTCAGTGTCCACTGCAGACCACTCCATGGTTTCTAGTCGTCCACAGTCTCTCTCTCTCTCCCTCCCTCTCTCTCTCTCTCTCTCTCTCTCTCACACACACACACACACACACACACACACACACACACACACACTCAGTTATGCTCAGAGACCCTACTTTCTCTCAGCTAAGGGTGGCCAACTCTCGGCTTCGGGATTTGACTGAATTACATATATGGTGCTATCTCTTTGCTTGTCCAGAGCCCTGTGCCTCTAATGACACAAGCAATTCATGCCGCAGAGGATTATTAGTCACAGATTTAGAATGGGATCTCTTTGGGGTGGAAGACACTTCCAAACCCTGGTGGGGTTTTAGTCTATGTTCAGGTCCCATGTTTCTTCCACTCTGCAAACCTATGAACCGAGCAGTTGCTTGGGGTCCAGCATGATAGAGAAGAGGGGGGTCCTATTATTGGACTTAGTGACCTGGGAATGGGGAGATGTGAAAATATATTTTTTTTTTCATTTTTTTAAACAGTAGTTTCTATTTCCGCCTCCCTTCAGGGATGGTGCTGCACTCAGGTCAGCGATCACAGACAGACACCATGGCCGGCTGCAAGCCTTCCCCTTCCGTAGGGAATCCCGGAACTGGGCGGCACAGGAGGGAGCGCCCTGTTGTCTGTATGCTGTGGCAAGCAGGGTCGTGCTAAGAAGCAAATGCCCTTCCCACCCCCATCCCACAGCTCAGCTCTGTTCAAATATCTAATTTTCTCTCCTGGGCCTTCTTGCAAATGCTCTGTTTATCCTGTGCTTTCTCTCTGCCACCTGACTGGCATGTTGTTTCCACCCTGGAGTTTGGCCTCAGCACCCATACCTTTCCCTGCCTGTGCTATCTACTCCATTGCTCTTGATACCAGATGACTTAATTTTTGATTGTAGGGCATTAGATGGATTTAAAGATGTCAGTTTATTGCTCTCTAGATTACAGCAAAACCCTCTTAATCTGTCTGCTGCCGATGCACTGCCGGGACCTGCCCCGCCTGCTGGAGCCTTGGGCCGGGTCACTTCCCTGCTTGCCCACTGGAGGCACCCTTGGCCTCGTCTTGGCAGCCCATCTTGCTCCAGACCCGCCCAGCCTCACCCTAGGGGTGCACCCCTGCACCCAATTCCCTCAAGCTGACTTTTCTTATCTTGTTATTACTAAGCTTAAGATGACAGTCCCTGGATGACCTGGGAACATAAGTTTCCTGGACCTTCGACTGGGTTTTAATCCAGCTCCCTCAAGGCCCGGTGGGACTCAGTGAGGAAGGGAAGGTCCTGTTCTCACCTCATCAGGTGCTATGAGCAGGGAGCTGAGGCCAGAGCCCAGAGCAAAATATGGCTGTTGGAATGGAGTTTTGTTCTGAGCTTTGTTTTAACCTCTCTGTCCCTCAGTGTTTTCATCTATGAAATGGGGATGGTAGTGCTGAACTTAGTAAGGCCATTATGAAGGAGGAATTAAAAAATATCTATGTACATATATAATATATACTAAGTATATTATATACATGCTTTCTTTAGCCTTTCTCCATGTCTATATGAGCACACACACACATAAACAACAGTATTTGGTACCTGGTAAATGCTAAATTAATATTATTTATTATCCCAACTATAATCACGTAGGAAACACAGCCCTAGAGACGTATGCCCTCCAGGCTCCATAACTTGTTATGTGAATATGCTCAATTATTTAATACTACATTATTATCATCTATTATTTATATCACACTTATATTTTATCACATTATTCTTCTTATCAGTTAAGTGCTATCTTTGAGCCTCCACACTCCCGTTGGGAGATGGGGTCAGAATTGCTGCTCAGCATCTTTTGTGAAGTCAAGCAAGATGTCAATGGGTTGTGCAAAGGGATTGCCTGGCAAGTGCGAGGTGGCCAGACTCCCGGCAGGTACATGGTGGACAAACAGCCAACTGCGTGGACTGTGTCCTCTGCCACCGCCAAGCCTCCCGTGCACCCTGCCCCCGCCATGCCTATACTGTGAGTCCAGCTGTGATGCCCCCCGCACCCACCTGTGCTGGGAATCTGCGAGTCCTAGTAAACCACTGCCATCACCACTAATCTTTTCTGTGGGGAGTGAAGACAGATGCTGGCCTCAAGGTTTTTAAACCAGCCGTGTCACTTTGAGGAAGTCCTCTCACTGTGCTCGGGTAAGTGAGGTTCAGCCAGATGACATTTGGGCTCTGCCGCCTCGATACTGTGAATCTCAGGTGTCAAGGAACACAAACAGGTTCACAGGACAGATACCAGGTCTGGCTTTCTCGAGTTTGGGGACTAGTCCTCAATGATGACACTGAGGCCATAACCCAAGACAAAGCGTGCAGGCTGCATGAGCAGATGCACTGGAAACCAGGGACAACGTGGAGTCTGAAGGCTGGACTGGTCAGCCCGGTGGTCAGCAAGAGCCCTTGTCATAGGATGAGCTGCAGTGACAACAAACGGTGATTGTCACAGGTTAATGGGTGACAGGCAGGGGCATGTGCAGTACTCCAGGAGATATGACCCTTCCCCCCTGGCCGGTGGGGACGCACTGTTAGATTTCCATGCAAGATTCCTGGCCGAGGAAGAGACACCGGATACACCCAGCTATGCCAGTGTGAGCGTGCCCCTTTTCTTCTTTGGGCCTTGGCACCTCCATCTGTAAAATGGGACTGACAGTGGTTGGGAAAGATCAGTTCTGATGCTCTTTCCAGCTCTAACATCCTACAAGTTCATTATTTTTTTTCTTCTAGATGCCTCTGGCTGGCAGCCCAGGCGAAGGCTGGTCTCTCTGTAGGATCCTTTTACCTACTTTCTTACCAGGACTTTCATTCATCTTTATTCCCTGGTACAAAATAAATGCATGCTCTCACTTACTTTGGAGACTCTTCCTCTATTTTTCTTTCTAAGCACTTAAATAAATGAAATCTAGTATGTAAAGTGCTCAGCACAATAATTGACTCATAGTAATGTATTCACATGTATATGTATAGATTCTTCTTTAAAAATTTTTTTAAATGTTTATTTTTGAGAGACAGAGAAACAGAGCATGAGCAGGAAGGGGCAGAGAGAGAAGGAAACACAGAATCCGA
This sequence comes from Suricata suricatta, assembly GCF_006229205.1. Lineage (NCBI taxonomy): Eukaryota > Metazoa > Chordata > Mammalia > Carnivora > Herpestidae > Suricata > Suricata suricatta. Next base: position 125,665,242 of record NC_043702.1, on the reverse strand, counting down.
AGCAGGCTCCAGGTTCTGAGCTGTCAGCACAGAGCCTGACACAGGGCTCCAACTCATGAACCAGCAGATCATGACCTGGGTTGAAGTCGGCCGCTTAACCAACTGAGCCACCCAGGTGCCCCTAGATTCTTCTAACATATATTTCTCTCTAACTTTTTCCTCTAGCCTAAATATCTATGTCATTTAAAATACTTTTTATTTATTTATTTTTTAAGTCAGAGCCGCTTAGCTTGTTCTTTGCAGTAAAAATGTTTTCTTTCAAACATAGCTCATACATTCAAGGTGACAGCCTGCTGGACCCCAGTCACTTTGAGGTGCCCTGCACCATATCAGATTCTGATAAAAGGCAAGGGCCTGTCTTCAGATATGACAAAGGCCCCGGGGGCACACACCTTCTGGAGGGGCTGGCCTTGCTTGGTTCAGAGGGGATGTATGAAGTTGGGATGGTTTGCCTACGTTTGAGGCCAAAGAAACTCAAAATCTGACTTTGAGCTATTAAATGATCACTTTCCAACAGTACTACTCCAAGTAAGAAAATATAAGTCCATCACAGATGGGCTTGAATTTGTTTTTCTGAATCTAAGATACCCTCAAATTGGCAAAAAAAAAAAAAAAAAAGAAAAAAAGAAAAAAACCCACCACCCACTATCTGGACCCCGATCACCTGTATTAATAGTGAGCAAAGCAGGAAGCCCATAATGGACTATTTCTGAGAGTCCTTCCTTTCCAGATGCCCAGACTCTCCCCTGCACCCTCACATCTGATTCTCAGAACACTCTCTAAGGGGCACAGAGCCTAGAGAAGAGATTGTTGTTCCCATTTTGCGGAAGAGGAAATGTAAACTCAAGAGGTTGCTCTAAACAGGTGATAAAGGGAAGGGGGGCTGGCCCTGGGGAGAGTGGCAGGCCCCTGACTGGACCCAGGTTAGAGCCTATGTCCTGTGAACCACCTGTGTGCAGCTCACAGAATTCTTACAGATGGACTCCTGAATGGAAGGGAGGAGGACTATAAAATAAACTTAGCCTGGACCTGACAACTCTGATCTTTAGAAGCCTCCCAGAGAACACATTGCCTTTGTATTTGTTTTAAACATGAAAGATTTTCTACTTAATAACAGAAAGGTATAGGAGGTGCTGTGGCCGGGCAAACCCAGAGCCTACACTCCGACTGCTGAAATAGAGAGGGATGGGGAGCCAATAAGGTCACCTGTCTCCAAGACAAGGACCTCACAATGTTAGGGCTTTGTCTACATTTTGGAATCATACTCTGGCCACTTGGAGAAAGGAAATGAAAGGAGGGTGGGGAGAAAGCAGGAAAAGTGTGGAGTAAAGAGCACCCTTTAGAACAAGAAGAGCGACAAGAGCCAAAAAAAAAAAAAAAAAAGAGAGAGAGAGAGAGAGAGAGAGAGAGAGGTGTGAAAAATGGAAGGGAAAAGAAGGCAAATGACTCTTTACTCAAGAGCGGTAGACAAAAAAAAAGATGAAAGATGAAAAGAGATACAGGAAGTAAAGAACAAAGGCCTTTTAGAAAAACAAAGCATGAAGCCCAAGTGCCATCGAGTGCTGGTGACGCCCATTCTGAAAATTGGAAAAATGTTCTTTTGGCCACTCTGGTGCCTCTGGCAAAATTTGTTCCCTATTTGTGGCACTTGAACTAAACTAGTCGTCGACCCTTGCTGTAAAGGGTAATAACTTCTCAGGCTGATCCAGATTGCTATTGCCAGCAGGGACTTGGAGAGACAGATGCCCTGTGGCTGAAGGATTAACAGGAGTCCCAGCAGAGCCAGCTTCAGGCAGGGGGTGAGGGGAGGACAGAAAGGTTGCAGGTGGGAGATCTGATAATGGGCTGGGCGCCTGCAGTCTTTACTTCCACCCGTTCCATTCACCAAGGACTTAATGAGCTCCCTCCATCTGTCAATCACTGTTCTAGGCACCATTATCTCACGTAATCTTCCAGATAACCCCTTGGTATAAATATTATTTTCTCCATCCCACAGATGAAAAAATGGGAGCTCAGAGTACATTTCTTAAGGTAGAAGAGAGAAGGTTTAAATTTTGTTCTGCCTGATTCAAAACGTAACCGCTGGCAATAAACCATGGTCTGAGGGGGCTAAAACTGGCTAGGATACAAAATGCGCTCCAAAGCGGTGATCCTTACTGAATGTGTTTGCAAGAACCAGGTACTGTTCTAGGCTCTCGGGCTCATAGCTCAGGCAGAGGCGCTGACATCCTGAGATTGGTAGGTGCCGTCCCATAAACAAACAGGAAGATGGGCTATGAAATGTCAGCTGGTATTAAGGGGGATGGAAAAACGAATGCTGGGAGGGGGTGCGGGGGGTGGCAGCATCACTGGCCAGTGAGAGAGTGTCAGGAAAGACCTCTCTGAGAGGTGACATTCTAGCGGCAAAGGCAGAAAGGTCAGGCACATGCAGGGAGGGGAGACAGATACTAAACAGACAGCTGCTGAGTTTCTACTATGTTTTCCATCCATCATTTCATCTGATCGATACAGCACCATGGAGAGCAAGTCATTATTATGCTCCCCTGCTTTTTTTTTTTTTTTATATAAGGGAGTTGAGATGTGGAGGTATAAGGGACTAGCCAGAGGCTGCGTGCTTCCTGGGTCATTTAGCAGAAGTTTAAACTGGATCTGATCTGCCCCAGACCTAGGCTCCTCCCTGCTTCAGACCACAGAGGCCTCTGGAGACAGAGGTCCACGAGCCAAAGTCAAAGTCATAGGGTCCTATCAATGTTCAATGAAGCAGGAACCAAGGGGGCAGGTGCAGAACCCAGATAGGACATTTCTTCATAGAGCCAGGGCAAGCCAAAGCTAAAAGCATGGAGGAATTTTAAAACAAATGTGTGTGTTCAAACATGTTTGGCGAATAATAGCTAGCATGGATGGAATCATAGCTGGCAGGTGCTGTTCTAGTGCGTTCCACAAATGAACTCACACAACCTGCACAAACCACCCTAGGATGAAGGTATAATTATTATCCCCACTTTACGTATGTGAAAAGTAAAGAGAAAGGTACCTGGTTCAAATTGACTGACCAAGGATTCAGATCTGGGCAGGCCAGCGTGGGAACAAGTTTCCACTCAGCCTCCCTACTTCCTGCAGTGAAAGTAAGGGTTGAGGAGAGGGAGGTATGAGCCAGGCCGGCAGGGGTGGGAAGGTTTCAGCTGCTGCAGAGTCAGACTGAGAAATAGAGGACGATGGAGGGTCACTGGAGGGTGACAGGCTGGAATGGCCCCCAGCCCACCACCCCTCCACCCTCTGTGCTGCTGATAAGGAAGGAGGGTGCGAAGCAGCAGGGGGTAGCTGCTGGAGAGGGGAGGAGATTTTGCCTCTTGGACTAGAGCTCTTCCACAGGAGAGAGAGCTCATGGAGGAAGTTGGGGGGAAGGTTTGATGTTTCTAATATGGCCAACTCAGAAGAAGAGAAGACCTAAAAGAAGGCCTCCATTTTCCTATTCAGATACCAAAGGAAATGAATACCAGGGCTCAAGACAAAATGAGAGCAAGGAGTTTGTGAGGAAGGAAACCCATGTCCCAGGCAGGTGGGTGGCGGGCTGGTTTTGACCCCAGAATGACCACTCATGATATGGTCCTTGAACTCCAGGGAGAGGCCGTTACCCCAGGGCCCCATGCTTGCCCTTGACTGTAGGAAAGGGGAAAGACACGAGCTCTATCCCGTCTAATCCTTTGCTGCACTGAAGGGAGACATCTGCTCTGCTCTTGCTAATTTAGTGTGGGAAGCCTGGCTCGCTCTCTGGTGTAGATAACGATTCCCACTGGCTGGCAGGCAGGCTGGGGAGCCAGGGGCCCAGCCGCATCCCTCCCTGGCTGGCATTCCATCACTCGGGCAGCCCTTCCTCCCCAGGCAGGCTGCAGCTGGTCAGGCCACCTATGTGCCAAAGCCGAGGCACCGGCAGGAGGAGGGGCAGGTGCCTGCCTCAGAGTGAGATAGTGCAGACTTGCTCACACAGCTCAGGGCTGCAGCTTCCCAGAATAGGACTCTGCTCAGAGCCCTCTGAGCCAGCTGTGCCCAGAGAAGAGCCAAGGAAGTAGGAGGTGTTTGGGAGGTAGTCCAGGCTAGATATGCAAGGGGTTTGGGGGTGAGGAGAAGAGCAGGTTTGTCAAGGATGGACATGGACCCTTACCCAAATCACAAGCAGGGCAGCAGAGCCTGTGACGTCCCTGGTAACAGGTTTGAGCACAGAGTCTCTCCAAATGGAAAAGCATATGTAATCACATAGGCTTCAGAACAAATGTGTGCTCTGGGGGTAGACCTACCCCATGCCTCCCAATTTCCAGAATTTTCTGCACCAATACAACAATGGATCTCTTGTCGTTTCACTGGGCCTTCTCTTCGCACCTGCCAAGAAAAGAACTTGGACATTAGACCTGACATTAGCAGACCAATGAAGAAGGAATTGTTTATCTTTCCTCCACGAGCACCAAAGGCATCTTCAACCTTCCCACATCCTGTTCTTGTTCCTATGTTCTAAGTATCTATCTGTTCTTAGGTTCCCAGTGATATGCTTCTCCCACTGGCTGAAAGTATACCCCTAAGAGGAATTTGAATTTTCCTGGGAGTCTTTGAGGATTCAAGAGTTAAGCCAGCTTGACAAAAACCCAACACAAATTAGCTTAAGCAAAAGGAGAATTTATCAGCTCACCTAACAGGAAGATTCAGGGCTGGCTGGATCTAGGGCCTCCAATGACATTATCTGGGCTCTCTTTCCCCCTATTTTTGGCTGTTTCCTGCTGGATGTTGGAATCATTGTTTTTAACTGTGGATGGGATTCCTCCATAGGGTCAGGGAGGATGGCTCTGGTCAATGCCACACTTACATGGTCCCTGTTTGACAACCCTATTAGAAAAATAATATTTCTTTTTTCCTAAATAATATTCTGATTGGCCCTACCAATGAGCCTATGTGCCCAGCCCTGTACCCATCACTGTGTCTAGATAGGGAACTTGGGTTGGCTAGGTCTATGTCAAGTGTCTGGGTTAGTGCTTGGGTTGGAGGATGGGCAGGTTCTGGTTCCAGAAACAAAAGAAATAATGAGGTTGAGAAGGGGCAAAGGAATAAATGGTGTCTGCCATCTCATGGCACACAGTAGGAGAAAGATTTGGAGAAGGAGTCCCTTCCCACATGCTCCACTGACACATTGGGCAGATCCTAGCTCTTCCGTGGGTTGCCAGAGTTTAGAGTTACCCAACTGCCCCACTTTTTCCCCAGCTCAGGCAAGCCCACCACCCCCTGGCTCTTTTTATAGGCTCTTATCCATCAGTGCTCTAAAAAAACTTCTTGGGGTGACTTCTTAATGCTCCTTCCCCCAACCAGTGCCTGGCTGAAACTCTAGTCTTTCTGTCTGTGTGGCAGTCAGCCAGCACTCCAGGACTCTTTACAGACATCACCCCCATTGTGCAATGAGGTCACCAAAACCTGCTGAGTCAGGCTGGGACTGAGCCCAGGCCCAGTCCTGGCTTTAGGAGGACAGGGACTTCTCTATCTCCCTGTGAAGGTAAGCTTTGGAGCTACATTACCCTCATGGTCATCGTTAAGAATTCCTCCCTCTACCTCCCAGAAAATGAAGCCCAAATCTTAAACTCATCCTTTGTAAACAAATCCCTCAGCCATGAGGTCAATACAATCCTACATTCTCTGAGCTGGAAGGGAATGGAATGGACAAGTTATTAACTCCAAATACCCAATTAATGATTGGATCTCCCTACAATGTCCTAAGAAGTAGCCACCCTTCTTGAGTTGGACCACTTTTAGGAAGTCCTCATTATCAGGAAACTCTGTGGGAAACTGCTTCTGTCTTCTCTTTCCTTTCTCCATGGGTCCTAGGAGAAGCACCTAGCTCCAGATCCTCACTTTAGTGGCATGTCCCCAAGGAACTTTCTTCAAGATGGTCTGAATATTTGTTTTCTAATTTGTAAGCTCTCTAGCACCCATGTGGTCAGGGACTGTGCTATAGGAGGGGGGCATAAGGCTCCATGGGGTTCTGTGGGCCAGTTTCCAAATAGTCTTGTCCTCCCTTCTCCAGTGTTGGGACTTTTTGACTGGGTTGAGCTGCTTTGCTTTGGGGGAGTCAGTTATTGCCAGGGCTGCTGTGCCAACACTCCTGGACCCCCTGCTTACAGATTGTCATTCTTAGACCCTCTACCTACAGAATGTGGCAGTGAATGGTCTTTTAAAATTATGTGTGAGGATACGTAGTTCATAGTCAGGCTTTTTTGCCCAGGGGAGGGTAGAGTCAGAATAAGACCACATGAAGTGCCCAATGTCCTCACCTTTGCTATGGGGAAAAAATTGGGGGTAAGAAAGATAAAAGAGGCCATTTTCCTATGAAATAGTGTCTCTTAACTGGAAGAACCTTTATTCTGTAGACTGTACTCTCTTCCTCAACCTAGCAGGCTTAGTGGACCTTAGAAGAGCCCCCTTGGTCTTGTCAGATGCTTCCTGAAGGTAACCCATGTCCTAGCTTTCAAGGAGTTTACATTGTTATAGTAGGAAAGGACAATAATGTATAATTCTACATAACTGTGGTCAGGGAAACAGACTTTGGGAAAGAAGAGAGGGCAGGGTCAGAAATTATGTAGAAGAGATGGGTTGGGAAATAGGAAGACTTGCTCAGGACAAGTTACTTGGATAAGATTGGCCTTAGAGGTTGGTGATTCAGAATCTATATATTGCACATTGGTCCTCTTCCTTCTCTCCTCCTTAGACAGAGCCCCAAGGCCATCACACATCTTATTGGTGTTTACACCAAACTTCCTCCCTTGCTATGCTCACTGTATACATGTTGGCCTTGGTAAGCTTGGGAGAACAGGACTCCCCATGGCTATTCTGAACTTGTCAAGTCCCAAAGCAGAATACTAGGTTCCCTTCCCTATTCTGTCAAAAAATCACAGCTGCTATCCTAAGTCCCCATATCCAAACCTCAAAGTCTAGAAGGGTGAATTCTATGGGCTTTCTGGATGCTGACCATGGTGTAGTCTTTCTTTGGGAGATTACACAATGGTGCTTAACCACCTGATTCTCTGGAGACAGCTCAGTGCTTGAGCAGAGGCTTAGTTTAGTCTAGAAACATGGATAGAGAGTCAATACCAATCAAGAGAAGGACTTGGCTGGGGTGCTAGGTAAAAAATTAAAACCAGGGCCAATGATTACCAGCTTCCAGGGAGGAGACTGTGATAGAGGGGCCATCTCTCTCAGCGTAGATTGGAAGCTAAGGAACCAACAACTGATCTCAGTCTCAATATTCTCTTCAGCTAACACATGATTTGAGCTGTTATGAGCCAATCAACAAGTAATTTGTGGATATCTACTGGGTACCAAGCACTTTAGCCACAGGACTAAAGAAGTATAAAACTTGGTTCAGGGACCAATGAGATAGAGTTAGGATTCTGTCCTTACATTTTCTAGTTTTCTCCCCCCTTGATGGCCTCTATCCAGCAAACTCACATGTCCATGCAAATGGCTCAAGAAATATATCACCAACCACAAGTCTCTATCTAATCTGAGCTCCAGAGGCACACTCCAACCACTCTTTAGACATCCTTTTTTATGATCCCAATTGGACATGTCCAAAGCCAAATTCATCTATCAACCTCACTGTCCCTTTACCCCTCCCAAAGCTGTCCATTTTCCAAAGTTTGACACTCTTCTGCGTGCAGTGAACTTTGACTCTCTTCTTCCTGTGTCCCACTATTTTTCATGACAACTTGGATCTTCTTTTTTCTATGTATAAACTTCCTGAGTTCCATGGAGTACGTAATTTGTCTCAACTCAGTTTCCTGAGCCCCCATTATTTAAGGTCCAGATGAAAAGCCATCTTCTCTGGGCTCCCACAGCACTTAATCTGAATCTCCTTCTTAGCCCTTTCTGTATTCCTTCCCCCTTTCAAATAGGAGTCGCTAATGTCTTTGCATCTCTGAAATATTCCCATTTCTCAATACATCGAGTAGTTACACATCCACCTAAAACAATTCTGCCATTCTGAATTTCTCCTTTTTTCTTTTTGAACTGACTACTGCCTTCTTGTGGCCTTCTTATCTAACAGATCACACTTCCAGCTTCATGTAGATATCACATCAGCCTTCAGTTATTGTATACGTTTTATTGAAACACCTTATGAAGTCCTGTGTGCACTTCATAGGGATGAGTGAAGACAATATGGTGCTTCATAAAGAGGATGACTTTAGAGTCAAATAGATGTTCATTTAACTTGGGTTCTACATTTAACTAAATGTGTGACCTTGACTAAGCCACCTAACTTTTGAGCCTCAGTTTTCCCATCTATAAATAGAAGGGTAATGTTTACCTTGAAAGGCACATACTGTGCCTTCTGTTTAACTCTCTCCCCCACTCTTGGCTGAGAAAACTTCTCATTCTTCAGGACTCAGTTTAGATGCCCCCCTTCTGAGGAGGTACCCTCATCCTCAAAGATCAGGTTGGCCATTTTCTCTAAGTGCTTATTTGTTACACTGCATTTGACCATTTCTCAGCACGCACACACCCTGAATTGAATAGTCTTTCTTGCCCCTCTCTCCCACTTTGAGGAGCTGGAAACTATTAGGACTATCGTTGGTCAACGTTCACATCCCATCTTTGTCCTGCTTCACTCACTTTTGATCTGCAGAAAGTCAGGAGGAAGTAAGACACATTAGGTAAGGAATTCACAATTCTGAAAGTCTGAAGAAAATATCAACAGCTCACCAAGTACTTATTAGCTGAGTGCTTTGCAGCAACTCAGCTCGTCAAATTGCCAGTTCCATCCCAGTACTGGGTTGGGCACTAGGCAACGATCTGCTTTTGGTACAGACATCGAGTGATGTGTCTTCCGAACTGATTTTAAAGCCCAGCAGTTTCCAACTTCATGAGATTTACAGCCAGTTTTGTATATGTGAAACTCCCAAATCACCAAGAGAATTAGTTTTCTTAGAGAATTCTCATCAGTAATAGCAATTTCCACAGTTTGTTTGGCACCCGTAGTTGTAAATAATTTATTTTAAAAACTCTGCTGCATATAAATTTATTACACCAATCTAGACACTTTATCATAAACAAAAATAATGATAGCTATGGGTCTTTCTTCTATTTATTTCAGATGGTGTCACTTCTGAAGTGTACATTCATTGTACATAGAGGTTAATAACATTAGCTCCAGGGTCAGATGGTCTGTATTTTAGCCCCGCCTCTGTTGTTCACTCACTGGGTGATCATGGGCAAATCATTATATCTCTCTGTGCCTCAGTTTTCTGGTCTATAAAACTATGACTGTAGCATCTGCATGATAGAGTTATTATATATATTAAATGAGCTAATGCATGTGAGGGCTTATCACCCTGCCTGATACCTGTGAAATCCTCTATAAATGCTAGCTATTATTATTTGCTAGGAGTAAACATAAGAAAAATATTTTTGTCATGATTACCTTTAAATTTCCTGCCAATTCTACAGTTGTATGTCTCTATACCATTCCAATCCCTCAGCATTTCTAGTCAGTAGGGAGGGGGCAGCATTATCCACATTTTACAAACAGTGAAATTGAGCCATAAAGAAGCAAAATGTCCAGTCAGCGACTGACAGTCTGAAACTAGAGCTCAACTTTGTAGATGTAAGTACCCAGGACTCTTTTCAGAAGGTCGTGAGACTATACACTTAAAAAAGAGTCTACGACATCCCTTAGGAGCCTGTGAGAACTGACCCCTTGATGGTCTTCTCTGCTGCAGTTCTCCATGGATGCTCAAAGAGGTTGCTGCTCTCTCCATCTCTGAGATGCTCGCAGGCTGCAGCTTCCCACATATTTTTCTCACCAGTTTTCAAAGAAAGCCATATGAGGATATTAGATGAGGTGGTGGCTAGATACCTTTTGCCTGGTTGCCTCCATTCCCTGCCTCTGTAAGCTCTCAGATTCTGGGTTGTCCTAAGAATAGACATGGCTCACCTGGTTGCAGACTCTGGCTCTTTAAAGGGTGTCTTTCTGCTGAATTAGACCTTAAAGCTCTTGAGACCCCCCTCCAACTCATCTTTCAGAACATTCTCTCCCCAAATCCTCCCCCCACTGCCCCATACCACCCTTTACTTCTACAATTGTGGACAAAGAGTCTGAAAAAGCTCCTGTCTTCTCCCTTTTCCTCTGCCTCCCTCTCTCTTCCCATCTGGATTGGTCAGAAGGAGGACTCTGGCTATACAGGACCCTATCTGTGCAGAAGCAGCCCCCAGGAGTTTGTGAGACAAGATTGCTCCTGTGTCTGAATCTGGACTGCTCAAAAGGACTCAAGATGTTTTTCTTTTCTGTCCACTAGGGGGCTGCTTGTAGGGGGATGGAAAAAACGAAGGCTTAAAAAAAATATATCATGCTGCTGAAATTTCAGCAAGAGGGGAAAAGAGAGAGCGCGTGAGAGAGAGACAGCAAAGCAGTCCCAGGCTTCCTTGTCTCTCACGTCAGAGGCAGGAACCTACTGTGCTAAGGCTGTTGGCTCAACACGCAGAAACCGAGAAAGGCACAGACACAGAGCGAGAGAAGAGGGGTCCCCCCTGACCCAAGGAATTACCACCAGTGGAGTAAACCCACCTGACTTTTAAATCTTATTTTTGTTGCCTCCTCTTTCTCCCTCCACTCTAGCCCTGTCAGCTTGGGTTTCATTTCTTTCGTGGAGCCTCCTCTCTTCCTCCCAGAAAAGGAGGAAGGGAAGAAAACGGAGAGAGGTGGGTTCTGTAGGTGAGCGCATCCGCTGGTTCCAGCTCGCACAGACAAGAATTCTCTTCGCAGGAAGCTCCTCTCGCTCCCCTGCCGCCCACCCGCAGCCGGGTAAGTCCAGCTCACTTGCTCCTTCGATTTCCTGGCTAGCGTGATTTCAGCACCACGGAGAGCTACGAGATGCATTTTGGTTTCTGTGTGTCTCTGTGTTCCTCCTGCAAGGAGCTTGGCACTAAGGTTACATCTCTCTCTCTGCTGCCAGTCGAGCCGGGTTCTGCGTAGGAAAAAGAAAGGCACAAAACTGTGTCTCCTAAATTAAAGGGGGGATGTGGACTCTGGCCTTGGGGTGTGTGTGTGTGTGTGTGTGTGTGTGTGTGTGTGTGTGTGTGTGCGCGCGCGCGCTGTTGCATAAGATAGGTGAGGTCTGAGCTAAATTGCCAGTGGCTTTCTGTGTGTCTCCGGTCTCCCGTCTCCGGTCTCCGGTCTCCGTGTAGGGCTGTTCTTTTTCTATGTAGATAAGAGGGAGGGTTTGGGGAATTAGCCATGCACCTTCTTTAACTCTTTCCAGACAAACCACAGAGGAAAAGTGTTGCAAAGGAAGCCTGAGGAGGTTAGGAGTGGGGGTAGAGTTAAAAGTTATGCTCCTCTGTGAGAGCTTAAAAGAGGTGGCATTTTAAATGTCAGTTTCCCTAAGATCTCTGGGCTGTTGCTGCGGAGAGAGCCCGGTCTGACCTTTTACTTTCTCTCCTGGTGTGAATCCGTGGCAAATGGGCGGGTGCAACAGGTGAGGATCAGGTGGGGGTGGTTGTGGGGGCTGAGAGTCCCCTGACTTCATGGTGGTAGGAAAGTGTCAGTGTCTTGAGCTTTACAGAGGTTGGCCAGTGTGGATTATACTACATTTACAAGGAGGCAAGATGTGCTTTCCACTTTTTTTTTTTTTTTTTTTTTTTTTGGTCATCTCTGACTATGTGTGGTTGGAAAGAGGACAAAGTCTGTTCTGTCCTGTTTTCTGCCAGTGAGAGTTAAGCTCGGGAGAAAGGTTCATCTCCTTATGTCTGGGAAAGCAAAAGTGAAGGTAGCTCTGTCCTGACTTAAATAGACTTGAAGTAGTGCTATGTGCTCCAGCCCTGAGATGTTCCACGAATGGGCTTGTCATTGATTTAACTTCACTGCTACTTTTTTGGGGGGGGGGGGAGGGGAGGTACTGCTCTGTCTCTTCTGCTTCCTGCCCCTCAGAAATACGTTCAATCAATTCCCTGTATCTGCGTTGGTTTTGCCTTAGCGACACTATCTGCCTGCATCCCCTGCCCTTCAGTCTCACCCACAGCTGCTTGGGTGGGGCCATTCAACAAGTGGTGCTGGGGACTTCTTTCAGTCATTTATGTCTCCATGAAACCAGCATCCCCAGGGGGAATTTTAAAGAGATGCGGCTTCTGGAAAGAGCACACCTTGTCTTGAACTGTCTTTTAATTAACTAACCTTTTGGTCACTTTCTTCAAGAGTCAGTGGGGGGTAGTTTCACTCCTCCCAACCCCCACTGAACTCTAGGGTGGTGACTCAGTGTTTTGCTTTTAATTCAGCATTCTGGGCCCCTCCTCCAAACCAAAGAAAATACTTTCTGTCTCTGGTTGGTGAATCTTCTGGGTGAGAGACATAGTCCTGAGTGAAATGGCACGACTGATTTTTGTTTTTGTTTTTCTGTTTTTTTTTACTATGCCTGCCATTGAATCCAGAAACCCCAGCATCTCCCTAGAATGGTAGGAAGTGGAATGCAGTGACAAAAATAGTGAATTCAGAGGTTTTAATGGTGGGAAAAAGAGACTGAAACAGATAAAGCAAAGCATCAGAAACCAACACTGACTCATTGATATTTCAACTCTCCCAACTCCTGTCATCCTTGAAATCTTCCAGTTTGAACAAGAAAGTGGACCGATTTCTGCATGACATATCCCTGAAGGTTTAAAAGAAATTCATGCCCTTGCAGTGGACCCTATCCAAAGCCACTATTTATTACTGAAGTTGCCATACCTAGTGGTCATTATCTCATTAATGCCTTAAATTCTCTCTGAAAGAAGTGCTTGGTGTCATTACTGGGCCCATTTAATAAATGGGGAGACATCGGCAGTTAAAGTGCTAGGCTAGAGGGTAGCCAAAGCGGAAATAGAACTTCTGGTCTCCTAATATTTTATCACCTGCGAAATGCAGAAACGCTCGTGTGAGGGAGAGCAGGGATGTATTGCTCCCCAGTGGACAGATTTGCAACCGAGACCTTTGAGTGAACTCAGTGTGGAGCAGTGGCTTCTCCCTGGTGAAGAATGAGAATCAGCCAGAAGTCTCAAGGAGTGTCTGGCCCTAGGTTCTCAGCCAAGAAGATGGCCAAGAGCCAGGCGAAGAGCTCCCTGGACTTACTGTAAAAAGAGAATTCCAGGCTGGTGGCCCCAGACTAGACTGAAGTCATGTAACTGATTGCCACACTCACACTGCCCCAGAAATCCCAGTTAAAGGGCCCCTTCCCCGGGCATGCTGCCATGGACGTTTTGGTTTGAGATGTTTGATGACTTTTCTCTGAATCTTCTCTGTGAACAGCTACATTGAGTCCTCTGTGGCTCAGAATGTGGAGAGGATGACTAGAGAACAGAAGAGGGATGGGTTCTGAGCACCTACAGAAATCCTAAGAGGAGTGGGTGACTGGATCCCACATATAAAACCTCTGTTTTGCTGGCAGCCCTGGCCCCCACATCTGGCCAGCATTTTGGAGAGAAAGCTGCTGCATTCTCATATTCAGCCCTCATTCATGGAGCAGGGGAGGCTCTGCTGGGCTGCTCCTGAGATCTGGGGGAGATAGAAGATGTCAAGAAAGGTGAAGGGAAAGAAAAGGTTGGCATCCTGCCCTATTCTCCAAAACTGCATGTTGCCATCCTTTATCTGGAGAGTGCCACTGTTACATATTTTTAAAAATTCGGGTATAGCTTGCATATAATAAAATGTACTAATCTTAAGTATTCATATTAGTTTTTTACAATGGAATACACCCATTTAGCCACTACCCCAAACAAGATATGCAAGATTTCCCTTGTGCTTCTTTCTGATCAATCTTTCCCTCCTGCAGCCCCATCACTTTCTGACTTCTCTCACCATGGCTTTCACTGCTACTTTCACACTGTGTGTGCCGTGGAAATATATTGCTTAATGTGTTATTTAATAGATGTGTCATGTAGATTATAGTAGAGTTTTAAGAGAACATTTCAGAGGTTTGAGGCTGTTGCTACTGGGTGGTTGGCTAAGAGAGTGGAGAAAAGGGTGCATTCTTCATCCAAGTTTATAGTCATGGTGTTGGGAAGTCAAGTGGTCATTCCAAGTGGTGTGTGTGTGTGTGTGTGTGCGTGCGTGCAAACCACACTCAAGTCCAAATAGGAACTCTGGAAGCCTCTGCAAGCCCCTCCTTTAGAGCTGACCTCACTTATTTGATGATACAGTGGATGGAGATGATATTGAAATCTATATTAAAAACTTGGAATTTAGCATTCAGGTGGCTTCATGAGTCATTCCATCTGGTCCCCCCAGGGGCTGGGGGTGAGGTGAGGAAAGAGTACCCGGGTGAGCTCACTAGGGAGAGAGAGAGAAGTTCACTGTGATAGTGCTTATGCCATGAAATTCAGCCTCATCCACAAAGGTCTTGGCTGAGAAGGCTGCTGTTCCTCCTTATTCAAGAGTGGCTTTAGAAGCAGAAGTCACTGGAGTGACTCATGTACCATGATGTCCATAGCTTCATCCAGGGATGTCGATCCTACTCCCATCCGTGCTTATAGGCCAGGGATGAAGAGACTCTCTTCCATTTTTACCATGAAGAAGCAGAGAAGTTATCAGAAGATTTTGATGACTTTGGTGGGGAAAAAAATTCATGTGCACACGCATGCACACACACACACATACACACACACACACACACACACACACACCCTATGTAATTAGTCTTGACACCTTGCCTATCTAGTTTTCTCCTACTCTGCATCTATGTTCAGGGAATAATGGACAGAGATGAGACATTTGGTGCACACTTTGAGTGTGAGGTCCTAAACTAACAGATCAGAGTTTCTGGCAGATCAACCATTAAATCAGGGTCTTAACAAACCTCAGCACATGTCTAAGTAGGTGGTAGAGCAGTTTACATGCACAGTGGGCAAACAGAGACTTTGCCTTCCTTTACCGAGAGACTTAACATGGCACCTTCTTTCCAAGCTCTGCTGCTTTCTGGGATTGCCTGCCTAAGAGAACACACCTAGCTGGCTCATTTATGGGAAGGCTCCTTCCTCAGTCGGCGCTCCTGGCCAGGATCCCACAGAGTGAAGTCAGTGTAGGTTGCTAACCTGCTGGGCCATGGCAAGTTGGAATAAGTAGAAGTGTGTGCAGACGTTCAGAATCTGGATGATTTCCACAAAGCCAATTCCAGTAGATGATTTGGGAGAAGCATAGAGACCCACCTCTGCCTTGTTAACTATAGGCTGTGTTAAAAAGAGATCAGATGAAATTCCCCACCTAAATGGAATTTCATCTTCAGAGCAAGTTCAGTGGGAAGGGGAAATTGGAATAGGTTTTTAAAAGCTATTTCCAACTGTATATAAGAATCACTACATCTTTACCTTGAAATATGACTTTGGACTAGACTTGTATTGATCTATTTAGAACACAGCAAGTAACCAGTATGTCAGTTGGCAAAGGGAGTTTAAAGAGCCTTACCCTCTTCTCTTTCCCTTTTTTGTTTCCTTGTGATAAAGGATACATGACATAAAACTTACCATTTTAGCCATTTCTGAGTGTACACTTCAGTGACATAGAGCACATTTACATTATTACACAACCATCACCACTGTCCATCTTCCCAAACTGAAACCCATTAAATAAGAACTCTTCACTACCCTCACCCCCAGCCCCTGGCAGCCACCAAGCTTTCTGTCCTCATGAATTGGACTACTTTTGGCAGCTCCTGTAAGTGGAATTATACCATATTTGTCCTTATGTAACTGGCTTATAACACTTAGCATAATGTCTTCAATGTGCTTCATCTTGTATCGTGTGTCAGGCTCCATTCCTTTTTAAGGCTGAATCATATTCCATTGTGTGCATGTACCCCATTTTGTTTATCCATTCAGCCATCAATGGACATTTGGGTTGCTTTCCTTTTCTGCTTCTTTAATTCTGGTTGGTGGCCCCTGCTTTACTCTCCAACTGAGTAGGAAAGGGAGACGGTCTGGTCATAATTCCCACTGGGGTTGAAATTCTTCCCTTTCCTTATGAGGACCATGCAGGAAAATCAAAGAGGAATAAGTTGGGGGGAGGTGCACTTCTCCCAACCCCACCCTTTTCCGCTGGGTATGGTTCCTGTACTCTGGCCCTCATTGTTAAGTATACAACAGAAGCAGTTTAAGTACGCTGGGATCCTAAACTCTCCTCTATTCCCCTCTGGAGAGTCCTAATCTTACCCTAGAAAGATACTGGGAGACAGGAAAAGACATAGCCCTCACCCTTGGTGGGCACATTTCTGGGTCCTTCCCAGCGTTTGCACTATAATGTGAGACTCCATAATGAGATAAGGAGTTCTGGGGTCAAAAGACTCATTGCAGTTTTCTGAAGGATCTTAGCTTTGACCTTCTAGGGGACCTCTGTCCTTAGAGCAGGGCACTGCCAAGCTCTTCCCCCATTGGCTCTTTTAATAACATCTTATGCTTTAGCTACCTGTAGATGGCTCAATACAAGGTTATTACCAGGGCTCCTGAGGAATTCATGGTTCTTTTAATCTGGATGTGTCTTAATCACACTGTATGGTATGAAAGAGACAAAGAAGGAAATACCTAGAACATTGATCCCAGGACAGTATCAACTCAGAACGGCTAATGTTTGACACTGGCTTAGCAATGTCTCTGGGCTAGAATTTGGTCTTTGATTTTTGTTCACCTAAAAATTCACATTTCTGGGCCCTGGCAGCTTGGATCTTTCTATTGCTTAATGACACCACCAGCCAACATTGAGTGGGTGCTTTTTATGAGCTTCAATCAAGTGCATGGCACAGAGAAAACCCTTAATAAATGTTTGCTGTTATTTCTAACAGTAAATGCTTCATATCATTTTGTGGCTAAAATGCCATGACATATACTATTATCCCCATTTACAGATGGGGAAACTGAGGCATGGTGACTTATTCAACTTTTTACAGCTGGGAAGTGATAGAGCTGGTTCAAAGCCTGTGCCTTAACCACTTTCTTATGTTGCTTTTATCATTCGTCAATTAATGATGTCTCTGTGGCGATTCCTCATAAGCATCTTCAGAGGAATTTTACATCTTGCATTATTGCTAATCTTTTAAAAAAATATATATACAGTGTAATTTTAATGCGTTAAGAACAGGGCTATTCCCATAGGCTTCTCCACCTATTGCTAATATTTGTATGTGAAAATCTAGGTGCCTCTCCACTTTCTGTGAGGGCTAGGAGAGCCCAGCACAGGATCAGGCACATGGCAAAGCTTAATAAAACACTTTCTCACTTGCTGTTGGTTCTGCTCAACCTGAATACAGAAGTTCCTATGCTCATTTCCTTAGTTTAATAATTAATAATAATAACAATAATTACTATTTATGGAATGTTCACACTGGGCCAGGCACTCTGTCAGGCTGTGCACATGGTAGCTCACTTGATTCTCACGATAATGGGAAGAAATAGGGCTCACTGTGTGAAGGGCTCTGTGCTGGGGGCTGTGCATACCGTCTCTCACTTAATTCTCACAACAATCTGGGGGGAAGGTGGGCAAGGAAAACCTCCTCCAGCCTGATGAGAAAGGGAGACACTGGTCATTGCACAACTTGACTTGAAATAAAGGACAGAAGAACACAGATGACGACAGAAAATCTAACTTCAGAGAGGCTCAGTAGCTTGCCTGAGGACACACAGCTAAATGGCGGCAGGACTGGTTTGCAGTCAAATGCTCTACCCCTGAGCTATACCCCCTCGGCAGGACTGGTTTGGAACCCAATCTTTCTGAAACAGGGCCTTCTTCCCTCCCCTGTTCTCTGCAGCTTCTGGTTTAGCCATATTCTTCCACCCATGGGTTCCACCCACTGGCTCACACCACCACGTCTGACCTTGTCAAGGCTCTTGGGCTATTACTTTACCCATCCTAATCTGAGGTTCCTCATCCAAAGCCTCTCTACTATCTGCCCCACCCCAAAAAAGCCTATAGAAGTCATCATTTCATCTTTAAGGAGTTCTTAGGAAAAGTAAATGGGACAGATGTATGGTGCTCAGGACAGCGCCCGGCACAGAGCATGAATGATTGAGCCATTTGCTCATTCCTGAGGTCTAGGGCCTGGATGCAGCCTGGGGTCCCCATGTTTTAACAAGCTAATAGCGATCTCCAGCTGAACTGGAGTTTATAAGTGCTAATGGTCTGGGCTGGCCCTTGTTTTACATCACCTTGATTTTAAGAGCACGTGCTGGCTATTTTTTCTTCTTCTTTAGCACCAACAGCTTGGCAGGCTGATATTTATAAATATCTGAAAGATGCCTTTCCCTCATTAATGAATTACCTGGAAATTGTCCTGGATTAAATCAAGTTGAGCCTCAAGGAAACACTGGATTTTTGAGCCCCATTCCTCACTGCACTGGGGACCGTGAGCATTTGGATTCTTTTTCTCTTGCCTTTCCCTCCCTCCAGATTCTTCTGCCATTCTGAGTTTTATTGATGACACATTTTCCCTTCCCTTATAATTCTGTTTTCCATAAGAAGAACATCTAACAGCCACCTCCTGGCTGGGCTAGAGCAATTGTTTGAATTTTTTGACGGTGTGCAATTTCAAAGGCTTGCGTTTATATAGATTACCTTGAATTTATCTCCGCGAGTGTATCAGGAGACAAGGCGCTGCCTGCCTCCTGAAGTATCGTAAACGCTGGAGCCACCCAGCACCCGCACCTGCACCTGCGTGGACGATCTGTTTATCTAAACGGATTTCTGTAAAACAGATACCTTAATAAATGGGGTTTTGCCAGCCTGTGCAGCGTACACTCAGGTCAGCAGGGGAGCCCTGGCCAAAGGGACAGGTGCGGAGAGGAAATGGGCCCGCAGCCCCGCACCCCTCCTCCTGGCCAGCTGTGGGGGTTGGGGGGTGGGGACGTGCAGATGGGAGGGGGGCCCAGAGCGGAGCACCTGCCAGGCAGAAGGGGCAGGGCCCCGAATAGTAGATGAGGACCCTGCAAATGGTCATGTGGGAAAGGGCATAGGCCATGCTGTCTGTAAAGGGGGTGTCTCATGACGGTGACCTAGCTTGTGCCACAGGGAGCTAGAACTTATAAACCCAGCCATAAAGCCTCCTGTTCAAAGCCGTATATATTTATAGAGATATAAATGAAGTTTAATGCTGGTGAAACTCACTATAAAAGCAAAAGACTTCATCTGTATCTATACTTCAGGTGCAGAGCGGTGCGGGCCCTGCCGCCTCTCCCCTGCTGAGGAGGGAGCACGGGGCGCGCACCCACTCGCCCCCCAGTGGGCCTCCCGCGGGGCGGGAGAGGCGGGTTGTCTGAGCCCCTGCAAGCGAGGCCCCCAGCAATGCGTGTTCCCTTATCTCTGAGGGCTGGGTAAAAGCATAGAGAGAAAAAAAAAAGAGGGAAAGGAAAATGCACTGCCAAAATCAAGCGGCTTCAAACAGTCAGGAGTCTGGCTTTTAAATAAAACAATTTGAGGAAGGTTGGCTTTTCATCCACCTCAGAAGCTGCCAGGTTTCTGCTCCTCAGAGCTCCAGGTGGGATACGGCGATGAGACTGCAAAGCCAGGCCTGCCCTGCCCCCACATGGCATGTCCTCCTCTTCTTCCCTCCCTACCCTCACTCCCCACCCCCCCACCAATGCTTACCTTGCATCCCATCACTGCCCACGCTGGGCTGGCAGAAATGTTCAGTGAAACCCTGACAATCAAGCATTTGAATGTGGGCTGTGTGGCGTTGGGGAGGTCACTTGACTTCTCTGAGCCTTACTTTCTTCGCCCATGAAATGGGGTAAAGGGTTCCTACCTCTGAGAATTTCTGTGTGGGTTAAATGAGATGTCATTTTGTACATGAAGGCTCCTGAAGGTCCTTAGCTCATAGAGGGGCTTCAGCCGATAGAGGTGTTTATGGCAGAAAAGGTGCATTTTGAGCGTAGATGGCAGGGGTCACATGGCTTCTTTGACATATATTCTCCCCAGAGTGCAAGGGAAATGGTTGTAGCAGCAAGTACAGTGAGAAGAAGGGCGGTGACTTGAACTCTTCCCTCTTTTCATTTTGCCCCTGGACCAGAGGCACCCCGCCCCCCGCCCGCCCCCAGCCACTCAAGAGAGGGTTGACTGACCAAATACAATTGCCCCTGGAAAGCTCAGAGACAGACATGCTGCCCACATGGGAGTACGGTTCCCTAGGGAGTATCTTTGGGTTACTAGGGGTGCCTTTCCAGAACCTGACCCCCAAGAGGTCAGCACATCATGCTCCCAGCATGGCCTTCATTCCTGAGTCCCCCTCCATCCAAGGGAGGGACCAAGTGGAATGTTCCGGAGGAGAGGAAAGGGTGCTGTCGATCCAGACCCTGATATGTGCCAAGTGAGGGGTGGGGAGGAGACTGCTATCTGTCAATCTCTTATTAAAAACGGTCTGAGGCAGTGCAAGAGTTATTAAAATGCAGAGTAAAAGTGTATCATACGCTCCTCCCCACCCCCGCCCCTTTTTCATTTGTGTTTTATCAGCTTAATTTAGTGAGAATGAAAGTCTCAGGCAGCCATCCTTGGAGACTGGGAGGGAAAAAAATATAGCTACCAGAGAGGGCTTGTCTTCCCTGGCAGCCTCCTCCCTCTGACCCCGCAGAGGTCCCCTCCTGGCCTCCTGCAGGAGTTATCTGTGGCTGGAGCCCAGGAGCCCGGGAACAGTACGAGCTCTCTCGCTCTCTGTCTCTCTGTGGGCCCCTGGAGACCACATTTGACAGAGGCCAGGGATCCCACCTGACACCCCCAGCTCTGCCACGAGGGAGGGGAGGGGGGAGAAAACCTCGGAGGAGACCCCACTCCTGCCCCTTGACATGTTTGCCCTTTTTCTTTTAAGTTCTTAAGGTCAAATGTTGCTAAGGAATTATTTGCCTGTGGCAAAAGGCTGCTAGGAAGGGAAAGAGCCTTTTCGTTTCTGAAGGTTTACATCTCACCCCAGAATTACACTCAGCAGCTGGCCTGACCAGCCCCTGTGGGTGATGAGGTAGGAATTGCAGGAAGTGGCTCCCTGAGATCTGCTTCCAGGGTGTTCAGGATCTCCTGGGTTCATAAATCACTGGGCTGGATCCGAAAAAAGCTCCCTGTTGGTTTTTCAGCAGCATAATCATTGCTGACGCCTACATGATAAAAACGGCCACCAGGCAATGATCTAAGTCCTTCACACGTAGGAACTTTCTAAATCTGGATAGTCACCTTTGAGTGAGGTACTATTATTATCCCCCTTTTACAGATGGAAAAACTAAGGCACAGAGAGATTGCTTAATTTGCCCAGACACCTGCAATAAATAGCCGAGTCTGAATTTGAACCCAAGAGCTCTGTGCACGTAATTATCACGCTGTCCTGGGCGTCACTCAGACACGGCCCGGGTTCCCTGCTGCCAGAGACAGATGGAAAACACTGGAGAATCATAGTCCCTGCAAGCTTGGTCTGAATCACAAAGGTTGGTTTAAAAATAAGACCAAAGCAGTCACTATTTCTCTCGGGGGCTCGGTGTTGTCACTTTGTCTACTCCCCCTCCTTTGGGGAGTCATTCTGTTTTTTCAACAAAGCCTCATCTAACTCCTTCAGGATGAGAAAAGAATCCAGCTTTAAGGCAAGTGAGTTTTCTTAAATGCATTTTCCTCCATCCAATCTCACAAGGTGGGGAAGGTAGTGTCAATTCTCATCTATCCACAAAAGCCTCATTCACTTTGTGGTTTATCCACTTTGGGGATTATCTGGGCCACAGTTGTAACTACCTATTCACTTGTGGGCTACTTCTTTTAACTCTGCACTGCCATTATGCAGGATGAAACTCCCCTAATGGATTCTTGAATGACTGGTCCAGCTGGGAGGGAGTACGGCAGGCCGATGCAGCAAAGCCAGATTTGTTCACGTTGAGTGTTTCTTGTTCAGCTCTGGGGATGTAAATTGAACACCAGTGGTGGCCCGGACCACCAAGAGTTGCAGGGGAGGAAGGTGGTGTTGGCTGGGGGCATAGGGCAGCTTGGTGTCGCCCAGCTCGATTTCGGCTCTGTAGTCAGAGGTGGTAGAATGTCGGTCCAAGGAGTGAGTGGGCTGTGAGGTACATTGGAGCCTCCCTCACCCCCGAAATGTGCCTGATTCTGTGGCAGACGGAACCAAGGGGCAGGTTCATTCCAGAACAGAGGAGGTGGGGACAGGGGAGGCCTGGACACCCCAATCAGGCTTGGTTAGAGGCTGGTGTTTAGGTCTTGTATTGAGCCAGGAACCTGGGGGGAAATGCACATCCCAGCTCTGGGTGAGGTGATTCATGGGTGAGAATCTATCCCAAGCTTGGGCCACCCAACCACAGGCAGGAGGACACAGAATGAGGGAGAAAGGGTACCAGTGGGTATCAGTTTTTTTTTTCCTTTAATGTTTATTTACTTATTTTTGAGAGAGAGGGAAGAGAGAAAGAGAGAGAGAGAGAGATTGCTTGTGTGGGGGAGGGGCAACTCTGTCTGTAGAGCCCAACATGGGGCTCAATCTCATGAACTGTGAGATCATGACCTGAGCTGAAATCAAGAGTCAGATGCTTAACTGACTGAGCCCCCCAGCCACCTCAAAGGGGTATCTGTTCTGAAGACAGCAGACTTGAGCTTAGATCCTGGCTCTGTCTAGCTCTGCACTTAGTGTAGTCACTTAACTTCTCTGAGTCTCTATTTTCTTGACTAATATAAGGACGAAACACCTCTTAAGAATTTTTGTGAAAGTTGAATAAGGTAACATCTATAGTATACTTTATAAGTATTCAATAAATGTTGATTTCCTCTCCCCAGTAGCAGAAATTTCTTACACTTTAGTGTGTTTCATAATTTTCATAGTACTATTATGTATAATATATTTGGTCTGTACAACTATCTATGAAGGTCGGCAAAATGACTCTTATTCATGACTCCCATTTTATAGATGGGGAAATTACTATGGAGTTTCAGTGGCTTGTCCAATATAGCACAGGAGGTAGGTGACAGAATTGAGATCACAAATCTTGCAGCTTTGGGTATAATCATTCGATAGTTCTCTCTGTTGTGCTGTGATTTGGCTGGTAATTGAAATCACAAAGATTGAGAAGATCCTCTGCCCCAATACCCAGAGGACAAGAATCATCTCCCATGGGCTCTGCAGCATCTCATGGGAACTGGACGGGGCTTGGGGTGTCCCTTAAAGGCTTTGGCACCAGGTTTTGAAGTCCTTTCATTTCTAAAATGTGATCTGGAATAACTGCCTCAGTAGATTAATGCTTAATGCCATGCCAGCCAAGTTTCCTGTGGACCAGATAGTCTTGGCTTTCCTGCCTCTGCCAGCTAGCCATGTTGGGGACCTGAGTCACTCATCACAGCCACTGCAGGGACCAGCTCCCGCCAGCAAAAGAACATAGAGCCTGTGTCCACCAGGCGAGTAGCGTAAATGTTACCTCCACAGAGAAGCCCACCCTACTAATCTTATCTAAAATAACCCTCCTGAACACCATACACAAAGGCAACGAAAGCAAAAAAACCAAACGGGATTACAAAAAACTAAAAAGTGTTGCACAGCAAAGGAAACCATCAACAAAGTGAAATGGTGACCTATGGAATGGGATCAAATGATTGCAAACCATACATGCAGGAAGGGGTTTAATATCCAAACTACTCAGGGAGCTCCTACAACTCAATAGCAAAAAAAGAACCAGATTAAAAATGGGCAAAGGACCTAACAGACATTTTTCTCACGAAGACATACAGGTGGCTAACACATACTTACAAAATGCTCCCCATCACTCACCATCAGGGAAATGCAAATCAAAACTACCAGGAGATATCACCTCTCACCTGTTATAATTGCTATAAGATAAGAGGCAGCGAGTGCTGGTGAGGAGTGGAGAAAAGGGAGCCCCCTGCACCGTTGGAGGGAATGTAACTCATTGAACCCATTATGGAAAACAGTATGGAGGTTCCTCAAGGTATTAAAAATAGAATTACCATATGATCCAGCAATTCCACTTTTGGGTGTATATATATCAGAGGAAATGAAATCAGTATCTCAAAGAGATATCAGCACGCTCATGTTCATGGTAGCATTATTCACCATACCCAAAATATGGAAACTACCTAAGTATCTGTTGACAGATGAAAGGATAAAGAAGAAACACACACACACACACACACACACACACACACACACACACGCACTTGCACGTGCATGCACACACACAGAGGAATATTATTCAGCCTTAAAAAAGAAGAAAATCCCATCATTTGTGACAATATGGATGAACCTGGAGGACATTATGTTAAGTCAAATAAGCCAGACGGGGAAAGAGAAATGTGTATGGTATCACGTGTTTATGAACTCTCAAAAACAAACAAACAAACAAATAAACCCAGCAGCCAAAAAGACGTTGAACTCATAGAAACAGGAAGTAGCAAAGTGGTTGCCAGCGGCTGGGAGGTAGGGGAACGAGAAAGAGGTTAAAAAAATAAAGAAACAAAATAGCTCCCCTTGTCACTGTACCATTTTGTTTCTATTTATCACGCTTATCACCAGCCAGCATAATACTTGATTATTTCCTTGCTCTTTGTCTCCTTCCAATAGAATGCGTACTATATGAGAATAAGAACTTTGTCTTATTCACAGTTGGGTTCCTAGCCTGGAACACTGTGTTTACTAAATTGGTTAAATGAGTGAACGAATGGGTCTTCATCCAGCATGCTCTGTTTCTACAAGCCATTACTAAAGACCCACTCTGAGCCAGGCATCTACTTAATGGCTGGAATTGAAAGAGATGCAGCTCCCTGTCTCCGAGGGCATCCCCATCTGGTCAGGGTGGAGGGGAAGCCACAAAGACAGGTAACACTTCAGAGTGTTAGTCATTATGGGGGTGAGGGGATGGAGCGGAGGGACTGCTTGGGGTGCCCCGTTAACCAGAGAAGGAACAGCATATGCTAAGGCTGAAGGTCATAGAAAGGGCATGTCGGAAGGGAACTGAGAGGTGGGGTGTAGCTGGAACACAGGATCGCTGGGCCGTGGTGCTGGCGTAGTGGGTGATGCTAGTGAAGAAGGAGACTGGAATTTGGGCCTCCTCTCAGGATATCCATGGAAAGAAAGGCCAACTGCATAGGTGCTCTAGGTCTGACCTTTTAAGCCACGTTGGAGGATGCAAGCTTATTGCCTCTTTCATCAGATACTTACAGGCACAGCCTAACCAAATTTTATTTGCTATTGTTATATTCTTTTCTAATATCCGTATCCTTTCCTATAAGCTCTCTGGGGCAGAGAGTGATGGTGGGGACTTGGAGAGAAGTGGATGGGGCTGCTAGACCCCTCATCGCTGATGGAATTGGGGGGAGGGGAGGATGCCATTCTGCTCTCATTTTAGAAACATGTGGCCAGACTCTTTCCACGTTGCTTTCTCCACTTCCTCCCATTAAAATGACACCATTCCGGCTGCTAATACAGAGGCTGAAGGCGAGATTCTTGAGTGAGAATGAGGACTAGAGAATGAAAGAAAGAAAAGCCCTGAGACCAGAAACCTTGAAAGCCCATTCTGTTACCTTTAACTGTGGCTTGTTTAAGAAAATTGTCTGTTCTGTTTCGTCAACTCCTTCTCTTCTGGAAAGAGAATGTGGCTAGAAGACTCCCATGCTGGGGCTCCAGTACGGGGAAAGTGCTTCCCTATTGATCTGTGTGTCAGCAATTCAAACGGGGGCATTTATACTGTGGCTGAGCACCTAATAAAAATTTAAATTATTGTTTAAAAAAATCCGGAAGGGAGGAAAAACTTCATCAAGGAGTAACCTCATAAAGGAAGTAAAACAATAGTCACACACAGTTCAAGGTCCTCAGGAAGAGGGGCTGGGAGGAGATTAAGATTGTGAGGATTGTCATGATGCTCATCAGGGCTCTTGCCTTTCTCCTCCCATCCAAACACCTTTCCTGGACTCTGTGGCTCTGACTTCAGACAGACAAGCTGTGGGGCTTGGGCAAATGACCGAGATTTCTCTCTAAGACCCCCATTGCATAAATAGGAGAAGACAATGGCATCTCAAGTATCACATAGGCAAAACTCTTGGAGCAGAGCTGAGCGCATAGTAGGTACCCAACAGACACTTATATCCAACCCCCCTTCTCCCTTTGCAGAGACCCTATTCAAATTCTTTCTTAAAAGCTGTGCCCTACAGCCTATTAAAATCTGATTGCAGCCAGCTGCTGTCTTACTTGAAAGGCTCTGAGCCACTAAATCACACCTATGCATAAATGATTGATAATGAATTAATAGGTTAGGTGGTGGCACTTATGGAAAGCAGAAGGAAAGGAATTAAGGAAGCTTTAATAGCAGAGTGTCAGAAGCCAGCTACATGCCTCTGTAGGGATATTTTGGGCAACGGGGAGCCTGCAGTGTCCTTTCAGTCATGCCTGTTAGGAAGCCACCTCTCCGGGCATTTATAAGGATAGGTGTTACACACGTCAGGAGAGCGGGGAGCGGCTCGAACTTTGATGACAGCCTCAGAGCGCCCGCCCACTTACACAACTGTATCCCTGCCCTTGACCGTGCTATTACCTGCACTTTCTCCACAGTTTTGCTCTCAAGCTTCCTGACTCTGGCCACTCATCTCTTTCTATTGCTCCAGGGCTCCAGATATATACAGAATTGCTTTGGCATCTCCAAGCCCCGGACCCGGCCTCTTTTTTGCACTATCCATTGCCTCATGTTACCAGGCTTACCTTCTGTCTTGTGTCTTTGTCCTTAATCTCTTGCAAAAACATCTCTGGACTTTGTGTCTTGATAAAACCCCAAACTGGTAAAACCCACCTACTGGTCACGCTTAACGTGTTGGAGAAAAATAGTTGTGTGGACTATTGTTGATTTACAATGATGACTGCAGATCTCAAGGGAATGTTGAAAACAGTCTGGCAATTCTGTGACTCTTTCCACTGTCCCCAATGACAATTTTACATCTCCTTTCTCGAAAGACTGCCTAGTCCCTTTTTAGTTTCTTCCAGCTGATGGCTTTCCTGATATTTTACAGCCAGAAACTCCTTCAAATTCCTGCCACTGACCGCACTTCTTGCTGTTACTGTGGCCATCTCCTGGACCTCCCCTTCTTATTCCTGGGTGTGATACCCCTGCTCTGGGCAAAGGCCGCCCTTCTCTGTGGTCTGGACCTCATCACTTCATGCTTTCTAAGAACTTTCTACCTGCCGTTATCACCATTTTTTTCTTGAATCTTTAATTTCTCCCTCACTCCTTCATTTTCCAATAAGCATGTAAATGTGCTCTGTTATCTCCAAACCAAAGCATGGAAGCCCCTCCTGATTCTCCTCTCCTTCTGTTTCCACTCTATTATTCAGTTCTCATTGACAGCAAAACTTACCAGAAGTACTGCTGCTCTCAAGTCTTACCTCTGTTCTCTCTTCATCTGGGCAGGCTTCTACCCCCACCACTCCTCAGAGACGGCTCAAGGCACAGCAACCTTATGTTGCCAAATATCATCATCACTTCTGTGACTTTGTACTTGACCTCTCAGATCATCGGGCAGTTTCTCCTTTCCTTAAACCATTCTATTCCCTTGGCTTTGGTGAGTTGTGCCTCTTAGGTTTTCCCTCTGTTTCAAAGGGAACTCCTTCGGTGGTTCCTCTTTGTGTACTCAATCTCTAAAAGTAGAGACCTGTAGGCTCTCATCCTGGGCCTCTCTTCTCCAGCCTCACTTTTCCCTTAGGTAGCCACTTACCACTTGCACACCAATGGCTAACCACATCCATGCCTTTAGCTCTGACATCTTTCTGGAACCCAGCTTAGAGAACCCAAAAATCTACCTGGTGTCTCTACTTTGATTTTTTTATAAAGTCCTCCATCTACTGTGTGCAAGGAGAATTCTTGATTCACTGATGTCTCTTCTAGTTTCTCTGTTCTCAGCAAAAGGTCTTACACTTATCTAGTTGCTCAAGTGACAAAACTATAAGTCACCTTTCATTCCCCTTTGTCCTCACTTACCACTCCATATTCAATCCATTAGCAAGTGCTGTCGACTCTATCTCTAATGGGTTTTTCAAATCCTTCCTCTACTACAAATGCTCTCACTT
The DNA here is from genome assembly GCF_006229205.1 of Suricata suricatta. NCBI lineage: Eukaryota > Metazoa > Chordata > Mammalia > Carnivora > Herpestidae > Suricata > Suricata suricatta. The sequence goes on along the minus strand of NC_043702.1, from coordinate 125,637,178 downwards.
GGACCACTGCAAGAGTCCACCCCCCCCCCCTGCACTGGTGTTTCTGTGTCCACTCTTCCCTAGAACCAATCTGTACCCAAAACTAAAATGATCTATTGAAAATTTAAATCAGATAATTTTCCTCCCTGTCTTAAAATCTTCCATTGATCTGCCTCATATTTAAAATAAAATTAAAATGTTTTACCATGATCAACGGCATCTTAGCTACCTTTTAGTCTTCATTTTGTTATCTCCCTTTACTATTTACTCTGTGCCACTCATATTGGTTGATCAAAAACGCCAGTCTCAGCACCTCAGGACTTTCCCAATATCTGTTCCCTAGAGTTTAGAGACTTGTAGAAAGCATCAAATTCAACTTTCTTGTTTTATAGACAAGAAGACTGAGGCCAGAGTAAGGAAGACTCACAGCACATTAGTGGTAAAGCCAGGACTGGCCAGATGGCCAACACAGTGCTCTTTCCATTAGAATGTGCTGGACCATCTCTGGCCTCTGAATGTTTCACCACTGTCTCATCTTGTGAGTTGTCACCTCAGGACAAACATAGATCTGGGATTTGGTTTAGTCTTGGTTGTGATTTTAAGCAGGTGTACATAGCTAACCCTAAACACTGTGGTGAAACCTGTACTCTCTGAAAGTTCTTATGGAGAGATTTGAGATTTTTACCAAAAATCTCATAGGTACAAAATTTCTGTGCAATATATGACTCTCTGAAATAAAATTCACTGTGTCTTGACCCCATATAGACTGGTTAGTAGACAATAGGGTCAAGCTATCTTTAGAGTTCCTTGGTCCTTCTTTAAGCAGGTCCCTTATCACAACCTGCTCCCTTCCTCTAGAGTTATCTTTGAGTAGTGTGGGGGTGAGGATCTTCATTTCAGTGCAGTGTAGGTCTGTGGCCTCTTGGTGCCCTTATTTCTGCTTGGCTGTCACTTCTTACATGCCACATTGGGGCTCATTCAAGCCGATTTCCTCAGGTCTGCCTTCTTCTCCACCTCTCTGTTGAATTGCCTGTAATCAAGGTTTATTTGTGTACTAGATTTACTTCACTGAAAAACAGCTATTGCTTTGGAGGATTTCACATCATGCTATCATATAAATTATTTTGGAAAAATAAGAATATTAAAAGAAATACCCAGCCTTTGTTATAATTTCACAGTTTCCTCTGTGCTTTAAAAGCTCATATTATCCTGTTTGAGTAAAGATCAGTTGGCTGGCATTGGGTTTGGCCATTTATTCCTGGGTAATCTTTGAAGATTGGTGTTTTAGCATACCCAATCGCACTAGTAGCTTTATATGTTTTCTTTCATCATATTTACTATCATTTAAATAACCCATTTTCTGCTTCATTTCCTTGGCCATTCTATGACAGAAGTGCTGGGGTCCTCAGGGTGGCTTCCAAACACTCTAAGCCTTTTGTCCTCATTACATTTTTTATGTACTTGGCACCTGAGATGCTTTCTTCCATCACTCCACTTCCATGTCCATGGCACATGTGGAATGCAGTGACAAACACATCAAAGGGGGCTCAGGTAAGAGGCACCAATGTTCCAGGAGCTGTCCTCACTTCAGAATCTCAAACAGTGACAAAGGCTTCTGAGCTCATGAAACATGCATTCTAAGGGAGACATGCAACAAAGCCATTGCCAAGTTTTGTTGACGGTCCCCCTCATCTTCATGTGCAAATCTCAATTCTAGCACTCCTTCCTCCCTGGAGCCATGTCTGGGCCCCCAGAGCAGACTGGGTACTCCTGTTACATGTTCTCTTGGAAATTAGTAAGTTTTTCTCAATCATTTAAACTTTTCAAGTTGTAGGGGCGCCCGGATAGCTCTGTTGGTTAAGTGGCCAACTTCAGCTCAGGTCATGATCTCATTGTTTTTGAGTTCGAGCCCTGTGTCGGGTTCTGTGTTGATGGCTCAGAGCCTGGAGCCTGCTTCAGAGTCTGTGTCTCCTTCTTTCTCTGCCCTTCCCCTGCTGATGCTCTGTCTCTCTGTCTCTCAAAAATAAATATTAAAAAAATTAGAAAATAACTTTTCAAGTTGTAAAATGTAACACATACATGGAAGTGTGCATAAAACCTAAACATAAAAGTTAATCAATAATAATTATTTAAGTTTCCTGTAACCACCCTCCATGTCAAGCAATAGAACATCGCTAACACTGCAAGGACACCCTGTGAGTCCCTTCCTGACCGTAAACCTTCCCTCCACCAGAGAGAACTGCTTTAACTGCTTCCCTGACCAGATGGTCACAGTTTCCTTATTTTTAGCAGGTTTAGAATCTGTCCGCTTAGGAATATATAGCATTTGTACATTTAATATAATTTTTATCAAATGTGATCAAAATATTAAAAATAAAATATCAATTTTTAAAGAAACATCAAATTTATCAGTTGAGAAATAGATGTATATTGCATGTAGAAAATATATATATTTTTTACACACACACACATACCCACATATGTGTATATATACACACATAGGCTTAATTAACATCCAGTTTCCCAGGAGTTGGTAAGCTCCAAAAGGCCAGGGATAGAATTAATTTTGTTCCTGTTGTGTTCCTAGGCAGGACCCAGTCCTTGGTGCATGGGAAGCCCTCAGTATACATTTAGAGGCTAAGGGAATGAGGATGACACCCTGATGGACCCTAGGTAAGAGCTGAGATATTTTGAGGGTCCTTAAGGGAATTACTTTTCAGAAGAGGGGTTACAAATCAGGGGTAAGGGTGTCCACTGTGTGTGAGGAACACAGTCCAAAAAGCACCTGCCACTTCCCTCCCAGAAACTTGAAATTAATAAGAAAAGTGATTGGGCAAACTCAATGGGGAAATAATTATGTCTATTTGTGCATCTCTTTATTTATGTAACTATCTATCTATCTATCTATCTATCTATCTATCTATCTATCTATCCAACCATCTGATAGTATACAAAAACACACCTCTTAAAATACATTGAAAAATAAAGCATCATGGAAGAGGAGAATAGGAAAAATGATTACTGCTTCTTCAGCAGGCTGACGTGTTGGCCTCCACTGGTGACCTACAGGAATAGACCCTGTCCCTGTCAGCATCCCAGACCAGAAGAGGTTGAGAAAATAAACTGTGTCTCAGGGATTTGATTCATGAGGGAGGAAAAAAAATGAGGCCAGATCATGGAAACACATCATGAATTATTCACAGTTCAAACCAGGTAAAGGGAAAGAGGAGGGGGGAATGACCAGGAAACAGACATTGAGAAAATGAAGCTTTCCACAGCCAGGGAGAGGCCCGGGGGTGGGGGGCTGGGAGCGAGAGCAGTGCAGCTCGAGGACTGAAACCAGCAGTGACAGGGGAGGAGACTCAACCAGTCCCTTGGCAGATGAGCCAAGAGCATGCGGTGAGAGCCAGGCTGGCTCTACGGTTCAGGGGTGAGTGAACCAAAGGAGTGGCCTTACCTCTGGAAGCCAGGTGCATATGGCGGGTGCAGCAGCCCAGCCTCGTGGTGGAGTTTAAAGATAAATTCTGGTGCCACGTCCACTGTTGTTCTGTGACTGCAAAAGAGGGGAAAGGCACATCAGACTGGAGTGGCAGCCGGTGGGGCTGAGAGTCGGGGTGGAGAGGGATAGGGAGGTCTGCCCTCAGGTTGTGTGTGTGTGTGTGTGAGGAACGTGGGGAAGTAAGGAGGAAAGACGAGGCTTGTTCCTCAATGTAGAAGAGAGATTCAGGGTGGCGCTCACATGAGAGGCAGCCATTGTGAGTAAGAGACCTGGAGGGGAAGGGGAAGCTGGACATTGGAGCCCGTAAATACAAGAGCAGAATGGACCACAGCCAAGGTATCTTTAGGAGCGGAACTACAGTCAAGTTGCCTCAAGTGAGAGTCAGATGAGACGCAACCAGGTGGCGTGTGGGCACATCCATCTGGTGTGAAGTCCCTAGTGGGGCAAACACAGCCAGGCTGTGTCTGGTTATCCACCGCGAGCACAGCCCAATGTGTCCACAAGTATTTATTGGGCACTTACTACACTCCAGCCTGCCCTCCAGCAGCTTACATTCTAACTCAAGGAGAGAGAGGTAATAAACCAATAATCAAATAATGTTATTTTACATACTGGAAAGTTCTATGAAAACAAGGAAATAGGACAGTGTGTTAGAGACCAACTGGCAAGTTGGGAAGTGGGGGTGGGGCTGCTTTATCGAGGGTGGTCAGGAAAGGCCTCTCCGATGAGGTGACATTTGAGTTGAGCCCTGAGAGAGGAGCAGGAGTCTGCTTTGTTGCACAGAGAAACATACAGCGAGCTACAACCTAGAAGACAGCTCGAAATCCGGGTCACCTGACCTTGCTGAGCCAGTTTCCTGAATCTGTAAAATAAGAGGGTTCAATTAGCTGATTGGCAAGTCTTGCTTGGTGTGGCACATAGTCTCTGGAAGTCTCTGTGGAAAATGTGGGAATCCACCTGGATGCTGAGAAAAGATCCTCAAAGTGCTAGTGATGTCATTTAAACCAGCAACACAGTCTTCTAGAACCTTCAATGAGAGCAAAAGAAGGATATCTACTTTCTTCCTGATCGAGACGTGGTTCTCTGCTCTCCACCAGGCAGGAAACTTTGTCCTACAAAGTAGCCCAGGCCCAGACTCCACTGTCTCTAGAAGCTGTGTTAAAACTAAAACCAATTACGTCCTGTTCCTATTGCAAAATAGCTCTATTTGGCTCCTTATTGCATTATGCCTTTTCAAATACTTAATGAACCTACCAATCTATGTATACATCTACTTACTTTATGTATTTGCAAATGCCTTGCTAGTGTCTCAGCCCTGAGCACAGTGCCAGGCTGGGGCAGGTGTCCCCGGGGAGGTTGTAGGATGAATAATGAGGTGGTATGATAGTCAGCTCAGGCTCCCATAACAAAATACCAAAGATGAGTGACTTCACCAACAGGAATTTGGCCCTCACAGTTTTTGGGGCTTGATGTCCAACATCAAGGGGCTGGTTGATTCAATTCCTAGCAAGGACCCTCTTCCTGGCTGGCTGTGTCCTCTCATAGTGGAGAAGAGAGAGAACTCTGGTCTCTCTTCCTCTTATAAGGACACTAATCTGATTCCCCCTTTGGGATGGAAATGTGTCACTCAGGGGGGTGGTCCTGGAAAGACCATAGGGAAGTCATCTGCCAGGCAGGCCCTGCTTCCTGCCGGGGCTGGGGCTCCTTCAGCTGTGGTTTTTCCTTATGACCATGTGGACATAGGAAGGCATAGGAGGAATATACACTTGACTCCATCAGGATCCACCACAGAGTAAGTAAGGAGAATCAGATCCTTGTCTGAACACTGGTTTTGCCAATGGGGAGGGGGAGGGGAGAGAGGTGGCAAGAGGGGAAATGCAGGAGAAACTGGTCTCTTCCCAACAGGTCTCCTGGGGCCATTCATCACATCAGCTCTTTCAGCGTGAGATGTTGGGGCTTGGGCAGCTTTGCTGTGAGACTGTAGTCCGCCTAGGTGAGCAGCCGAGGCCAGGCAAGAACAGCAAAGTTAATGAACTTGTGTTTTGAATACTTACCTTATCACCGGACTATTAGAAGTGCTTTCCGTGTATTGACTTAGGGGATTCTCATATTGGTGGCCTTATTTTGATGGAAAAACTAAAGGAAATGATGTCACCTGCCTACATTCTCATAGCTGGTAGTGATGGCTGTAGACCTCAAATGTGACCTTTGTAGGCAAGACCCTAACCACTGCCCCATGCCACCTCAGGGCTGTGGCCTCTGCTGTCCTGTGCACCTTCCAGTGTGAGCACTGTGGATGGAGCCTAAGGACCTCTGCTAATTAGCAACAGTAGTCTGGTCTTTTAGATTATGTCTCAATGCCGTGGTACATCCCTGTCTGCAGCCCAGGAGCTAGTGTGCAATCTAGACAGAGCTGCTGCATGTTCTGTGGATGGGGGGGGGCCTAGGCAGGTGGGCTGTTCTCCCCCCCTTTTCTCCTTTGGGGATTTTCCTCACCCAGGCTTCTGGGAGGGATATGGGACAGGAGGAGAATAGAGAGAGACCTGAGGAAGGGTCTGGGTGACCACAGGTAACAACCCACAGTGGACTCGTGTGAACTCCTTCTCTCGTGGGCAGGCTTCAGGCATCAGGAGGAAGGGCAGGTTAATGCCCCTGAAAATAAAATTCAGAGAAGCCCTCGGTCAGGAATATTCCTCTTGTCAAGCACCCTAAGATAGTGAAGCAGATGGAACCCAGACTTGGTTATGGGGTGACATCTGCATCCTGAGGAGCACAGGGCAGACTCAGGAGTCCTGAATTCTAGATCCACGTGGACCATGAACAGCCTGTGTAACCTTGGACCAGTCGGGGTCTCCCTGGGGTTCTGTATAAAGGAAGCAGCCCTGGGATGGATGGCCAACGCCCTTCCAGCTCTCACAGGGGCTGGGTTTGTCTGACTCCTCAGGGCACTGAAGTTTATTAGGATAGAATTAAAGTCATATTTAAAAAAATTTTTTAAATGTTTATTTATTTTGAAAGAGAGAGAGAGAGAGAGAGAGAGAGAGAGAGAGAGAGAGAAATAGCACGAGTGAGGGAGGGACAGAGAGAATGAAGACACAGAATCTGAAGCAGGCTCCAGGCTCTGAGCTGTCAGCACAGAGCCCGACATGGAGCTCGAACTCACAAACCATGAGATCATGACCTGAGCTGAAGTCGGATGCTCAACTGACTAAGCCACCCAGGCACCCCAAGAATGAAAGTCTTAATGGAGTCATCAAGGAGTGAAGGAAAGTCTCCCAGGCTTTGCCAAGCCCCTAAGCCAACTCACCTTACTAGTCCGCCCATCCTTGAAACCCCCAAGGGACCAGCACTGTCGGTTCTGCCCACTCTGCCCCTTGCTTTTGCCTGACTGTGACCGTGACCACCTCATTTCCAATCCAGGCCTCTAGTTCTTCTTCTTTGAGGGGGCAGTGGGAGTCCTTGCCGCCTGCCTTCCCCTCCTGGGTTTTATGGGATGAATAGGATAATGTTTTCTAATTACTTAGTGCTCCTTGGAGTGCAAGTGCTGTGAGTCAGGATAAAGGACTCTGTTAATCTAGTTGCTTTCAGGGATTATTCATCCAGAAACATAAATGAGCATTTAAATGAGCACAGAGGCTGGGGAATGCTGGCCGGAGAAGGCCACAGCCAAGAGGTGGAGGGGGACGGGCTGGGGCAGAGCACTGGGGGGTTGTTTGGCAGATGGCCCCTGCTCTACATGATATTTTGTCTGACCTTTGATCTCGGGCTCCTCATGCTTGAACTTTCTTTGCTCCAGAATTCCCCTAGTCCAGTGTCCTTCTCTTGAAAAATACATTTTGCTAACTCATTAGGTGGCCATCCCACAAGAGAATGACTGCTATCCATCGACAGCAGGGATCTTTGGTGCTTAAGCAGAGCCCGCTAACATGTGTTATAGACGGGTGTGGACCAGGATCTCCAGGCTCAGGCTTTGTCCCTGGAGTCCTGGCTCTGAGAACGTTTGCCGGGGAAGCTGGCTTTCTGGATTATGCAGGTAACCATGAGAGGGCAGCATGATTTATTAGCTTTGTGTGTGTGTGTGTGTGTGTGTGTGTGTGCGCACCCATGTGCACGCACATGTACCTGCATTCAGCCATGAGGCCAGCCTGCATGGAGACTGTGAAACTATAGCATCCTGCTCTTGGCTTTGTCACCTAACAAAAGGGACAGGATTTAGATGTCATAGCAAGGGCCTGTGCCAAGGGTAGTTAGGAAAGCACATGTCTTCATGCTTGACTACACTGTAGGAAGTGGCCAGGCCCATGACCCTAGGTGTCACCCCATAGTAAATTGATTTTCTAATTCGGAATTGTTTTTAGGAGTGAAAAAGTCTGTGATAAAAGTTCAAATATATTCATTCTTGTATTCAACATCCACTTATTAAGTAGTTAATGGGTCCATGAAGCAACACAAAAGGCATAAATGGTTAGATTGGCAAGAATTGTTAGCAGTGTTTCCATGAAACAGTTAGGAGTCATGTTCCCATTTTGCAGAACAGAAGACTGAGATGTCAAATAATGCTCCCACGTTTCATAGCCAGAGTTTTATCCAAGAGGTGATGGAATGCAAAGTTAGCTCTGCTGGCTCCCAGTCAGGTGGTCCCAGGAGTGGCTTTGGTCTTACAAGGGGGTGACAGTAGATAAGGGATGTAACAAGATCACAGACCCTCACACAAGGAAGAGCAAGGTGTGTGTTACAAGTGTACTACAGCTAAGTGCTACAGGAGCTCTGAGGAGGGATCTGGAACATTCCTAGCAGGAGGTGAGATTTGGACCGGGCCTGGAAAAATAAAGAGCATTTCTGTAGTTGGAGAGAAAAGCGGAGGTCACCTTGGGCAGAAGAAAGACTAGCAACCCAATCAAACAGGAGTGACAGAGGAGTGTGGACAGAGGAGAGGACAGAGGGCGTGGCAGGTAGCAAACAGTGGAGCTTGGCTGGGGCAGCCATCTTCCACCCTGGCTGTGTGTTAGAATCATCTGAGTAGCCTTTCAGATGACCAGCCCCTGGGGGCTTCCATTGTGCCGCTTGGACTGAGACCCATTGGCCCTGGGCAAGGAGGTCCCAAACTGAGGCCATCACAAGTACCCAGGTTCACATAAACAGGGTCTGAATAAAAGTGGTGACAGTGGGAACAGAAATCGAGAGAAGGACAGGAGTTGTTTGCAGGACAAGGCCTCTGGGACTGATCTGCCCCGGAAGTGTGTAAGTGAGACAGTTGGCTCCTGGGTGCCAGTCTCAAGAATGAGACCTGCAGCATGGAAAACAACATGACTGGGGGTCGGAGTGGGGGGAATGTAGGAAGAGGATGGTTTGCTTTTAGGCATCTCAAGTTTAAGGGTAATAATTGCTGGACCATCAGGCAGGAATGCCCAGCTAAAGTCACACAAGTGTGAAGCTTGGGTAGAGACCAGGCAATGGGGAATCTTGAGAATTCATCTCTGTAGAAGTGGGAGCTGAGGGAGTGCTTGGGCTCTGAGAGAAAGCAGAGAGAGAGAGAGAGAGAGAGAGAGAGAGAGAGAGAGAGAGAGAGAGAGAGAGAAGAGGGTGTTTAGGAGGCAGAAGGACAAAGAGAAGCTTAGAAGCAATCTCTAAATGGAAAATTGTTGCATTTACATTAGCCATGCCCGGATGGGGTGGGGTGATGGGCAATGGAGTCATTTTTCATGGGCCTGGCTGCCTGCGACTGGGAAATTGATCAGCTGAGTCAATAGCTCCGTGCTTGGACTTGAAGCCCAGGCTGATGTGCGTGCAGAGGGCGGAGGGCAGGTGCAGCCTGGCCCCCCCTCACTGGAAACACAGCCTGCTCAGACATCTGGTGGAGCAGCTGAGCTCACTTTGCCACTAGCCCAGGCCTTGGAGCCCCACAGCCCGAAGGAAGAATTGACTCCGAGCCTACACAGGTTGTGAATTTAGCCACCACAAAGAAGTTCTTTATTTATCCCAAGGATGAATTCCTGTTTTCCTGGGGGACACAATTCAATCAGCCCTTGCTGTTTGAAGGGGATCTCATGAGAACCTTTCCTGTGACATCCCAACATCATCCTATGGGATCCGCTTAGTCCCTGAGAGGGACTGAGGGTTTCCTTGGGATCCTTCCTTCCCGAGATGAATGAGCTCTGAGAGCAGAGATTTGGAGGGCAATAATCAGGGGTAATTTTGCAGGCTCAGGCATGGGATCAAGACCCCTGGCCCAGGCAGATGGCCAATCAGTCTTTATCCTGGAGGATGGGGACAAAAAAATTCCGGGGGGGACAATCTACTTTCAGATACTCAGTCTACCTACCTTTGGGAAGAGCTGAGGAAGTGGAGGGAAAAGAATAAAGGTGCCACAGAAGGAGAAAGAACATTTTAGCATCTATGGGCCTCTTGTACCCTAACTGAAAAGAATTTGGGAAAGCCTCTGTGGGCGGCATAGAGACTGGCCATGGGACGGGTACAGAGAATGTGGTCCCACCTCCCCTCCAGCCCCGGCAAAGCAAAGCAGCAGTGACTTTAAAGCAGTTCTTCTGGACCTCTTGTTAAGCAATGGGGAATTTTGAGATTCCATTCCATTCCATTCCATCCCATTCCATCCATTGGATGTACAGAATCTGATTCCATACATCTGTCGGGGCTTGAGCTCCCTCCTGTGTTTCTAACAGTTCCTCAGTGGATGCGGAGGCCGCTGGTCAATGGACTCCACTTCGAGGAGCAAGGTTTTAGAGACAGTTGACTGAACAAAAGCTAGGAGAGTGTAGGAGGGTTGGCCTTGTGTCCAACCATGTCCCCACTGGCTCTGTCCTGGGATCCCTCCTGGGACCCCCTCCCTCACTGCTGAGCATCGAAAGGGGCCCAGGCTCAGAAGGCTCCTCTCAGGCTGAGCCACAGACTCTAGCCTCTTGTCATCATGCACATTACCCAGTGCCTGGCTGTCTTGCTTTATCGGCTCCCAAGGCTCCTGGCTCAGGCAGAGTAATTACAGTTGAGGCCCTGATGAATTGGGGACCAGTAATTAAAGCGCCTATTGATTTTCTACTTAGGAGTTCCCTGTAGCTGGAAACAAAAGTGGGGAGGGGAGAGAGAGAAACAATCTGGGCAAGGTGTTTTGAAACGAGATTGTTCAGTGCGCGAGCTGGGCCTGGCAGTAACTGGGGAGGGGTTGGGGGGGGTAATCATTTATCACAGAGCCATCTATCTAGAATTTGAGAATTGATCAGCTGGTCGATATGCTTCTGGGGCGTAGTGCCAGCAGAGGAGGGGAAGGAAGCCTGCCTTCTGCAAAGAGTTCGTCCTGAGATCTCCAAACCATTAATCTGTCTTGTTTTGCTGCTTTGTTTAGCTTATTTTAATTATGAATTGAAGCAATTGCCTCCTTTATATCATCTGCCTTCATTGGGCAACAATGGGCTTTCTGTCACGAGAAATTTGGCTTCTGGTGGCATCTAAGGCCAGACACCAGAGAATGTGGGCTTAAGCATGGGGGCATGGGGTGCTTGGGTGGCTCAGTCGGTTAAGCATCCAACTTTGGCTCAGGTCATGATCTCACACTCCTTGAATTCGAGCCCCACATCGGGCTCTGTGCTGACAGCTCTCGGAGCCTGGAGACTGCTGCAGATTCTGTGTCTCCCTCGCCTTCTCGCCTTTTTAAAAAAAAGAATGGGGACATGATGGAAAGGGGGGGTTGTAGAAGGAGAAGGGCTGAAGGTAGGTGGAGGGAGCTGGAAAGAGAATGGATCCAAAGAGTGTTCTGGAGGCTGATGAGGGTATAGGGAGGAGCCTCAAAGGGAGGGCGAGGCCTTGGAGAGGAGACAGTGTGCAAGCCAAGGACAGGGCAGAACCTCAAGGGAGATAAGAGGCAAAGAGGAGGGAGGAAAAAGGACCAGAGGTCACTGTGAGGGAGAGAAAGGCAAATAAAATAGGAAGGGGGGAGGTTTGGTGGAAACACAAAGCCTATTTAAGTCTTATTTAAAGATTGCTTAAGTTATTTTGGTGCATTTAACTCTTAATTCATCTCCCTTTCCCTGAGCTAACGTGAAGTGTGAAAGAAAAACTAATGAGAAGAAGTCCTAACCAGCAATTTTATTTTCGTCAGCTCCCCGAGCTCTCTCCTCCTTGCTCATGCTGGGTCACTTGATCAGAGATGACTCTTTTGTTTCTCGAAGGAATGTCGCTCTCCTAAGCCTTTTCCTTTTGCCCGTTTTCACTGCTGCAGCTGGTCTGGCTGCTTAATGATGATGAAGTTAGATTAGGATCTGGGTTTTGATAATGATGGAAGCCGGGCAGAGAGAAGCATTTTAGCATAATGCGTGTTGGAACACAATTACCTATTATCCCAGTCAGGGCAGACAATGGGGGTGGTGGGGAGTAGTGGGCTGTGGGGCTGTTGCTTGTTATGAGTTGGATTTTAAAATATGCTATAGAAATGCTGAATGGATTTATTCAGGTTATTCAACCAATTGCACAATGTGCTTGGCTCTGAGAAAAGTCTTCTGTAAACATGCCTAATAAATGGCAAGAAAAGGGGGGGCAAAAGTGTTATTTATTGTGTTGAGTAGCTGTTGTGTGTTGATGGGCACAGGGCAATGCCCACAGAAACCCAGATCCTGCTCTCAAAAGCATAAAGGACCACAGGACTTGATTCTTATGTGTGGCCACATTCATCTAGCTCTAATCTCAGATGGCTTCCTAGTTTGAGCAAAGTTAAGCTCCTAAGGCTCACAGGAAAGACCTTCCCTGGTTGACCCCAGCCAATCCCTGAAACAGTCCCCAGCCTCTGTTTCCTCATGTGGCCCTTTGGCACCAACTCTTCTGTGTTCCCTACCTCAGCTAGTGGTACCCCCCCACCACCCAGCTTTCCCCGAAGCCCATAGACCTCATGGATCATTTTCTCATGTTCCCACTTCACTGGGGACCCTGTTCCTTCCCTCCTATCTCTGCAACCCCAGCTTGAGTTTGATCCCACATCACCTATTCCTTGGACTCTGGGGTTGTTGTGACAGAATGGCCTCCTCACTGGTCTCAATCTCCCGTTCTGACTTCTGTGCTATCCTTGGTGCCATTTACCCAACATGAATACCTGACAGTGTCGTTCTCCATTTCAATGGCTCCCCTGTAGAATGAAGTTCTTTCTAGCTGTGTGAGCTTGCACAAGTTATGCAAGTTCTTTGCATCTGAGATGCCTCAACTGTAGAATGGGGACTGAAATGGCTGCTTCACGGAGATGCTGTGAGAAGCAAATGAGGTGATGTGAGTCTCTGTGGTTAGCACAAGCCCAACACACAGTGGGAGGAGCCAGTGGTAGTCACAGAAAAGAGGAGGAGGAGATGTGTTTTGTTATTATTATAGAGGACAGTCTTTATGATCTGGGTCCATATTTATATTTACAGCTTCAACGTTCTCTCTGAAGTCCAGATTTGTGCATGTGTGTGTGTGTGTGTGTGTGTGTGTGTGTGTGTGTATGTGTGTGTGTGTGGGGGTGATTGGTCACATGGTGCTTTTCAATTGCATGTCTAATGGACAACACAAATTTAACAGGTTCTAAACCAAACTCCTTATAATTTACCTCCCATACACATTCTATCCTGTTTTGCCCAACAGAGTAAGCGACATTTCCTTCCTTCTTGTAGCTCAGAGCAAAAACACCCAGCTGCTCTATTTCACTCATCCCCTGTACCCGACCCCTACGTAAATCTTGTTGTCCAGATCCACAGAATCTACCTTCTTGCCGTTTGTGGGGCTTGCACTTGGTCCCAGGCCCTGTCTTGCTGCCTGGATTCCTGCTGACCTCCTCCCAGGTTTCCTGCTCCTGTCCTTACCTCCAGTGATGTATTCTCCTCGGAGGGGGAGGGCTGCTTCCACAACAGAAGTCGAATCACTCCTCTGCCCCCAAGGGTCCAGTGGTCCATTTCAGGGCACATCACCATCCCCTCCTCTACCTGTCGTGAGTCTCTAACTTCATTTCCTGCTGCCCTGGACCTGCTCCCTCTGCTCCAGCCAAAGTAGCCCCTTTCCTCTTCCTTGAATGGGTCAAGCAAACTTCTGCCTGGGGCATTTGTACTGGTTGTCCCTCCCTCTTCCTGAAACAATCTTTCTAGAAATATCCACGTGCCTCCCTCCCTCGTCTTCTTCAGGACTTCGGCTCAGGTGACACCTTCTCAGTATAAAACCGCAACTCTTACATCAGGCCCCATCTCTTTTACCTGGTTCTCTTTTCCACACAGAACCATGGTACCTTCTAACACAGTATTGTTATCTACCGAAGTTTTTTGTCTGTCCCCTTTCTTTAGAGCATAAGTTCCATGAGAGCATTCACTTTTGTCTGATTTGTTCACGGTTTCATTCAGCTCATAGAAGAGCACTTAGCACACAGTAGACACTCAATAGACTTCGTTGAGTCACTTGCCATTCACACCACCCTCCAACACCAGTTTCTACCCCAAGGAACTTCCCGTCATGCACACTGGGACCTTCATCGGTATCTATTTCTCTACAAGACTGTGAGTTCCATTTCCCCTCTAGGGCTGGCTCTAGCTTAGATAAATGTTTGTATAAATTTTATTGATACATTGGCTGTAAGGAACTTGTATAATTAAAGATGCAAAAAGAATTTTCCTTCATAAACTTTCTTCAAAATGGACGAAGATTCAGTTCCATTTGTCTGGAATAGTTGGCTGGCAACTGAAATGCTTCCCTTTACACTTAAGGGGTGGAGTGGGCTTCCCATAACCTCCCCCAAGTCCACAGTTCATTTGTCTTTGGCATCACAAGAGCAGATCTTGAAGCCTGGGGGAAGCCAATGTCAGAAGCCAGATATCTGTCTCTGAGCACTGAGGCATATCCTCTTATTCAATGCAGTAAAAGCCTTTGTTATACCCCCTCCCCCACAGGATGTAAGAGATGGACAAGTGACTTCATGCAAGAGCATGTATGTCACCTTGGACGGAGAGCAGAATAAATAGAGAGCCTCAGCAAGGCCAGGTTTTCTGGTTGGAGGCCATCTCACAGAAGACCTTGAGTCCCAGGGTGAAGTGATTACATTTTATTTGGCAGGGAATGGGGAAGCATCAAAGATTTTTGAAGAGAGAAGTAGCATGACAGGGGTCAAAGCTTTAGGCAAATTAGTATGGCAGTGATAAGAAAGGTAAAAAGAAAGGAGTCTGAGACGAGTCTATGGCAATAGTCTAACAGTGAACAGTGCATCGACTTTGGGAGAAGGAAAGTGAAGAGAGGGCAGGTTGAGGGACCTGCCGGAGCTAAATAGTCATTTACAGGGTCTTTGGAGGGCTGTCTAAGGGGCTCTGCATAAAGGGCTCTTCACTGATCAATATGCACACTCTTCCAGGGTGATCTCAGCACCCCCATGGGTTCACTCAGATGGCTACAACTCCCACATAGTTAACTCCAGCTGGATTCTTCCCTGACTCATGGGCATTTCTTTCTTTAAAAAAATTTTTTTAATGTTTTAATTTATTTTTGAGATAGAGAGAATCAGAGGATGAGTGGGGGAGGGGCAGAGAGAGAGAGGCACAGAATATGAAGCAGGCTCCAGGCTCTGAGCTGTCAGCACAGAGCCTTGATGTGGGGTGTGAACCCATGAACCGTGAGATCATGACCTGAGCTGAAGTTGGATGCTCAACCAACTGAGCCTCCCAGGTGCCCCTCATGGGCATTTCTTAAAGCAGCTTCCCATGAAGGACTTCACAAACCTCATGTCCAGCAGCTGAAAGACAGAACTGACCATCTCCACCCCTTCTACACTCATGGCTTAGGAAAGGCTTTGCTGTCCAGTCAAGAAGTGGGAAACCTTCCTAGATCCCTCCTTCCCCATCTCTACTCAGTTACCCTCCAGTCATGCTTTATCTACTTAGAGAATTTATCCACTTCTTCTCTGCTGCCACTACTCCAGGCCTGGTGACCATTCCTTGTTTTCCAAACAATGGCAGTAAATTGCCACATGACCTTCTAGTGGCCATTCTTGCTCCCCATTCACTCTAATGAAATTTCAGTTATTTTTAATGCAGCCTGAGTCATTTTTGACTGATGCAAACCTAGTCATGCTTTTTTTTTCCTACTAAAATACATTAATAGCTTCCTTTTGTCCTTGGAATAATTTGCTAAGCCCGTAATCCAGCCTCAAAGACCTACCATTGCAATGTCAACCTCCATCTGCTTCTTCCTCACTTTGTGTTAGAGTGAGTTGCTGAGGTGTTGGTATCACCTGAAAGTGACGCTTGGTGTCTCACTATGTACATAGTCCCAGATCTGCTGTCTACACACAGAGGAACCAGGAATGTTGGTGGTGTGATTCAGTTAAATCCAAAGGCCTGAGAACCTGGAGTGCCAATGTATAAGGGCAGAGGATGGGTGTCTCAGCTCAAGAGAGAGACAAAAGTCACCCTTCTTCTACTTTTTTGTTCTCTTTGGGCCTTCTGTGGATTGGATGATGCCCAGACACGTTGATGAGGGAGATCTTTACTCACTCAATGAATACAAATGCTAAATTTTAGTGGAAGCATCATCTCAGGCATACCCAGAAATCATGGTTTGCCAGCTATCTGGGCATCCCTCTGCCCAGTCAAGCTGACACCTAAAACCAACCATCACGGGAGATGTTAAAGGAGTCACTGAACAAAGCAATAGGGTATTCATGAAAGTCAAACACTACAAAGAAGTCCAGAAGATAAGGACTGAGCAAAGGCCATTGGACTTTACACAGGAGCAGAAAGCAAGTCTGTGTATCACAGCACAAGGTCTAGCAGACATCACTGAGCCAAGGAGACCTTACTGGGCATATTAGGGAAACGGTCCTCTGGCTAACTAGTGTGTTTACTTATGGTGAAGGTCCAAGTACATTTTTTTCCAACCCTTGTTGGCAAAATTATCTCTTTCTCTAACAAACGTGTTTACTTTTCTGCCTTTAAAAAGTGTACTAATGACAGAAACACAACTGGTTAATAAATAAAACATTTTCTGGAGTTTTAGAGTCATTTGGACATTGGTCATCTATGTTGGAGGTAAAGATAGAGGACTCATCCTAGGTGACATTTTGAATGAATTCCTGATTGCCTCTTGGGGAGTGTGAATGAGTGAGCATGTGTGTGTGTGACTGTGAGTGTGTGTGTTGTGTGTGTGTGTGTGTGTGTGTGTGTGTGTGTGTGTGTGTGTGAAGGTGAGGGAGGGAGACCTATTTCGGCTGCATTACAGAGAAGCTACATAGCATTGGAAAAGTCCATTTTGTCCCTCTGTGAGTTACCACTTGCCATAGCAATGTCACAGAGCTGTCATGAGTATGGGAGACGGCATGCTCAAAAGATCCCACAGCCTGGTGCCCAGCACGTGGTAGATGCGTATTTCTGGTTTCAGAGCTAGATACCCAGAGTGCAGGAACAAATAAAGTGATTGCATATACCTTTTCAGGGTACCACTGCTTAATGGGGGGGGGATTTAGTTTTCTTTCCTGCTCTTGAAAGCTGTTGATTTGCATTTTACTCCTAAAAATTGAAAACACAACCAAAAAATAGTTAATTAAAGGTGTTAGTTAACCCAGGTTTTGCTTTTTGTTATTTCTCTCCTCATAATTATAAGAGGGAGGTGTTATGGTTTGGAGAAGGGGAGGCAGCTCTGAGATGAGATCACCACCGTTCCCCCCCACAACCCAAGGAGGGTGCGGGGACGGCTCTGCCAGGACAGCCTGTGCTTTGGTGGAAGCTGGAGAGAGGAAGGAAAGAGCTGGACCCACCTGGAGGCCAGTGCATTCCTCCCTGGGAGCTCAGGGATGGGGCCCGTGGGTACAGTGGGTCTGAAATGGACTTTCTGTGCCACTGACCCTCAGTAGATGGGAAATAATAAGTTATGCTGTGCTAACAGTTTCCCAGCATCGCTTCCTTAAACAAGATAGAACATTACACCTAGGTTTAAAAAAATTTTTTTAAATGCACGGGGCTCTTTGTACCTGTTCTTAGTCATTAAAAATGTGGTTCTGAAGTGCTAAATTTATAGTTAATTGCACCGTTCATTCATTATGTAGCACTATTCTCTTCTTTATAAAACACCAAACTGAACTGAATCCAGCCAATTACTTTACGGCTTAGAGATACCACAAAAGGAATGACTTAATTTAGTAAATAATTTTAACTTAAGTAATTATTTACTGAAAGAGAGAGTGTGCCGAGTGCCTCAGGAGACCGCTCGCTATTGGCCTTATAATAAACCTCCCATGTAATTCTTGATTAATTACTTACAGAAGCAACATTTTATTTACTTTGAACAAGCTGAGTTTTAAAAAGAGGTTATGAAATATCAGTGAAGAGACCCCAGCAGCACTTCCTGATTTTTTTTTCAGGTCTTGTGAGCAAAAGGGTCGGGGGAGGGTTGTTTCCAATTTTGTCCCCCTCTGAAGGCAAGTGATCCCAATCCCCCTATATCCCTATGTTTCTTGTAAATTAGGGATAGCATTCCAAACATCTCACCTTTGGATTTTTTTTGTTTTGTTTTGCTCTTGTCTGCCATGTATTTCAGATGTCTTGAGCATAGTAGGCACTCAAATATCAGATAAGTGAAACTATGTAGCAATATCCACAGCAGCATTAAAAAATACATGTCTGTCAAATACAGACTGGGATAGGAATCGATAGCAATCAATGCCTTTTTAAAAAAGGCAAGATAATTATTTTGGAAATAGAAGGAAAATGGCTAACTGAGCCAACGATTTTCGAAAAACTTGTTTGGAATTGAGACTTGGAATTTTGATGGTGTTCATACAATGCTCTCGGGCACATATTTATTTTGAAAATCAATGTGAGCTAGAAGAGTGTTCTAAGAATTGTGTGTAAACCAGAAATACCCTTAAGAATCAGAAGAGTCATGTTCAGGGATCATTGACTCAATTTTTAAGCATCTCTTGCCTCAGATGACAGGCTGATAGGATGCAGGTGAGGCCAACAGAAGCTCCTTTGGTTGCTTCTGAATGATGCAAGGAGGAAAGAACGATGACCACAGGGCCTTAGGCTCTTGAACAAACTTCTAGTGCTTAGAGGCAGTGAGCCAAAAGAGGATTTTGAAGATCAATTTTTAAAATCAGCCCAGTTTTACCTGGAAAGATTTCTTGAAGTGCATATTTATTTTCTTGACTTATTGGAAGGACTGTTTCCATAGAAGAGAGATTAAAACAGATCTATATGGCCCCAGGTTTCTAGAACCTGGAACAATGAGTGGAGAAGTCTTAGAGAATGAGACTTCCATCAGGGTGAGGAGGAAGTTTCTAACAGACCAGGAAGTGGTGTGTTCTCATGCTCACACGTTCAAGCAAGGACGCACATCCACCATGCAGGGATGCCGTGAAAGAGCTAAGCCAGGTCTGCTGGGGCGCTGGCCAGGGGTCAAGGGCGGGGGTGGTTGGCCAACACCCTTTAAGATGCCTTGCTGCTCTCTTTTCCCTCTTCCCCTGAATACTTTCAGCTTGTTCACATCCTTCTTAATGGATGGTGCCCAGTACTTAACATGGTACTCTGAACTCAGGGCAGAATATCAAGTAGGGCAATGATGCCCTTTGGTCTGGGCCCTATATTTAATTTTTATGGTTTAAGTTCATGTCAAATCGTCTTTTGCCTCCACACCTGAAATATGCCATCCTGATGTTGAATTTAAAGTCAACCAAATCTCTGCAATTTTATTATCTGAACTGCTACTTAGGTTGATCTTCAAGATGCTGACCTTATAAGATGGATTTTTAAAAATCATTACATTTTATCTCCTTGGTTTCAAACTATGATGTTATTATTTGGGGATGGGCAGGTAGGTAATTCTGAATGCCAATTCTATCCTCAAGGCAGTAACTTCTTCTCCCTTTGTTGTCTTCTCTGGCTTTGTAATCATGTCTTCTCCCTTTTCATCCAAATTAAGACAGGCTTCGGCAAATCTTGGGAAATATCTCTTGGGGACCTTCCTCCAGGTAAAACAATCACAGGATGAAGAGGCAGAGAAGATCTTAGTGGATGTCTAAATCATCTTTTATTTTATAAATGAAGAAACCTGGGTTTACTAATTAATAATCTTGGGGCAATGCTGTTTGGTCAGTTAAAAATCAACCTACATTCATTAATATCCTTATCATATTTTTCAGCTTTGCCCTTGAAGCATTATTAAAACTCTTGAGGATTTTTCTGCCCCCCCACACCACCCCCCCCCCACACCCATTGGTTAGTTATCTATTTTTGTCTTATGTTGGCTTCAATGGATCAACTTTTTCTTTCCAAAGGCTTCCAAGCCATCTCTTTATCCTTATAGAATTTAGATCAATCTTCCTTGTAGAGAATACTTTTATACTCAATGTCATAAATTCTAGAGAACAATGTAGCATCTACATCAATGTGGTTTACTAATTGCTTTAAAAAATTTTTGGCAAAAAATACCCACCCCACAACATATATTCAATTCAGAATATTTTTTTAATTTTAAGAAGTTTTTTTTACTTATTTGAAAGAGAGAGCGAGCGAGTGAGAACGAGTGCACATGGGGGAGGGGCAGAAAGAGAGGGAGAGTGAGAATCTCAAGCCCCCTCCCCACCGTTAGTGTGAAGTCCGACTCGGGGCTCAAACCCACACCTTGAGTCATGACCTAAGCTGAAGTCAGATGCTCAACTGACTGAGCCACCCAGGTGCCCCCAGAATATGTTTTAACTGTTGTTCTAGAATTCAAATTCCACTTGACCCTTTAACAACATGGGCGTTAGTGGCACTGACCCCACATACTCAAAAATCCATGTAGAATTTTTTATTCCCCCAAGACTTTACTAACCTACTGTTTACAGGGAGCCTTACCAATAACAAACAGTCTATTATGTTATTAACACGTATTTTGTATGTTATATGGATCCTATGCTGTGTCCTTTTAGTAAGGTAATTTACAAAAAGGAAAATGTAAGAAAATCATAAGAGAAAATACATTCACAGTACCATGCTGTATTTATTGGAAACAATCCACATGTAAGTGAACCCAGGAAGTTTAAAGCAGTGTTGCTCAAGGGTCAACTGGATTTGAATCCAAAGCTTCCTTGTGCCCCCACATCCCATCCCCCAAAGCCAATGTGTCTTCCCGAGAAAGCCTTTCTCTATCTTTGAGTGTGGCTTGGGTGTTAGGCTTTACTGATGGATGCATGGCAGAAGCCGTGCAAGATGGGTGTTAGTGACCATGGGAAGTTGTTAAATCTGCACATTCAGGTGCTTGTCTTTCTCAAGCACCAGGTGAGCTCAGCTTCTGAGACGATCTTGCTCTCATTCCAGCGGGCGAAGACTCTGGACTCTTGCGGCAGCCCCACCCCCACCGTGCCCTGCCCATTTTTGTTTTCACCTTGTTGAGGGAATCAAGTGCCCTCTGCTTCCCTCACGTCCCTTCCTTGCCCAGACACTCAACACAGGAACCTAAAGAAAATGATTAAAAAAAAAAAAAAAAAAACAGAAGGGAGCCCGTTGATAAGCCTCTGTGGGCGTTTGCGAGGCACACATCATCTGAATGACAGGTTTGCATGTAAACAGCCGCGACTCACGAAAATAGTTTTTAATCTACTTGAAAGGCATATTCTCAGAAAGGAATCAAGTTCTCTCCAGGTGCGTGAAAGCTCTTTGAAAGAGAAGCTGCTGCAGCAAAAATACAAGCAGTTATGAGATTCTACTTTTGATGACCCATTCTTTTCTTTCTTCTCTACCAACCCCTGAACCCCTCCCATCCATGAACTTATCTCTGCATGGCTTTGGGCTGGAGAGCGAGGGAGCGGCTTAGGGGAATCACGTTCTCTCGTTTCCAGCAGATCCACCTGGGCACTGTTTGCCTTTCCACTGGATGTCTGTCTAATTTTGTTTCCTATCTTTTCTCAAGATTTTCTTTCCCTGGGCAGACTGGTCTCCCCTGTGCCCCTCTTCCCAGACCTTAGTGCCTTGTGATTCTCTGACTCTCCTCCACACCAACGCTGGAGATCCTTTAAAGGCTCGACCTCTGCTCTGCGGCACAGACCAAACCTTGACCTGAGTCATCCTGTTATTTCACGATATCTTATAAAGGATTTTTAAGTTAGGAGTGACTCTTGATTTCCGTTCTGGTCATGATTTCACAGTTCATGAGATCAAAGCCCACGTCTGGCTCTGTGCTGAGTGTGGAGACTGCTTGGGATTCTTTCTCTTCCTCTCTCTCTCTGCCACTCCCCTCACTTATACTTGTGCAGGTGCTCTGTCTCTGACTCTCTTTCAAAAATAAACAAACATTAAAAAAAGAAATAAATTAAAATGTTTATTTTGGTATAATAGACTTAACATGCAATTTACCACTTTAACTATTTTTAACCATACTGTTCTGTGACATTGAGTACATTCACATTGTTGTGTGTCCATCACTGCCATCTGTCTCTGGAACGTTTTCATCTTCCCAAACTGAAACTCTGTGCCCATTAAACAATAATTCTATGTTCCTTCTTCCCTAAATTTCAATTATATGAGGAATTTATTATAAAAAATACAATAATGCAAAAAAAAGTTCTTTTTTTATGATTACACCTCCCTTAGAGTTGACTGCACTTACATATACATTTATTGTGTGTGTGTAGCAAAGATTTTTTTAAATGTTTGTTTATTTTTGAGAGAGAGAGAGAGAGAGACAGAGAGAGAGAGAGAGAGAGAGAGAGAGAGAGAGAGTATGGGTAGGCAAGGGGTAGAGAGGGAGGGAGGCACAGAATCTGAAGCAGGCTCCAGGCTCCAAGCTGTCAGCACAGAGCCCGATGCAGGGCTCAAACTCATGGACTGTGAGATCATGACCTGAGCTGAAGTTGGATGCTTAAGTGACTGAGCCACCCAGGGGACCCTATAAAATTAAGTTTTGTATGCAGAGTTTACACAAATGCTACATAGATAGATATCATATCTTTTAAAATACCATATCATTGGGCACATATAAAATATCATATCACAAATGATATTTACAATAATGTATCATGCACTGATTGTTGCTCTTTTGATTCAACTGTATGTCTCGGAGATCATTCCACTTCAGTACTCAGAAATTTACTTTGTTACTTTTTAAAATTTATTTGTTTATTTTGAAAGAGAGAGAGAGAGAGAGAGAGAGAGAGAGAGAGAGAGAGAGAGAGAGAGAGAGAGAGAATGAGTGGGGTAGGGGCAGAGAGAGAAAATCCCAAGTAGATCTCACACTGCCGACATGAAGCCCGAGGTGGGACTTGAACTCATGAACAGAGTGAGATCATGACCTGAGCCGAAACCAAGAGTCATACGCTTAAGTGACTGAGCCACCCAGGCGCCCTTACCTTGTTATTTTTAAGTGTTATATAGTATTCATAATTATTCATAATTCATATTCATAATTAGCTAGTCTCCTGTGTAATTGTTTCTAGCTATCCTTTATTATGTATACCACTGCAAGGAGCTTCAGAATGAAACAAATAAATGTGTCTCTTAAGAGTGAGCACCCAGAAACATCACGTGGTCACGGGGATACATATGCTCTCGTTCCCACAGAAGCCATTCTGCTGGGTTACCCTCCAACGTGTCTCTAATTCATTCACTTGCTAACAGTGCACAAAAATACCTGCTTCCCCACATTCCTCAGCACTTGATGTCAAAAAT
Source organism: Suricata suricatta (assembly GCF_006229205.1). Lineage (NCBI taxonomy): Eukaryota > Metazoa > Chordata > Mammalia > Carnivora > Herpestidae > Suricata > Suricata suricatta. The sequence goes on along the minus strand of NC_043702.1, from coordinate 125,614,057 downwards.
AGATGAATTTATCAAGTGCTTACTTTTTGCCAGGCATGGTTCTAAATGCTTTATGTGCATGAAATCATTTAATGCCCACAACAGGCCAACAAGGTAGGTAGTATATTATTATTATCCTTTTATACACCTGGAGAAGGTAAGAATTGGACCAGGTTAGCCTGACTTTGCATCCCTCACCACCATGCCATTGTACCCAATTGCTGCCCATTTGATGAGTTGAGCATGGTGTCTCTTCGGTTCTTTTTTTTAAATAAAAAAATTTTTTTTTTGAGAGACAGAGTGAGAGTAAGGGAGTGGGCAGAGAGAGAGGGAGACACAGACTCTGAAGCAGGCTCCAGGCTCCGAGCTGTCAGAATAGAGCCCTATATGGGGCTCGAACTTACAGACTGTGAGATCATGACCTGAGCTGAAGTCAGATGCTTAACTGACTGAGCCACCCAAACAACTCCCCCCTTGGGTACTTTAATTTGCACTCCCATGACTACTAGTTAGGGGAGCATCTTTCCCTATGCTTATTAACAACCTGTATTTTCTTTTTTGTGTGTGATTTCCTGTTCACATCTTTTGTTCTTTTTTCTTTTTCTTTTTTTCTATTGGATGGTTTGTTGATTTGTAGTTTAAAAATGATTCTGTTCTGGCTTCTTTGGTGAAGTATCATAATTAAAATAATCAGCACAGCCAAGTGTTAACTGAGTCTAGATCCTACCCTAGCTGTGAAAGGTAGGACATAGAAATTATCATATAAATATGAGTATTCATTTCCTGAATAAGTTTTAAAAATTATATGATACCTCTGAACCGAGCACTGTGCAAAGGAGCATCACAGATCACAGAAGGGTTAGTAGAGATCTTACTCAAAACAAAGAGCTATTAACCTTTATAGTGAATTAATATATAATGAAATCATTACTAATTGTTTTCACCTGCTTTTGCCAACAGCCCTCTACTAAAAATATGTACACCATCAATTAACCAACATAAGAATCTGCCAATGTAAATATTTTTAAGGTTTATCTATTATGAAGCTTCCAGAGAGAAACTACCCTGAGGGGCTATTTTAATCCTCCCTCCCTCCTTCCCTTCTTCTTCTTTTTTTTTTTTCCTGTCTTTCTTTCCTTCCTTCATTTAAAACCTTTTCCTAGAACGTGAAAATATGGTGTTCTTCTAGAGCAGATGCTAAGCATTATGGATGGATATTTTGGATTACTACACCGAGCAGGAAACTGTCTGTGGTGGCAAACTGAAAACTTCAGGAATAATTGTGCTTTTTAAATGAAAGCAGATCCAAAGGATTTTTATGTGTTTCAAGCACGTTTTTGTCGTGAGCAGAAAGAAGAAATCTACATCCTCATTTGGTATCGATCCAGAACAGACCCGAAATGTAGACCATTTCTCGGCTCCAGATGTTTATCTTTGTGTACTCGGCAGGTGTGTCCAAACCAAACCAGACGTCTCATTGGAATGTGGTGCAGCCACTGCCATTCAGACAGAAATGACTTCTTTCTCGAGGCTCATTTCTGGTCAGTGCTCACACACCTGCTGTGCCTAAGGGGTAGGATCTTGGAGAGTGCATTTCTGATCACTGACCTCATTTCAGCACGAGATAACCAGATGCTGCCCCTTTGTCCACACGAGTTTCCCTGCACTCAGCTAGCAAGAGGCTCAGGGCAGGCCACCTCATCTCTTGCCAAGGATGCCTTTCTTCCTGCCTGTGGGTCTGGAGGAAGGAAGGTGCCCACGGATCCCCAGATCAACATTTTGAGGGAGTCTCATTGTTTACATCACAAAGAATGCTGGCTACGTGACATGTCAGTCTAATGCTAGGTTGGGGCGCTGTGTCTCAGTGGGTGGGGGTGGGGCTGAGGAGAGAGTCTCTAATGCACCCATATTTCCTTGCTTCTCACTAAGTCCACTCTAGTGAGCAGAGTGGTGTGGCCATTTAGCTCCCATGGAAGACGCCACAGTCATCAGGTGTCCCTCGGAGCCACTTTTACACCATCTTCCTTTGAAAATCTCCCTGGAAAATGATTGACTCAACTTGCCATTTGTGGAAGACAAAACTAAGTAAGGGACAGGATGGTTTAATCAGGCTGTCAGTAAATAAGATTGATTTTGCATTCATTGTATTACGGAGAGCTCTCTGGACCCTGTTATGAATTGCCTGCCAGATTCTGGAGCTTCTAATCTGGCTAGTGAGGTCAGCCGTGGACGGGGGAGGCACAGCCAAGGGTCTCTGCAGTGGCGCCCCTGACGTGTGGAGCAGTCACCGGGGCAAGCACACGTGGGGACCTAGATTCTGTGTTTCTACCGAGCCCCATGCAGCTGCCCCGCCGCCAGCACACTTGGCTGGGGTTTCTTCTAAACTGGCAAAACTGCCCATAGGCCATTGAAGGGGTACTGGACTAAGCGTCACTCTACCAGGGTTCTAGCTCTGCCCTCATCAGTGGGGACACTGAAGAAACAAACCACTTGTAGAATCTTTGCTCCAAACTTTATTACGACCCCACTTCCAACTCCGTCTTTCTCTCTCTTTTATTTTAAATATGATTTATTGTCAAGTTGGCTAACATACAATGTATACAGTGGGCTCTTGGTTTTGGGGGTAGATTCCCATGGTTCATCACTTACCTATGACACCCAGCGCTCATCCCAATAAGTGCCCTCCTCAATGCCCATCTCCCATTTCCCTCTCTCCCCTGCGTCCCCGCCAACCACCCTCAGTTTGTTCTCTGTATTTAAGAGTCTTTTATGTCCAACTCCATCTCTAAACCCCCGCCCTTTGTGGGTGCCTCCAGTGGGGTCTCAGCTGGCCAGCTGGGGGCTAGGGGTGGGATGGGGGGCTGAACATTGCTCTGAAAGACCCTGCTATTGGAAGGAGCATTTGGATTAGTTTCAGTCTTAGGAAAAGACAGTTTGGAGGCATATGCAACTGGGCCCTGTTGAAGGCAGGGACGTAGGGGGTGGGGAGAAGTGGTGGGAGGCTTCGTGGGTTGGGGAGGTCTGCTTTGAGGGTGAAGACAAGAGCATGGTGTTGGGAGAAGGCGGGAAAGAGGAGAAGGGCAGGAAAGGAAGCTGCACAGGTAGGAGGCAATGAGTGGTGGTGAGGAAGGCACCTGGAGCAGGAACTAGGCAGAAGTGTGCAGGGACAGACGTGAGAGCACGCGGGTGACATGTCAGGAGTCACCGAGGGATGCGGAGTAAAAGGAAATGAGAAGAGGAAAAAAAAATCACAGGTGCATGTTACAGTGAAGGTGCAGACTGCCAGAGGATGGAGATGACATTTATTTTGGGGAGAGGCCTGAGGACTTGGGGATGAGGGCAACAGAGCCTCAAAGGAAAGCTTCTGATGGCTGAGCTTCCTGGGGTGCAGGAGCAGGAAATATGGGACAGAGCACTGAGTGGGACATGAAGAAGGCCAGAGGGATAGAAGAAAACAACCCACCTGCGAGATGGGGAGCACACTGCTGTTAGCAAGCAGCGAGGGACGGGCTCCGGGGGGCTCTGGTTCTGTCTCTGTCCACCTGCCCCAATGCTCTCTGAGTCCAGCTCCTGCAAAGCCCATCTTAGCCATGGCACCTGGACATGGGCCAGGCAGGCAGCACACACAGGGCAGCTTCCCTGAGGGCCCAGAAACATCGCGGAGGTGAAAACCCTGTGGGGAGCACCACTGTGTGTAGAGGACACCAGCTGCAGGCTGCTGACATGCTTGTCTCATGCAGCGTGTGCCCAGTCCTTAGCAAGAAGCTATAGGGTACAGGACAGTGGGTTTAAAAGCTGTGGCCCCCCCTCCAGAGCATGGTCCTGCAGCTGGAGTGGTAGGATGTCCTTCTGTGTTGGAGGTCAAGGGGCTCCCGAAAGGTGACACTTAAGAACAGACCTAAAGGCAAGTGCCTGAGTGGCTCAGTTGGTGAGACATCCGACTCCGGCAGGAGTCATGAGGATCATGATCTCACGGTCCCTGAGTTTGAGCCTTACATCTGGCTCTCTGCTGTCAATCCAGAGCCTGCTTCAGATTCTGTCTCCATCAAAAATAAATAAACATTTAAAAACTTTTTTAAAAATAAATTAACTCATTAAAAAAAAACACAAAGAGCAAACCTGAAGGGATGGAAGAGTGTGGTCTGGGGGCAGAAACAGAGTGTGCAAAGGTGTTGGAGTCCCGGGTGTGTCTGAGGAGCAGTGAGGAGGCCGTGTGGCAGAGGGGAAGAGTCAGAGAGGTGTGATACGTAAGGCCAGTGACACAGGGAGTGCAGCACAAGGGCCTTCTGCTGCTGCAGTTTTCGTTTCTACCCCGAGTGAGTTCAAGCGGTACTGCAGGTTGGCGACAGAAGAGACCACGGTCTAACCCCATCACTCTGGGTGCCCTGTCAAGAGCAGACTGGGGCAGGGAGGACCCGTGAGGGGGCCCATGCAGGCCCAAGCCGGTGACAACAGCAGAAGTGATGAGTGCAGGCGAGAGTCTGGAGAGGCCCAGAAGGTGGAGCCAACAGAGTTCCTGTCCACTTGGAGGTAGGATATGAGATGCAGAGGAATCACGGCTGACTTCAGGGTTTAAGCCTGAGCTACTGGAAAATGGAATTGCCATCCCTGAAAGAGAGAGAAATAGAGAAGACCATGAGAGGAGAATCAGGCAAAAACAGAGGGGGAGGGAGAAATATGAAGGAGGGAGCACCTTCGCCAGAGAGAAAGGGAGTGGACAGAGTAGGGGAATGCAGTAAGATTGCTCAGCAGAGCTGGGGGCTCCGTTGAAGTTGGTGGCCATGAAGGTAAAGTGACATCACAGCCAGGTTTTGTTTGTCTCTGCTAGCCATGGTATCTGGAAGAGTGTGGAGTGGGCGGGGAGTGAGGTGTCACCCAGGTTGGAGATGTGCGGCCAGCACCCTGGAGGATAGACTCCAAAACCACAGCTCCCCCAAGAACACAAAGCTGTCCCTCTGAGACTCAGGCCCCTCATCTGCACAATGAGGATGGGAGTGACCTCCTCCTGGGCTGCTGTGAGGCCCAAATAAGATGGGGCTGGCAGGAGGGCTGGCCCGCGGCGGGTACTCACAGGGGTCAGCAGGCCTAGGTGCCTCTGTCTCACCCCAAGTGGGACAGAGGCCGAATGTCAGCCACCATCTGCTGCTTGCACAGTTAATTAAGTCACAGACTCCAGCTCAGGTGAGGGGAGAGCCCTGGGGTGGAAGCGGAGGCAGGATCTGGAACCTTGCAGCCTGCTGGGGGCTGGGCTCGGCTCCCGTCTCCTCTGCCCCCCCAGAGGAAGGGGAAGCCAGTGGTGATGTATTTCTGTATTCAGAACACTGACATCACTCCAGAAAGAAATGAGAGAAGATTATGCAGGAAGAGAATTGAGTCTGTCAGGAGCTTCAAGAGAGAAAGAAAGAAAAAAAGATGTAGAAAGGAGCCGTTTGTTGCTCTTTGTTCAGGTTTTTATCTTGAGAGTCTGTTTATAAAAATGCTCTCTCTCTCCCAGCCTGGACGCACTCCCCCCTCCCGCCCGCCCTCCCCTGCTCTTGTTTGAGTTAAGGCTTTTTCCTTGATTAAATAATGAATAAAAGCTCTTCCCAAGTCTGGCCTTCCTGGTCCTGGGGAGAAATTACAGATATATGTACATACATATACATGCAAAATAACCCGAGATAAAGAGGCACAAGATAAACAGCTTTCTGGTTGTTGTTGTTGTTGTTGTTTTCCTTTTAAAGAATTGTCATTCATTAACTACACTTACAGGCAACACAAATTCAAACTAGGGCAAACTGGACTAAGTGCAGCTAAATAGTTTGATTTAATAAAGCTCTTGGATTTAAAAGCATCTATTTTTATTTAAACTTACGACATTTATCTTTTAAAAAAGTGAGCTGGGGCTTTCTCCCCCAGGATCACTGTCAGGTGCTGAGCCACCCATGACTGTCCCTACAAGGAAGGAATATCCAATTCGGAACCCATGCTTCTCTCTCACCTTCTTTTCTCAAGGCTCATCAATTAAGGCAAAGCTGCTTGGGGAACAAAGCTACAGTGTCTTTACTCCAGAATTACTGGCCTCGCACACTCCCCTCTCCCCTCTTCTCCACCCGCATCAAACCCCAGCTGCAAAGAGGCCTGGCAATTTTCCCAGCTGCCCGGCCCCCATCAACCTGTGGAGTGTTACCCTTTTTTTACCTGTTTCAGATTTGGAAGAAAATCCCTTCCCTCTCCTTACTCATAAACAATTCCGTAGCTCATGGGATTTTGAAAAGAAATTTTACAAAGATACTAGAGAAAGGCCAAATAATTTGTAATGGCATAATATGCATAAGCAAACTGTGTACAGATTTCAGAGCCCGAGTTAACTCATGTTTAGCTACAGATTGGTTAAGGGTTTGTAGGTTCACAGATGACCTTGTAACTAGGAGACTTAACAGATGGACACTTCTGAATTGTAAGACTCATTCCTCAAGAACAAGGGTTGGCAGATATTGCTCGTAATCCACCCATCCATCTATCCATCCATCCATCCATCCATGCATCCACCCATCTATCCAATAATTATTTATTGGTTGACAATAAATTGGCTGACAAAAATTGTATAGATACTGGGGACACAAAGGTGAGCAAACAGCACCATCTGTGGCCTCACATAGCTTCTAGTCTAGTGGGGAAGACAGATATCAATTCAAAAATCACCCTAAAGAATAAATAATAAGCTGAGGAAAGTGTTCTCAAGAGAAGGAGCATGGTTTAATGAGAGCATGTTACTAGACTAGGGCTCAGGAAAGATTTCCCTAAGAAATTAGTGCTTGACATGCAATCAAAGGATGAGTAAGACTCAAATAAGGAAGAATGGAGGAGTACATTCTAGAAATACGTGCTTGGGGAACATGGGGAGTTTGAGGCCTGGCAAGAAAGCCAATGAGGCTGCAGCTCAGAGTAAGAGAGCGTGGAAAGATGCAAGCCTAGAAGACGCGTCCGCGTCAAGCTGCACTGGTTATCTACTGCTGCATAACAAATTGCCCCCAAAATTAGCAGCTTAAAACAACACACATTCATTATCTCAGTTTCTGTGGGTAAGGAATTCAGTAGGAGCTTAGTTGAGTGATCCTGGCTCAGGGTCTCTGGTGAAATCACAAGGCAAGACACTGGCGAGAGCTGCAGTCACCTGGAGGCCTGTCAGGGACAGCAGGGTCTGCATATAAGATAGACCGCTTTTGTGGCCGTTGGCAGGGGCCTCAGTCCTTACCACATGGACCCCTCCATAGAACTCCTTAACAGTCTTCATGACATGGCAGTTGGTTCCCCCAGAGCAATGATCCAAGTGAAAGAGAAGAAGAAGAAAGCCATAATACCTTTTAAATCCTAATCCGGGAAGCCGCACCCTGTTACTTCTAGGCATTCTGTGTTAGAGGTGAGCCATTAGCCCACCCTCAAGAGGAAGAGAATTAGGCTCTGCTTCTTGAAGGAAGAACTGTCAAAGACTTGTGCATGTATTTTAAAACTTCCCTGTAAGCCATGGAGGACTCAGTAGCCCTATTAAGACCTGTTGAGTGCTATTAAGTCATTTTTCTAGGGCCACCATAACAGAAAACCATGGAGTGTCTGGCTTACATAACAGAAATTTATTCTCTCACAATTTTGGAGAATAGAAGTCAAGATCAGGGTGCTAGAAGGGTTCAGGTCTCCTGAAGCCTATTTTTAGCTTATAGATGGCCATCTTCTCCCTGAGTTATCACCTGGACTTCTCTCTGCCTGTGTCCCAATTTCCTCTTCTTAGAAGAACACCAATCATATTGGATTAGGACCCACCCCAATGACTTCATTTTGACTGAATTACCTCTTTGAAGACACCGTGTCCATATATAATCACATTCTGAGGTACTGGGTGGGGTACATCTTCGACATATGAATTTTGGGGGGAGGGGGACATAATTCAGTCCATAACATAAGAATTTTGACATTTATTCTTAGGGCAACAGGAAACTATTGGAGTGAACTTAAGCTTGAGGAGAGGTAGCACTCTCATATTTGCATTTAGAAATTCCTCAGGTTGCAATGCAGGGATCTGCTTAGAAGGGGTGCTGAGTGAAGATTGACTGGAGATCTCAAATACCCCAAGTGAGAGGGGGTGGGTGTTGGAATGAAGGTAATGGCTACAGAGACAACAGGAATTGCTAGACTCAAGAGACATTTAGGACGCGCATTTGTTAGGACTTTAGATAAATTGAACATGAGGGTGAGAACAAGGGAGAGTCAGTGTTGATACTTGGACTTCCAGCTTGTCCCCTGGGTGGTGGTGAAGCTATTGCTGATGATGGAAGAGGTCCAGGCTTGGAGGTGGTGGAGGGAGAGTTTTGAGTTTGTGATGTTTGCCAGATGTGGAGAAGTCTGGTAGTGAGCCAGGTAGGGGCATCCCTCGGGATGCTGTGAGATGCTCAGTTCTAAGGCACAGAGAGGTCTGGATTGCCAATATAGATCTGTGAGTCATCCACAGAGAGGTGGTATCTGAAAAGAGTACATGTGTGAAACTGGACCGGACCCAGGAAGAGCAAGAAGGAAAGGGGCTTGGGGCCGAGCCTCAAAGAGCTGGGGCGTATCCACACACTGGATTTTTGAGCCCACTCCTCTACTTTTCCCATATACTGAATCTGAAAGTATGGCTTAACTGTGTCCTTACAGACCTTGACATAATACATGTAAGAATAAGTGAAGGGCAAGGGAGCAGTCCAAATGCACTGCAGCATGGTTCATGATATTAGCTGAGAGTGTTTCTGCCCCTTGCCCCAGAGCCAGGTACATGGGACGCTGACTTCTACATTTCATGCGTGTGTGCACGTGGGCTAGAGAGGAGATGAAATCCAAGCCTGTTCAGACCTTTTATATGGTGAAGTTTAGAACAGTCACCTGTGGGACACACATAAAGATGCAGTGTTTGCCTCACCCCCCATCTCTTCTTCTGGGTCAGGAATACCTAGCGCAGGCAGCACTGAAGGGGAGAGGAAGAGATTGGGGGTCCTGGGAGACCCAAGCAGGAAAGGAGTGAAAAGCAGTCATGATAGGAACACGATTTTTCTCTTTCTTCCCAAGTTAGCAACCCACCTTGGATAACCACGTTTCCCACCTGTGTCACAGGGAACACAAGATCTAAGGAAAAGGGACTCTAGGGTAAACAGATAATCTCTAAGGAGGATTTCTGTCAGGGGACAGCATTTTTCCTCCCAAACTAGGATGACTAATTCAATGTCACACAAGTGACTGAGCACCTTCTCTGGGTCTGATATGTGCATAGTATAAGTTATGGGCAGAGAAAGATACTTGGTAGAATAAGAGAGAAGTGAGCAGTGTGGCAACTTCTAATAAAAGAGAACGAAGTGGGACTGTACATGATGATGTATGTAGTATGTAGGACACATACTTAGGAAAAGGCAGTGTCTTTACAGACTTTGGTACAGACTCTTACCCTTAACATCCCACATACTTAACTGTTCATCATGTTCATAGCTTATTGTTTTTCTCTTTAATTTTTTAATGTTTTATTTATTTTTGAGAGAGAGAGAGAGAGAGACAGCATGAACAAGGGAGGGTCAGAGAGAGAGAGGGAGACACAGAATCTGAAGACAGACTCCAGGTTCTGAGCTAGCTGTCAGCACAGAGCCTGATGCAGGGCTCAAACCCACAAACCACGACATCATGACCTGAGCTGAAGCCGGGTGCTCAACCGACTGAGCCACCCAGGCGCCCCATCCGAAGCTTATTGTGAGTATCCTCACTTGAACGCTAGCCCTGCAAATGCAGAGGTCTGTGTCTGTTTTGTCCAGGGACTTACTGCAAGCACCCAGGGTGGTGTCTGCACATGGTGGGTGTCTGTTACATATTTGTTGAGTGAATGAATGAACAGTCTTCAGAATTTTATGAAGCAGGACTGATGTGGGTCTCCCCGCATGTGGTGATGGGTCTGCAGGGCCTCATCTGTGCACAGAGCAGTGCCTAATAATAAATCCCTCTTTACTCTGTCTGCATACAATGGAGGAAATGAGGGCCTCTCCCTGGGGGTTTGTGGAGTTCATGGCACTTCTTCCCGTGTCTCCTGCTGCCCTTTCTATGAGACCTTCCTCTCCCCTCCCTGTGAGAGCAGAATCTCATCTGGCCACGTCCACATCCCTCACACTGGCTTACCTCTGCTCTCCCCTCAGTGTGACTCACCTTTCCCCACTGAGCTCCCTTGGCCGTGCTTATGGAAATGAGCCCACTTGTTTATAGTTGCAACATTCAAAGCTTTATTCTTCAAGTATACAAATAGCATACTGTAAGCAGATGGGAAGATTGGTGAAGGGAACTTGGACACTCCTAAATTAGATTACCGTTGCTGGGGAAGGCTCCGTGCGCAGATGTATGTGGTCCATTTCAGACGGATGTGACAAGAGCTGGTCAGGAGGGATGCTGCAGTCGGGCTCACTTCCCAGATGGTGCCTGCTTCTCTCTGGAGGGCTGGGCCAGGACTATGTCTAGCTGCACAGGATCATGGTCCAAGCACTGCCAGCGGTAGAGAGCTGGGGTCTTTTCCAGGACCTGGTGTGAGTTGCCCTAGCCATGTTCACCCATGCCCCTTTATCCAGCCTCTTCCGGATGCCCCTTGCTCTTGCATGTCTCTTCCCCAAGGTTAATTGGCAACTAGGATCATTTTTCCCCCTCTACTGGTCCCTTTTCTGACACTCAGGGATACACTTCTCTCCCTTCATTGTTATTTTCACCTCTGGTAATGACGTTTTTGACTGTGAAGTATGTCCCGGGAACCCAACTACTTTGCCAATATGAAGTGCAAAATTGAACCTAATTAGGAATGAAAATTAATTATATATGGAACAATTTCTGAGGGACTGTAGAGATGAATATGGGTAACTGTCTCAGGAAAACCCCCTCAGAGGAGATAAGAATTAGGTGAGGTGTCGAGGAAGGATGTGGAGCAGTTTTGGGTGGTGAGGGGTGGCCCGCCTACCATATGATGTGTCTAGCAGCTGGGGAAAGGCTGAGCCTGGAGAAAGGTTTGTGTTGGAGAATAGAGCAAAATGAGAAACCTGATTGCCCTCCGCAGCTGCAGACCGCTTGTCTGTCGGCTAAGCTAGCAGATTTCCCCTGATTTGAACATTGAAACCGACAAAGAGATTAATAAACCAAGTTCGGGGCTGAAAAAGGACAGGACCTCCAGAGAACTCAGTCAGGACTGGTTTGGGGCACAGTGGCTGATTCGTAGGGCACAGAAAGAAGGAACGGGGCATTGCTTATTCAATGAACACGAGGGGAAGAAAGAGCAGTGATTTCACTTTTAAGTAGTTTCTCTGAACCTCAGTTGTCTCACCTATAAAATAACGGTGTCCTCCTCCTCCTTCTTCTATCATCCTCATCATCACTGTCATCATCATGATCCACCACCACCATCGTCATCACCACCATCATCACCATCGTCATCACCACCATCGCCATGCCAATCATAATCACTACCATCAACACCATCATCGTCATCACTATCATCATCATCGTCCACTTTGAAATGCTTTAATTTCTCTGCTTCTCAGATACCTCATTCTCCGGGTTTTCCTTCTACCCTACTGGCCCCTCTTTCTCAGCCTTCTCTTCCTCTGCTCTCCTCTGAATATTAATGTGTGGCCAGGATAGAACTGGCCCCTTTCCCATCTATAGCTATATATTCTCCATGACAGTAGTCAACTACTTGTATGAATGTTCAACTAACATTTAGCCCTAAAAACAGCCCGAAAAGAACTCTTGACTCCTCATCCAACCCTCCCATTTCAACAAATGGCACCATGAATCACCAATTGCTCAGCTCTAAGGCCTGGAAGACTTTCTCTACTCTTCTCTCTCCCTTACACCTCACCTCCAATCCACTAAGTCAATTTACCCCACTTCCTAAAACTATCCAACACACGTTCTCATCTCTTCTTCCTTCAGTCCTCCCTAAGCAACCATCACAGTGGCCTCTTACATCCACCTGGTTCTCCTTTTGTTCCTCTTCAACACTGTCCCACACAGAGCCAGAGGGAACTTTAAGAAATAGAAATTATATCAGGTAGAGTCCGAGGACTTCTCAAAACAATGAAAGTTAAACACAATGGCACACAGGGCAGGAGGTTCCCAGTTTGTCCCCTCTCCCCTCTCACCCCCCATCACTGGCTAGGTCTCTGCCACTCTGGTCTTCCCTCCTTTCCTCACAGCCACCCAGCTTGTGTCTCCTAAGGGTCATGCGATGGGCTCCTTCTTGCTATTCATAACTCAGTATGAATGTCACCCCTTCAAGAGGGCCTCCTTGTCACTCCATCTAAAAGTGGCATGCAGTCATTCATTTTTAACTCTCTGTACATACCTATTACCAGGTCAGATTTTCTTGTGGATGTATTTATTGTCTTATGATGCTCTTGTCTGTTACTTCAGTATCTGTCACTTATGGTAGCATCTGGAACACAGTTGGTACTCCCTAAGTATTTATTACATTTATTTTATTTAAATGACACAAGGCAAAAAAAAAAAAAGAACACAAGGTGATATAATTGAGTAAAAGTACATAGTGTTTGGATCTAGACATAAGCTAAAACCTTGGCTCTTCCTTCTGACCTTATTACCCTTCCTATAAGCCTAGTGGCAGTTGTGCAACTTTAAGCTTACTTCGCAACCACTCTGAGCCTTGATCTACTCACCTGTTAAATAGCAATACTCCTCATCTTTCTGAAGTTTGAGATCATTGTATGAGCTAATGAACACGTACATAACAGTACACCTTGACTATGGGAATCCCCAACAGATACTACTTATTTTTATTAATGTTGAACCTCTGTCAGGGTTGGGGGGAAATGGCTACTGAGCCTTCAGCCAGTGGATATAGGGGCTTGAGGAGAGAGGACCCTTCTGCCTCTGGAGTGAGCAAAAGCAGAGGGAGGGAGAGAAAAACCAGCCTGCCGTTTTTCCTGCACTCCCTCTCCGGCTGGCCAGGCCACACGGTTGCAGTGCTGATGTGGGCAGCACTGTTAAAATGTACATAAATATTGGCGCATTCTAATGGGACCAGATCCAGGCTGATAAAGGCAATGAGAGGCAAGGTTATTGATGTCTGTCTGAGGGCCTCCACGGGACCCAAGCCAGGACTGTAACAAGGATCCAGAAGTTGCATCAAGCCAATTGATTCTCTATCTCCCCAGGAAGACACGCATTCAGGAGAGCTGGCAGCGTGGCCAGCGCAAGAGTCTGCTTTAATGAAAGCATGCAAATGGCCCTACTCCCAGTGTGGGTCCCCTCCCTGGCAGCCTGCAGGCCTACAGTCTAAAAGGTATTTGGCATCTTGGATGTATATTGATGAAAACTGGAAGAAAACCAAGGTAGGCAGAGATATTTAGCCAGGCTATCTGATGTCCCTGTGGAAATGAGCTCTTCGTGGCACATTTTAGATAGAGGGGGGTTGACCGAGAGGCACGGGAGCACTGCTTGGGGTCACCTTGGTGGCCTACAGACTGCATAGCCTGGTAGAGGGCAAAGATGGAGGCAGAAGAATGTCACTGAGAAGCTGTGGGCCTGGATCAGGTCTCTGGTCCCCTGTGGGCTTCACACTCACTGTTGGTGGCATTGTCCCCAAGGTGGTGCCATGGAGGCCTCAGGCTGTGAGGTCTGAGGGCTTCCCTACTAGGCCATGTACCTTTGAGCCCTGCAACTGTGTTGCATCCATCGGAGGCTTCCCAGATCCCAGCACGATGCCAAGTAACAGAGGTTACTTGTTGATGTTCGTTGAATGAATGTACAGACTTGGGCACCATTGTCTCTGGCTGCTATCACAGAAGATGCAGCTTTGGCCTGAGCATGGAAATAGCTCTCTCTGAGGGGGACAGAAAAGAGAGAATACCAGCAACTCAGAACTAGCATGTGAGAGGGGTGTTGCTGGAAAAACGAAGGGAAACCTAGGGCCCAGTTCCCATCCCCGCTCTGACTTTACCACACAACAGCTGACCCTCCATCCTGCTTCTGGCTTCTGCTGGGTTCAGTCAGCTTTAGCCATTGCCCATAGCCAAGGCAAGGTCTCCCAGGCCCACCCAATGGAGCCACCATTTCCTCCCACCCCCTTACACTCAGTGAACAAAACCAAATAAAACTTGGGTCTGCAAACAGAAGAGGCATTTGGGGTGTTCAATAGTTGCAGTCACTCTCTTACTCCTTCCTTCCTTCCTTCCTTCCTTCCTTCCTTCCTTCCTTCCTTCCTTCCTTCCTTCCTTCCTTTCTTCCTTTTTTCCTTCCTTCCTTCTTTCCTTCATCTGCTCAAGTAATATCCATTTAGCATTGGCTTTGCTTCCAGTCCCCTCCTGCAGCCACGCAGAAGGGAGGGGCAAGTCTCCTCCGAGTTCCTTGGAAAGCTCAGCTTCTCTTTTTCTCCGGGGACTTCTCAAAGGCAGGGCTGATGCTGAGGCTCATGCTCCAAGGCCACCATGCCCGTGGAAGGCGTGTGAGCTACAGGGGGGTGGGCTTGTCTGCTAGGGTCCACCCTGGGGACGAGGGGTCCTCCCTGCATCAGCCTAGAGTGCCCTGAAACCCCAGCGAAGAGCAGAGCGGGGAGGGCCGATGTGGCACAAACATCCAGGGCCTGGTTACTGAACTATCGAAAGGTGCACGTGAGAGTCACTTGCTTCTCTCTGAGATGCCTGACTTTGTTCTGCCGTCACGCTGAGGGTAGGAGCTGGGAGCGTAGGCGAGCTTGGGACTCTGGCCCGTCTAATTTAATTTATAACTTATGTCACAGCAGCAATTAGTATGGATTGTTTATATTTCTTCCTAACACTTTCCCCAAATCCCTGGGTGTTTGAGATGGCTGGTGTGTTCACGCCTGACTTGTTGGAAGATTTGAGGGTGTTCTGGGCGAGGGGAGGGTTGTGTGTGTGGGGGGGGCTGGCATCAGAAGATGGGGGGCCAGGGAGTCTTCAGCCCGAGCCATATGGGCTGCGTCTTGCTTGAAGCATGGGATCCTGACAAGAGCATCTGCCTCTCATTGTCTGTGGCTCCTCTTTTCTCCACGCAAGGGAGGAGGGGACTTTATCGTGACTTCAGTCCCCACCATTGTCTTCCAAAAAGGAAGAAAACACCCATATCTCCCACAGGAGACATGCCGGGGAATGAGGGATCTCAACACCTCATGTCTCTGGTTCATTTGGAAGTTAACCACGAACTGCCTATGTCTAGAAAGGTTTCGGGGGGATGAGGCAAGCTGGAGGCTGCCTGGGAGAAAGAAAGGAAGGGAATGAATATGTTGCTTTCTTTTGACTCTGTGTTCTTAGTATTATAGCATATAGCTTTGTAGCCTATAGCGTTATAGCTTCATTTCCGTTGGTGTAAGAGCTGACAGCACTAACGCAGATGGAGCTCTTAGAAAAATAAGTGTGTGTACCAAGATTGTAATGCAGGGGTGAGCGAAGGGGAGGGGAAGCCCGTAGTGGGCAGAAGTGTTCTGGGGGGACTCAGGGTACAAATGGGGCTGTAGGAGACAAGACAAGGCCACATCAGAGAGGAGAGGGGGGCCCGGGGAAGGCTGAGCCATGCATTCTGAGCTCTCTCGCACCTGCGTAGGGGAAGAATCTGGAATGCTGGCAGCAGGTGCCGGGAGTGAGTGTGGGAACTGAGGCTGGTTAAGACTCTGTCTGTATACAGTCTTTTAAAGTAATGGTTGGTATAAATTTTGGTAGTGTTTTTTCCTGACACTTCTTAATGATGCTGGGGTAAGAGTTATTTGTCTTCTGTATTAGATATCCCCAGGTGTATTGGGGGAGCAGGCATAATAAGCAACTTTCCATGGAGAGAAGTCTCCGAAGGATTCCAAAAAAATGTAGGAAGATGATGAAATCAACTTATGAGGGTTTTCTACCTATGAAAAAACACTGTGGGGTGTGTGTGTGTGTGTGTGTGTGTGTGTGTGTGTGTGTGTGAAAGAGACAGAGACAGAGACAGTGGTACAGAAGAGAGACAGAGAGAGAGAAAATCGAGACCCAGTCCACACCTGGTCACAGTAAGTTTATTGCAAAAGGGACCATATTGCTGATAATCCTACTGCTGAACAGTAGACATTTTTAAGGCCATTTCTATCATTTCTTCAGGCCCAAATGAAATCTCTGAGCAACATATATGAACCACAGTGCCAGGGGGAATAAAGAAATAGACAGTGAATAGGAAAAAAATGAGGTTTGTTTGAATAAAAAGGAATAAAAGACAAATGTTAGCTATTTCCTGATAAAATAATTATGGGATTTTGCAGAGGGAGATGGTTTCAAAGACAGTTGGGAACCTGGGAGAAGCAGGTGGGTGGCTGATGTGGGGAGGAACAAATTGTCACTTGGCCACACTTAAAGTGACGTGGAATCCTGTCACAGGACATGGACTTTGAGTGTTTTTTCCAAGAGGTCACACTTGTTCATGCTAAGTCAAGACAGACACATTCCCTTATTCTGTCCCCTTCATGCTCAAGGGCACACATTTGAGAGAATATTGGCCAAGATTCAAGGTCATGGGCAGAATGAAACTCAAGGGCCCACAAGAAGTCAAATCCATGAACTTAACCTTATTCCCACGGTTCTCTAACCAGTGGAATTAACGAGGCAGGGATTGCAGTGAAAGTGGCCTTGAGTGTGACCTGTACATCAGTGTTCAATAAGTATTGTTCACATAGATGAATGAACTGTTAGCTGGAGAAGCAAATCGTGGTGGGAAAGGTCACAGGTCAGTTATTGGATTTGTGATTTATGCGTAAGAACATGACTGGTGAAGTTTCAGGTCCTTTCTTTGGCCACCTAGGAAAAAGCAAGCTTGAAGTAAATTGAAGATCAATTACTGAGGGACAGTAAGAAATGAGAAGTCTGCAGATGTGATTCATAGGGAACTGAGTGAAGAAAATCCATGAGAAGAGGGAGTCCCAGAACTCCAGGGAAAAGGGATTCCCAGAAATGTAGAGAGTCTGAGAGAATAAAGACTCCAATCGAATGGACTTAGAGGGGAGGAGTCAAAAGTCCTTGACAGAAAATGAAAACAGGAAAAGCCAGCATGGGAGAGACCCATATCCCAAATTCACAGAACTTGAAGAGATTTGGGATTTCCCAAAGTGCTGAGGAGTGGCAGCATGGCGTGTTAAGATGTGTGACAGCAAGGGGCTTTCATGGACAAAGCGGTCTGGGAAACACTGCCTTAGACAGTGATAAACAGAGATCTTTCCCACAGACCTCAGAGCCTTTAATACGATCATGTATACTGTCAACCTCCATAAGGAAGACACAGTGCTGGCATTTCCCCAACTTAGTTGACAATAGAACACTTTTTCGTGGAACACTTGACAGAGCAGGCATTCAAAGAACTCCTTTGGGAAATGTTGAATATGCTTCATTCTCCCGTCTTTCTGGATTGTGGCAGTGGGGGGTGGCAGGAAAAGTCTTATAAAGGAAAGGAAAATTCTAATCCTTGTCCTTGGTGCCTGCACTCTGTGTGACTTGGGACATGTTACACAACCACTCTGGGCTTCAGTTTCCTCCTACAACAGATGACAGTGGGCTCAATGATTCTGAAGTCTTACCCTGCTCTAGGCTTTATCATTCTAGTTGGTTCCCTTTGAGTATCTGGAATCATGTGCTTATATGGGATAGGCTGGTGAAAGCCACTCATCACTTAATTTCCTGTCTCATGAGGGAGGGCAGGATCTACATCTATTTTCTCTGCACCATTGTAACTGTAGCACCTAACACAGGGCCCGAAACACAGTAGAGGCACAATTCATTTTGTGGAATGAATGAATGAGCGTTTCCTTAAGTGATGAACTATCATGTCATGTCTGCCAGAACGGGAGATGCAGTGCTCACACCGGACCTTCAGCCTTCCCCTGGCGTTGGGTCAATGTCACGCAGACATCCAGCACTGAGGTGCCACTTTCCCCTGGAAAAGGCCAGCCAGGCACGGGTGCCCACAGGAACCCTTGCACCTCTGGGTCCCCAAGTCCCACCGATGCC
Source organism: Suricata suricatta (assembly GCF_006229205.1). Taxonomy (NCBI): domain Eukaryota; kingdom Metazoa; phylum Chordata; class Mammalia; order Carnivora; family Herpestidae; genus Suricata; species Suricata suricatta. The sequence continues at coordinate 125,596,058 of NC_043702.1, read as the reverse complement.
AGAAGCAGGCTCTCGTGAGAGTCAGCACCTCCCTCTCCAGGAGCAGGGTGGCTTCTTCCCCACGGCGGGTGGGGGGACTGACTCCCACCATCACTTGCCTATTGGTGCACGAGCGTGGAGTTCACACATTGCCTTCTCACACAGGACCGGAGCTGCCTGATCGTGGCGCCGACTGCCTCATCTTCAGCTTCTGCAGCCTCAGTGGCTGGCGGTGAGAATCTATTTTCTCTCAGTAAATTAATCACTGTTGGAAGCTGATCTCCTGGGGTTTCCCCAAACCCACACCAGCGCACGCTCCCGCGTGCGGTCCCCTTTCCTTTGGTGCCACCTGCCTCCTTCTGTGTGTCCTTGCCTCCTTCCGTGTGTTCTTTCCTGGCCCCTTCCTCCGCCCCCACCGCCCTCTCACCTCTCATGCCTGAGCTCGCAGAGCCGGGGTTTGGGCTGAGGTGGGAGACAGCCAGACAAGTGCTACCACGAACTGGCGTGGGCTCCGACCCAAATCCGGAGACCAGGCGTGAATGCCCGCCTCCCGCTGGAGGGGGACGGGCAGAGGAGGCTGCTCGAAAGTGCCATCTGCCAGTTCACCGTTGGCCAATTTCCGTGTCTTCGGGGCCTTTTCTGCAGGAGGGTGGCAGCCGTAGAATCGCTCCTTGAGGAAAACCGTTCCAGCAAAAGCAGTTCTGACTTGGAGACTGTGGGGTTGGTCACATCCAGATGAAACTTAATCAGTATTGGTACCACATTGCCACTGACTGCCTGTAAGGAGCTGGGCATTAACCTGATTTTTCTAGGACAAGATTTGATTATCTTTCTTGATTAGACCTCTGTGGGTTCCTTACTCTCTTAAGGGAAAAAGCTGTGTGCGTGTGCGTGTGCGTGCGTGCGTGTGTGTGTGTGTGTGTGAGTGATAAAGGCTGAATACTTGTGTGCTACCACATTCATGTGTTAAATCTTAACCCTCACTGTGGAGGTATTGGGGAGTGAGGCCTTTGGGAGGTGATTAGGTCAGGAGAGTGGAGCCCTCCAATAGGGACAAGACCCCAGAGAGTTCCCTCCCCCACCCCATGCGAGGACACAGAAAATAGATGGCATCTATGGACTAGGAAGCAGGCCTTCATCAGACATGAGATCTCCAGCACCTTGATCTTGAACTTCCCAGCCTCCAGAACTGTGAGGAATAAATTTCTTCTTTTTAAGCTGCCTAGTCTATAGTATGTCATGAAAACAGCACGAATGGACTAAGACGTCTATTTGGGGATCCTTTGAGCATCGTATGAAGTCACTCATGTCAGTAGATAGAGACAAAGGGAAGGAGAATTAACTGTCACAGGCCTATGAATCCCGACCAGTTGGTGCTCACCCTTTACCCCCAAACTCATCCATTCTTTCTGGAAACAGTAGTACGGAGTAGTGTGAGTCTTGTTGCGAACAGAGAAATGGGGACCCTACTATTTTGTGGGCTTTATCTGTGGCTCTAGCTACACATAGAATGTGTCCTGGGGCAGTAAGGTCTTAAACTTTTGGAAGGCTGGAAGTCAGAAGCCATGTCATTCCATCACCCACATATAGCGGGTGGGGACCTCTGGGGGTGACAAGCACCAGGTGCCTGACGGCTCCCTGCTCAGCCTTCCCCTGCTCCCCACAGAAGCCCCAGGGGCTCCTGAGGAAGGAAAGGAAGGAAGCAGTAGAACTGGTGGGGGTCTCCGGGTGGGTGCCTCCACAAGGCTATTGCTCTCAGCCAGAGTTCCAAGATTGTGTCTGACTCATAAGGACGGTCTCACAGAGCCCATTGTTCGATCCTGCAAGTGTAGAAGATGGCAGGAGTGGGTGGGCAGGCACTGCCTTAGAGAGAAACTGAACTTAAAGTAGAATCTGACATTAACGGAAATCCATGCTCCTTAAGGAAATGTGAGGGAGATTTAGATGTGGAAAGGGGGGGGCTCTGGGTCCACCGAGTGTGAGCAGTATTCACCTCTCTGAGCTGTGTCTTGTCTGAAGCTTGTCAGGAATCCCAATTCCACTCTGAAGAGTTGTGAGGATTTAGGAGTTTGTGAGGAAAAGCACCTGGGCCCTAGGGAGCCTTGCAGTGATAGCTGTGATTGTAATATTCATAACCACAAGTGAGCGTTGGCAGTAATTAATATGTTTTAGCTTTTTAAATGTGTCCTTATGTTTGTTGCTCCAGGTGTACTTCCAGCACCAAGAGCCTGGGTTAGCAGAATGGGGACTGGAGATACTGGGTTCCTGCATTTTTTTCTGAGGATTAAAACCAACCTTGGGCAGCTGGGAGTCTCACATGATTTGGGAGCCATCTCTGGTGACAAAATAGCATCCAGCAAGTGGCACCTACTCAGTGCAAAGACTGTGCTCAGGCTTTCTGGGTCCCTTGCAGGAGACGTACTCTGTTCAGGGAGAGTGGGTGGTCAGTAGTATCAGCGTCGGCTTCCTGCCCTTGACCCACCCTGACATCACAGAAGGCAGGTAGCCTCGGGGGCAGTGAGGAGGGGTGGTTTGCAACGAAATGAGCTTCTAGTCCTTTCCCTCCTTCTCCTCATATCCTTCCCTCCTTCCCACTGCTGCCCTGTCCAGAAAAAGTCATTCAGGTCTGTGATGCTTCCCCATGACATTTCTGCCCCTGGCTTAGCAGAGTGTGTCACCTTTGACACAGATGTGCAGGTAGACATCTTAGTTCCAGAGGACGTCATTTCTGAAGTCTCCTGGCAGTTCAGGTAGGAAAAGCCCGTCTGCTGGGTGGCAGGAGAGAGGGCATGTGGCAGGAGAGATGGCATGCGCAGGGTCCTTGGGTCCTGCTGGCTCCCCACCCCCAAGGTCAGCCTCCTCCCTGCCTCCTTAGAGACTGTTATGACACTAACTCCCCCTTCCCCCCCAGCCTCCTTTCTTCTTTTTGGCTCATGCTTCCACTCGGCCAGCTGGGCTGGTCCACTGTTGGGGGCTCTTCTGCCCTCCTCAGCCCCAGGGCTCACCACAAAAAGTACATCAACCCAAGATAATAAATAAGAAATGAAAAGTGGGTGCTCCCCTTTCCCACCATCCTGTCCATGCCTGCAGCCGCCAAGGTCCTCCCCGCACAGGGCACTGCTCTGAGCGCCTACGCAATGTCTATAAACAGCTCTTCCGCCGACATGGCAACCCTAGGAGGTCGTTCGCATATTATACTCATTTGCCCAGGAGGGGAATCGGGTCAGATTGGTCCCTTAACTCACCGAAGTTCACGCCATTAGGAACTGGCAGCACCAGGATTCAAACCCAGACGGTCTTCCTCCAGGGTTCCTGCTCTTTCCTTACACAAGGATGCATGCAAGACAAACAAGGCTGCTCTTTTGTCTTTAGATGCATGTGGGCATTGAGTCCTCATGCTCAGGCCCCACGTGCTCACAGTGCCCCTTTATCCTCCTGGCCTCTCTGTGCCAGCCCCCCTCCTCCGCTGTCCCCTGCTGCATCTCTTCTGCCTGGGCATGCTCTCCGACTCCACATGGCTTTGTCTGTCTCGCCCCCTCTCACATTTCCAAGGCCCTGGCACTTGGCCTCAAGCTGTCTGCCTTTGTTTTTATCTCCATCTGATTTCCCCATCTCCGTCGCCCCTGCCCTGGCTGGATGTTTCAGCTGTCACTTTGCCAGGGTCTCTTCTCTATGTCTCTGTCAGTATCTCTTTCTCTCACTGCCTTTTTCCCATCTCAGCACCCTCCGCCCTCTGCTCTCTCTCTGCCACGCTTCTCTCTTGTCTCCTTCTCTGGTTCATTTAGTGGCCCCATTGATTACTTCAGGACACAACCAAGAACATCTTTGTCTTGGTGCCTGCTCCATCCCTCCGCCTTCACTGAGACTCTCAGCTGTAGAGGGGGACCAAGTTCAATCCAAGCTCTGTTCCTCGCCAAAGAATACAAATGAACTCAGGAACCACGGAGGCACAAGACAGAGCATCTCTGTATTTCAAGAGACATCCCGGTCTCTTGGGACAAAATGACTTCTCTTGGTTTATTTATAAACCCTGGTGGCCGGGGGGGGGGCCCTGCATACAGATGGGGCAGCTGGCTAGTGATTAGGTTCGGTTGAGGGCCTACATGGTTCCCGGCTAGGACCTCCTCTCAGAACTCAAGCCCTGTTGTGTTTTGGTTGAGGCCACACATTTGGTGCCTCAGGCAGACAGAGCATGGTGGTGGAGGGGCCTACGGATTTCATGGAGGGCAGTGACCGTGGACGTCATGTCACCTGTTCCCACATCACCCCTGCAGATGAAGCCTTGAAGTTAGAGCGGAGCTGGAGGCAGAATTCAGGCCTTCTTCCTCCCTCTGTGGGCCTCCATGTGTCCACACTGCCTTCCGGTCCAGGGCTGTGATGCCAGGGAGTAGGGCTCACACTTACTTGCGTGTGTCTGGCCTCTTTCAAGAAACCCTTGAATCTTCCTTCTGGTCTCACTCCAATCCTTTCCTTGGCAGCCCCTCATGCAGTCCTTGTTTTTAGTCTATGCCTTCTTGATCATGGCTTGTGATATCATCTTCATGGGTGGAGGGCAGCAGCTCATGATGGAATGGACCCGAAACGGGGCATTTGAACTGGACCCAATTGAGCCATAGGTGTTTTGACAACAGGGATCATATCTTCCACGCATATTGTCCCTCCCCTTCTCCAGCAGCTAGTCTAGCATCGAGCACCCTGTAGGTGTTCAGTAAATATGGTGATGGTCCAGAGGCCCTGCACCTGGCTGGAAACTTGGAGATGTCTCACCAGCACCCTACTGTCAGGTCTGGCATCCTGCCGCACAGCTCATGGAGGATGCATACCATCTAGCAAGCATCAGAGAGGGAGAGCTCAGCCTCAAGAGTGCTGCAGCTTTGTTCCTGGACACCAACAATGCAGGCTGGGGCCATCCAAGCAAGGTCGCCAAAAGCCCTCCCTTATTTTACCCTGACCGTAAGGGTACACTTTATCCATAGCAAAATATGCAGAATTCACCGCAAGAGTTCTCTTTTCTTGGATCTTCCCTCATTCTCACGCCCCACACCTTTGGTATTACCCCTTCTAGGCTGGTTGAGGGTGAGAAAGGGCAGATGTTGTGTACCAGAGTGGGGATGGGGAAATAATGGAAGGAACCACCATGTCCTCTACCAATCACAGGTGCCACAAGCTGACTCTTAAGTCTTCTAATTGATGCCCATTAGGAATAGATTTCCTTTATGATCTTCTAGAAAAGAATGAACATTTGAAGGTGCCTAATGCATTTCTCTGTGGGGAAGCACTCATTTCTGCTGGCACTTACTCCTAGCTGTCTGGTTCTTCCCTCCTCTTTCTCTGCCACTCATGACCTTCCTCATTGTACTTAATAAAAGTGCCTTCGTTTACCTTTCATTTCTGTAGCCCTTTACAATTTTCAAGCCTCTTTCCTATGTATGATTTCTTCCTGGCCAGGAAGGTGTGCAGAGATTTTTAATTCCCAGTTAATGGCTGAAGTTCAAAAGTACGTGACAGCTGGACTCAGGTCACTTTAGCAGCATGTAGGAAATATGCACTGCGTTGGCCTCACTGAAGGTTCTACCTACTGCCATGGCTCTGCCGCCTCCAAGCCCTTCCCTGGGACTCCTGTCCCACCCACTGGCTTGGCTTTTCCTCGCTGCATCAAGTTGTCAGACTAATGACTGTTGGGAGGTTTTCTGCTGCAGGGAAAGGCCTGAGACTCACTGGTGGGAGGGCCTGAGCCCGGGGTCGGCAGGGCTGAGGGTGTGCCCAGAAATCAAAGAAAGGTACCTGAAAACCAAAGGGAGAGGAAGAAGAATACACACATGAAGGCCTCAATGGATGGACCCTGGCCACACTTCTGGAACTCTCCCCTGCCTTGCAGCACAGAATGCCTTCTGGCGCTCCAGGAACTCAGCACATGTCCAGTCTTCTTTCTGGGCTCCCCCTCACACCTCCTGTGCCATGAGAACAGGGAAGTGGAAGGGCAGGCCACCAGGAATCACTTGGGGTTGGACCCCAAGTTGCGTCCCTGCCTCTTATTACCGGAGTGGCCTCAGCTGCCACCGGTCACTCCCCCACAGAGCCTCAGTGTCCTCTGGGGACATGATGGGGACAGAGGTATCTGGGCGGGTTTTGGTGAAATGGTGTGCAGAGTAGGTGGTGCTTGTCTGGGATCCAGGAGATCTGGGTCCTCTCACTAGCCCCCTGTGTGGGAAATCCCATGAGCGTGTTAACAGCTCCATGTGTGTGTGAGGTCCGGGCAATGGCAAATGCCATCCAGACGTATGGGATGATTCACACGCACCAGGGGTAGGCAGGCGAAGAAGAGAAAGACCATCCTTTCTCTTCTGCTTGTGTTCCCTCCTTTCCAGCTTTTTTGTTTGTTGCTGATGTGTCCTCTGGCCTTTCCAGCTGTGAGGTTCATCATGAGTCTCTTCTGAGTCCTATCAGGAGGCCTGCCCTTCGTTTCAGTCCCAAAGAGAGCAGCCCTGCGGGCTGCCCCAACCCCCTGCACACAGGCACATCTGCGACCCACCTGCTGCCGGGTCTGCTGCTCCCCGAGGTTGGAGCTACCCCGGCTTCTCACCAACGAAAGGCCAGTTAACCACCACTGGACCCCCAGACGCTGGAGCTCCGTGCAAGCCATGAGGGCTGCGACCTGCCCTCCAGGAGCAGGAGGGGAAGGGCCAGAAGTCCCGCCCACCTGCCTCTGGTTTGCCATGGGGATTAGCTAAGACAAAGGGGGGCTGAGCCCTGGGTGAGATATCAAGTAGCTCAGAACTGCTAAATCATAGCTTTCTTGCTCTAATCTCATCACCTGCCATTAAAGATCAGAATATGAAAGCCGCACATTTGTAAAGCTCAGCGCAGTACCTGCCACTCGCTATAACAGAGACACACTCAAAATAGTTCTCCTTCTCAGCAGTTACTATGGCACCGCGCAGATCAGGGATTAATATCCCCCCACTCCACCCCCTTTGAAAGTTAACCCTGATGCTGAGCCCTCCTTTTTGCCTCCACCCACAATCAGAAGCCACTCCACAGCATCCGGTGTTTCCATGACGCCTTTCTTTCTCCTTGTTGACACCACTCACCCAAGAACCCGGTCCACCCGCCTCCCTCAGACCCCTCCCTCCACTCCCATGCGTGGAGCCAGCTGCTGGAGGGGAAAGTGACAGCTGTCGATCAGCTAGGGCCCATCCTATCAGGGAGGCAGCCAGCCTGCGGGATCTCGCTGTCAGATATGCCGGAAATCAGGCCCGCATTCCAGATGGGAGGGCGTCCACTGACCAGTCGTGCTCCCTTGGGTGTTCCGGGACTTGCTGTATTTGCACACTGGCGCTGATGATTTCATCTCTGTGAGCGCCTTATGTGCACAGGTGTGCACTTCTGCTCTGTGGACCCGTGGCGATACCCACGTGCCCTTGCGGACAGCACGCATGGGGGCACTCATGTACAAGGCACGTTCACATGGTTCTTTTGGCGGTGTACCTGTGTGGTTGGGGGGTGGGGGGATAGGAATGCAATATTTGTGATCCCATATCAAATGTACAGGACCCTGGGGGTCCAGAAGGGTGAAGGCGCCCGCTGGCTCTGGGCTGGCAGTGCCAAGCCAAGCTGCCGTCTGGGAGTAAGGCAGGTTCAGTAAGTAGGCTTGTAACACTCAGCAGTTATCTATACAGCTTTGGAGGATCCACAAAGCCCCGTTCGCTCAGGCATTACTAACAAGCCGGCGGCGACAAGCCGATGAGCACAATGGGACCAAGCGACAGACTGAGAAGCGACGTCCTTGTCCACCTGGCTGCTCTGCAACTTGTCGACATCCTGCTCCTCCCTCTCGAGCTTGACTAGGTCTCCAGGTGTCATAGGTCTGGGAACCCCTTGCCCCGATGAGAAACAACCTGAGAGTCCTTTTCCAGCATGAACCGCCCCATCTCCCCGAACCCCGCTCCCACGTGAAGCTCTCCCCACTTTCTTTCTGAGCTGCCACCGAATTAGATTAGTCACATTCTTAATTAACTGTGCTGGTAAGAGCTCTATTAGGTATTAAATGTTTGTCACAATCCAATTAAAAAATCCATCACAGTAGGACAGGTTCTCTGAGGCCCAGCAGATTGATGGAAGGTCCTGGGGCTCTCCTCTCTGCTAGGGGTGGGAAAGAAGAGTGGAGCCTAGGAGCCTGACGTGGCAGGCGGGCTCAGAAAGCAGGGGCTGCTCGGGAAGGCCACCTGGCCAGGTGCAAGAAGAGCACAGTACCTCCCTGATGCATGGAGTGCTCAGGCTACCGTGGGCTTATCAGTTGTCCCAAATTGTCCAGGACTGTCTCAAAGAAGGTCACTGAGGGTCACTAGCCTCCAGCATCACACTTTCCCCTGGCCACTAGGGCAAGGGGGGGGTAAGGCCAGTGAGGGGTGAGTATGTGTGTTTGCAGTGACACACGCATGGGGGCTGAGCTGTGCTAGGGTGGGGAGGGGCAAGATTGGAGCTTAAGCCTGGAGGGAAGCTTTTTGGCTCAAGTATAAAGAATGGAATTTGATAGACTTGGGCTGCAGTTTCCAGGGGTCCAGCTCTAGGCCAGAGCTGCCCTTCACAACTGTGTCTATTTCCTTTTAAAGAGATTTGCTCAGGAGGGGAGTGATCGCTGGCAAAAGGAAAAGAAAATGTGCATTCATCCCTAGCTTCCCCAGCTTTCATTCCTGCCATTCCTTGGCTTTTTCTTCTCGTCCTTTCACCTTTTCCAGGGCATGAGCCCTCCCCGCACCTCCTCTCGGGTGGGGCTGGACATACACAGGTCTGCCTGTTGCATAGTTGAACAGCCGGCTTGTTTTAGATTCTCCACAGCCCCCCTCCCCAGCATAGCACACTGTGTTTCCCCTTGCCACTTGGCACCAGGGTAGAGGAGAGAGGGCCACACAGCATTATTCCTGCAGAAGTGGGCCCCAGGGTGAGGCAGTGAAAGGGGAACCTTGGACATCCGTGTGGGCCAACGTATGGCCACAGTACATGCGGTGTGCCCTCCAGCGCTCCCCAGCCTTAATCATGCCTTGTGCTAGGCCACTTCAAGTGTCCTGATGCATTTTCTGAGTCTCTTGTTCTTTGGGTGCATCTTCCGCAGCTCTATTAACTAGCGGTAACCATTTAATTATTGCTTCTTATGAATGGCCTGCCCAAAAGGTCTTTTCCTTCTCACGTCCTTCTCATTCTTCCCTCCTAGCCCAGCAGATCCTAATGTCCAACCTTCTAAGGAGGCTGTCCAGGTTTATCTGGTCAAAGAGAAGTGTTTGCTCAGTCTGTTGTGAGGTCTCGTGGGCAGAAAGCCTGTCTCCTTTGTGGTTTGCCCTCGGCACAGAGCAGGGATCTGAGGTTCACGGGGCAGCACTGCAAGGCCCTTGCTGGCTGAGGAAATGAATGAGATCACATTCACAACTGTCTTTTTGACTCTTCCACAGCTCCAATTACATGTTGCTTCCACATAAAGCAAACACTTAACTATTGATCAACACCTATGCATCCTTCTGAACACATCTCCATTCTCTAATAGACACTCTGCCTGAGCTTGTAAATCCTGGAGGGGCAAGACCCATGGAGCCATGCTAGTTCTCTGGACAGATGACCGTCCTTGGTGCTGGCCCTTCACTCTCACTCTTATTTGGCCTCGAATTGTCTATGGAGTGCTTTCTCTTAGGCTAGAATGAACTTGGGCTTGAGGGGGACAGGAAAGAAGTGTCATTTCCGCTTTTCTTTCTAAGAGCTTGCAAGCTGATTGAGGAGACAAGACATTCAGGGGAAATAGTGAAATGACCAATCAAGGCAGATTTGAATGAAGGGCCCCCCAAAAATGATGCAGAAGCACGTACTTTAGGAATCCAGAAACAGGGAAAGGCTTGTGGGTCCAGGGGTCAGAGGACATTGCCCAGCTTGAGCTGGAACTTGGATGGTGGGAGGCCCTGGGCACTGCTGGGCAGGGCGCCATTTCCAGCTGGAGGGAACAGCACGAGACACGCAGACTTGGAATCAGAAATAAGTGTGTTGATTGTGGGAAAAGAATGGAGACTAGCCTAGTGGGAAGCAGCATTTCAGAGGGCGTTTCAGAACTGAAAGAGGAATATGAATGGAAGCTGATGACAATGATAAATCAGACCCACACCCTGCAAGATGCACCTGCTTCATCCTCCTTCACAAACCTGAGCTAGCTGGGAGCCCAGGGTCACCTGGCATGGGGAGAGGCTTGGAAAGTTCTCAAGTGTTGCCAGTAAAAGAAATTGTGTGATGTCTTGTGACCTGGTGAGAATTCAGCTCTCTGGATTCATGGGCTTTTGGCCTGGGCACAGACTGGCCTCCCTGAGAAGGTGTGCAGAAACTGCCTTTGGAGGTGCAAGGACGAGGCTGGCAGCCAGGCGATATTAAATGACAAAGACAGCTTATCCCCACTCAGGCAGAAGAACAACACTTAGGATTGCCCCACCTTCTACTCACAGAAGGCTGGGGGATGGGAACTGGGAGACCAAGTGGGCGGGGCAGTCATGGAGCATCTGTTTCGAGTCCCTGCTTGACCCTTTACCTGCCTTCTTTCATCTGCTCATCACAATAGCTCTGTGGGAAGGTTCTATCATCTCCATTTTACTAATGAGGAAATTGAAGCTGCAAGATAAGGAACTTGCCCAAGGTCATTCTGTTTCTGGAGGAGGACTCTGAATCTTTCCATCCATCTCTGGTCAACTATTTATTGAGGGTCTATAGGGGCCATCCACTGTGCTAGGCCACTGCACTGACACCCTTTAGTGGAAGGTCAATATTCCCTGTCACACACACACACACACACACACACACACACACACACACACACACAGGTAAAGCTCTCAGGCTTCTTTGAATGAGGAGAACCCACGATGGGGCCAAGAGATCTGGCCAGGACTGCCCTGAGTACTTATTTTGCTACCAGCACAAGTATACATTTCTGGATCTAGCAGGATCAGGATCTGGAGGTGGGTCCTGTTTAACCCCTTTGTAGGGGTGCCAGATTTAGCAAATAAGAATACCAATTTGAAGTTCAGATAAATGACTAAAAAATAATAATAATAAAATTTTTTTTAGTATAAGTATATCCTAGGTAGTATTTGGGATATACCTATACTAAAAAAATGTGTTGTGTATCTGAGATTCGAATTGAACAGGGTGTCTAAAGTAAAGAGAGCTTAATGTAATAATATTTAAATATAGCAATTCCCATTTAAGACAATTAAACATCCCCCTCCAATAAGTAGATAGGCCTTGGGGAAGAGATGTCAGGGAGATGAGGCCAGTGTACCTCTCGTGTCCCAGCTGTGTCCCTGATGCTGAGAACAGGTTACACTGCACCCCGGAGCATGCTCAGCCAATCACATATCACACTGTTGTGTCTGACTTTTTATTCCTGTGGGGAGTACTGTGTTGTCTGCACGTGGTACGTACTCAATAAATAGTAACTGAATAAGTAAATGGTAAGCAACTACGAGATTGAACACTTACTTTATCAACTCTCTGAGCTCACAGAATGCCGACTTAAGCTAAAGCCACTTCCTTTCCCCTCTGTCTGTTAAGGTGCAGTGTCCCTCCCCTCTTTTTTGACTCCCTTTAGTGGGAGGCAGCGGGACCACTCTTCACCAGATTTCTCACACCAGGCTTCAGGTTCTGGACTTGAGACTCTCAGACCCTGAATGGTTAGATCCTAATGTTATTGAAATCCCCAAATGGGCTTTGATAGCTCTCAGGGGTTAATGAAATAACCAGCTTTGGGCCCCTGGAGATAGCAAATATTGCTGGGGCAAAGGTCGTAGTACAAATGAAATGAATTTCATGACCTCAGTCTGGTGCCTATGCAGACATTTCCCCACACTCCCGAAACTGAATGGCCTGTTACTGTTGGCTGACTGTGCCCAGGAGAGAGGAGGGGATCACTGGAGGGGGCGGGCTGCAGGGTGGGCTGGAAGGACCAGGAGGTGTGGTACTGTGACACGCAGTGCTGGAAGACCAAGGGCCCGTCCTACCACTGAGATTCTCCCTCTCCAAGTGCTGGAAGCCAGGGGCTGGGAGAGTCCCTGCCTCTGAGCAGGAGATGATCAGATGCAGAAAAGATGAGAGGTGATGGGTCATTCTTTTCTGAGCCAATAACTCAGATTGCGGTTCTCCCCTCCCTTTTTTAAAGTTTATTTATTTTGAGGGAGAGAAAGAGAAAGAGAGAGAGAGAGAGAGAGAGAGAGAGAGAGAGAGAGAGAGAGGGAGAGAGGTGCAGAGGGACAGAGAGTGAGAGTCCCAGGCAGGCTCAGTGCTACCAGCCAGGAGCCTGACACAGGGCTCAAACCCACAAACTGTGAGATCATGACCTGAGCTGAAAGCAAGAGTCAGACACTTAACAGACTGAGCCACCCAGGCGCCCAAGAGTGTTGTGTTCTAAGAGAACCAGACCATTCTCTTATTTTCTTGCCTACCCCAAAGCCTCATCAGCTATAAGATTCCACATCAAAGATCATGGCAGAGGGGGGTTTCTGGAAGTGGGGTTAGGCAAGCTTTGAAATTTTCATTTAGCAACCACGCTGAATGCCAGGCACTGTACTTGGCAACACACCTTTCCAGAGAACATTTCTTCCTTTTGTCTACAGGGTAGAGAGCATTCCAGCTGCCGCAATAATGATAGTGGTGACTGCATTTTATTTTTCAAGGGCTTTACTGTCATGATCTCTTTAGCACTCACACCCCCTAGGGAGATAATTATCCCTTAGCACTGTCTGCTGAGAAAATGTGGGGAAACTGAGGTAGAAGCTGGTGTGTCAACTTGTGACGAAGGGGAAGGTCCATGAGAGTGGCTGGGCAAGTTCCTGGGAGTGGCTGGCCCCCAGTGCAGACCTCATCAGCCCTGGGAGCCACCTCTGTTATGGAGGCTCAACACGTGGGACTGAGCACATGTATCTGTCATCCAGGGAGGGTCTGTGCACCAGGCCAAGGAGGCTAGGCGGAGGAAGGAACGCAAGCTTTGGTGGAAAGAGATCTGAGATCTAATTTCCACCTTATCTCTTGCCGTTGGTGTGAGCCTTTGCCTGTCCCTTGCGTCTTTGAACCTCAGTTGTTCACTTTGAAAAAGGAGGCGGTGCTCCTTTCTTTGTAGAGCTGTTCAAATCATTAGTGAGAATATGCGTAATGTTAGCATGGTGCTGGTCATGGTAGGTGTTCAATAAATGCAATTATTACACGTATTACAGCCGTGCCTGGTAGATGCTGGCCTTTTGAAATGACAGGGGGCAGCATGCATGATTGACAGCAAGACTTCTTTCCCCCATGGCCCTGTCCTGGGGCAGTGACATCACTCTGGGGTGTGGATTGCATGCTGGGACCAAGAGGCCACTCTCTGAATGGCCATGGTCAGGTAAAAGCACCCCCCCTGCTGTGGGGATGCCACATGGCACGCACGGCGTTGGTGCAGCAACATGGTGGTTAGCATGAAGCAGACACTGGGGCTGATGGTGACACAAGACATCTGTCTTCAAGCAACCAACCTGGAAGTCACCTGATCACTTAAACTGAGGTCCAGCAAAGGTGGGGGGGAGGGGCTCCTCCCCCATCCTCCTGTGAGCCTTGTATTCTCATTTCTTTTCTCCAGAAGATGCCACATGCATTAGTTTCATTCATACAAACCTCTTCGCTACACAGTACACGACATGCTTCCAGTCCCCATTCCCAGGAAGGAGGGCCCCTGGATCTGCTCCTAGAAGGCAGTTGACAGGTGTGGATCAGACCAGTGTTCTTCAAATGTGAATAATGAGCATATTATTATAAGCACGTGGGGAATCTTGCTAAAAATACGGCCTCTGGGTTCAGTAGGTCCAGGGCAGGGCCTGAACTCTGCATTTCCAACAAGGTCCCAGGTGATGCTGATACTGCTGATACATGGCCGCACTTGGAGGAGCCCATGATGGAGGTAGGGGGTCTCCTTGGCTGATCTTCTGCTGACTGGTGCTCTCTCACCACGTTCCTTCAGTCTATCCTTCTGAACCCGCATCTAGGATGGCTAGATCTCTCTGCCATATACGAGAAAGACGTACTTGACCAAGAGAGTGTGGGTGGGCAGGAGGGCAGATGCCAGTGGTGTGTAGGGACGGTCAGGCAGGGATGTCAGGAGGGATGGAGAGACTGGATCTCTCTTTATGGAGCATCTTGAACATCATCTGCTGCCCGCAGTTCTCTCGACAACACTCTCTTCCCTCACATCTCCTAGTGTGAGTCAAGAGTTGCTGCCTTGGGGCTTCTGTATGCAGACTCTGTTCACTTGTGTCTCACCAGCTAGACTGAAAACTCCTCAGAGAAGGACCTTATTCAGCTTTGTGTTCCTGGTATGTGGCATTATGCTCGGCACGTAGTAGGTGCTTAAGAAATGTTCATGGATGGATAGAAAGGACTCACTGACATACAGGCTTGATGGATGTCACATCCCGGCTCTTTATTCACCTACACTCTGTGAACATTTATGAAGCATGCAGTGAGGACTGAGATGAACCACAGAGGCTGAAGCTTGGTCATAGCTGTCATGGGGTTACCTGGCCATGGGGAGACTCACTGCCCATGATGAACCGGCAGGTGGCCAAGTGTTGTGTTGTGAGGGATCTTGGCTTGGGAGAACACAGAGGATGGAGTCACAAGATCTGGCTTGAGGAATAGAGGAAGAAGTCATGGTCTGGGCCTTGAAGGATACGCAGGCTCTCAAAGGGTGAAGAAGGATGGGGAAGGTCATTCAAGAAGAAGGAAGAGTGCAGTAACAAGTATGGAGCTGGGTCAGTTTTGATTCAAAAGCAGGCCCCTGAAACCTTTAGAATGTGCTTCTAGTGGTGCAAGATCTGAATACTCTATTAAGGACAACCTTGGCCCCCCCCAGCCAGACCCTCTTCCTGCCAGGAGCAGGCTTTCTTGATGACATATTTGACAGCATGCACCTTGATTTCCCCATTTTCCAGCTACACTGGGCTAGGATTGACAGGCAGCCATGAGGAGCTCTCTGGATCCAACAGGATCAAAGACGAGGATGGAGGGGAGCGAGGAAAAGAACCAATCGCATTCTGTGGGGCCTGGAGCCTCCTTTGGGCACCCAGGAATGACCTAGAACAATGGGCTTTGGAAACTGGGGTTCTAGGAGGAGTCAAGGAGAGAAAGGACAATGAAGCACCTCTGGTAAATTAGCTGCCCATGGACTACAAGAGCCTTCATTAGCAGGTTCCTGCCCCCTCCTTCTAAAGTCAAGTTTTCTCTTCATACTCCTCATGGGACAAACCCCAGCTATGGATACTAGAGCCTGATTTGCAATTCTCTGAGAGGTGAGGGGATGGCCATGCTCTGAGTGAGGGGCCAGAGCCCCAGTGGGGCACATCCACTGCCAGGGTGGCTGCCTGGGGAGTGGAAGGAGGCCTCTTCTATCTATCCCCCTCAGTTAGGGGGCAGGCAACAAGGAGCCGATTTTTCTGAGCACTTAACCAAGAGCCAGGTACTATGCTAATGGTTTTACACAAATGACATCATTTAATCCATTTAACAAATCACTGAGGTAGAAATTAAACCCACTTCACAGATGAGAAAAGTGGGAATTGAAGATATAGCGGGTTTTACCGGGATTTGAACATTTCTGTGTGAAACCAAACTTCAAATCTTACTCCTACTTGGAAGACGGTTAGTGTTCACTCTGTGACATGACCTCTATTCCAGGCAGCTGGGCAAGGGGAGGCCCTGAGGGGCACAGACCTGAGGAGATGTGTCCTAGGCCCTCTTGGCGCGCCTCCCCTGCCCCCTATACCCAGATTGTGGCAAGTTGCACAGGGTGAATGGAATAAATGACTTCCTTGGTCAAGAGGATGGGTAAGAGATACCCTCCAGCTGCTTCAACATCATAGTGATAGAAGACTATCCACCCTTGCCTGCCTCACAGGTTTGCATGAGACTTATCATCATTTGATCATATACTATTGACCCACCACCTGATGCTAGGCACAGAGCCAGACTCTGAGCCCGTTATAGAGGAAACATTAGGCCTGGGCTGGGTCCTACAAGAGCCCTCCTCGGGGGATGAGACTTACACCAGAAACAGCAAAAGAAAGAGATAAGACAGTAAATTGTCAGTGGCCATGGGGTGCCTGGGTGGCTCAGTCAGTTGAGTGTCCAACTTCAGCTCAGGTCATGATCTCACAGTTCATGGGTTTGAGCCTCACATTGGGCTCTGTGCTGGCAGCTCAGAGCCTGAAGCCTGCTTCTGATTCTATGTGTGTCTCTCTCTGCCCCTCCCCTGCTCATGATCTGTCTCTCTCTGTCTCTCAAAATAAATAAATGTTAAAAAAAAATTATCAGCAGCCAAATCGTGAGAGGCGGATACTCAGTGCTGTACGAATCGGTTCACCAGATTTTGTGTGAGCGCTGGGACTCATGGTGGGTCCTCATGGTGGGTGGGTTGTGAGGTGAGGGCTGGAGAATTGGAGGGGGAGATCCTACAGGAACAGGGAAACCGGACATATATAAGTGGCTCAAAACACTGAAAGAGCTATGCAGTGGGCACACAGTGGTATCAGATGTCATCTCTGATCAGGGTTATTCTTGCCCAAATCTGGGTCTCTGAAAAGTACCCCAATCTTCACGAGACTAAATCCATCTTCCCTTTTTTCTCACCTGAGGTTTCTGGTGCTAATGCCTCAATCCTGATCTCTTCCTCCTAAAACCTGGAGAGGATGAGTCTTAGGAGATCAAGTTCTTCAGGACATTTGCCTGTAGGGCTGGGTGGCAGCAGGGGCTGGGGATGGAAGCAGGAATGTCTCCATGTGGCCTTGTCAAAAAAGCAGTTTCATCTGTCCTAAACACTGAGAGCATCCCTTCAAGGCGGGAGAGCTGCTGTGGAGAAAGAGCCCCCCTTCAGGTGGCATGTGGGGCAGGACTCGGGCTGGCAGGGGCAGTGGGAGGCCGGAGAAAGAGAATTGTGGGCAAAGAGGCTCAGAGAGGGGAGAGGATCCTGGAAGGAAGAGGGGAGGATAGAAGAGGGAGGGAGGGAGAGAGGACCTGTAGATGTAGAGGGGAGGAAAGAGAGAGAGAGAGAGGAGAGTCAAGTCAGAGGAAAGAAAAGTCCAGCAGGAGGAGGAAAGGGAGACGTGTTCAGCGCAGCAGCTCCCTTAATCTCTTTAAATTTTTCCTCATTGATTAGGGATTTGCAGCACAATCCCTCGCTATGGGAAGACATTTGCTTTACTGGGCTCTGCTGTCAGACGGAGGGAGGCCTCTCCCTAGTGGGAGGCAGGGGAGGGGCAGCAGGATGAAGAGAAGGCCTTGGAAGGCTTTCCTGTCTCCAGGCCTGACCCAAATCCCCTTCATCGGTGAAGTCTTTCCCATGTCCCTGAAATACAGTGCTCCTCCAATGCTCCCACCCCTTTTCCTGAGCGCCAGGTTCAGGATCTATTACATCAAAATTTGGTGGCTTAAAAAATTTTTGTTAATGTTTATTTTTGAGAGAGAAAAGGTGGAAGAGGGGCAGAGGAAAGAGAGAGAGAGAGACACAGAATCCGAAGCAGGCTCCAGGCTCTGAGCTGTCAGCACAGAGCCTGATGCAGGGTTCGAACCCACAAACCATGATATGACCTGAGCCGAAGTCAGAAGCTCATCCGAGTGAGCCACTCAGGTGCCCACAGAATTTGGTAGCT